>NW_020954594.1:23837238-24417387 GCF_900497805.2 Vombatus ursinus | reverse complement strand
TGTGTGTGTGTGTGTGTGTGTGTGTGTGTGTGTGTGTGTGTGTGTGTATGGTGTGCCCAAAAATGTTTTAGTGATAGGGATACAGTGTCAAAAAACTTCAGAGACCATTGCCTAGAGAAAGGAGTTGAGAAATAAAAGCTAGGTTGTGTACAAGCAACTAGAAACATACAAAAGAAAACCTTATTAATTTACCTTCTACTAATTCAGGATTTACAGTGAGTTAAAGTTTCTTTTCTTCCCCCTTGGTCATGCTAGGAGATGCTTAATCTATTTTTAACACTTCTATAAGTAATCATTTATATACAAAAATAATGATTTTGGGGGCAGCTAGGTGGTGCAGTGGATAGAGCACTAGCCCTGAAGTCAGGAGGACCTGAGTTCAAATTCAGCCTCAAACCAAACCCTTGACACTTACTAGCTGTGTGACCCTGGGCAAGTCATTTAACCCCAATTGCCTAAAAATAAAAAAAACAAATAAAAAATTAAAAAAAGAATGATTTTCAGTTCTTGTATCCTTATGTATTCATTAAAGTCACCCTAGTAGAGATTGTTTATGTATATGGAGGGGTGGGGGATCATGGAGGATGGGTCTCTGGATCGTTGAATTCGTTAGTGTGGTGAATTCCTTCTGATGCAGATCAGCTGCTTGTCTATAACTTATTGTCCCTTCTGTGAAGGATATATACTCTTTCTGATTTTAAACTTAAAAAAAAAAACTATTTTGATTGTTGTCATTAGTCCTTCTGATGCAGCCAGTGTTGCAAGCAATCAAAAAAGAACATTGTAGAGAGATTTTTTTTTTATTAAAACTTCATAGTTTGGTTCCTAATTAAGGTCTTTCTTCTTCCTACCAAAACTGCAATGTTCATATTTCTGCTATTCACAAGACTCTCTAGAACTAACTCCTCCTCAAATACGGCAGAGCTCCTCCACTTGAATAACAGAACTTATTTTCTTTTAAAATATTCTAAAATTCAAACTTTGTATTAATTCCACCTACTTTCTCAAAATTAATCTGAATTAATGAGGTGTGATTTTATTTATTTCTGTTCCACTAGAGCCCAGGGAAGTTATAATTACATGGCTTAAATGTCTGTGGGTTCTGAATATCCCAGGCTAGCAGAACTGAGAATTTTGTCTTTCCCCAAAATCTGTAAACAAGTTAACTTGCCCTTCTCTAATTTAATCCAGGTGGGTAGCTTCCACTCTGAAAACCTTCCACAGGTGTAGATTGGTGGCTCAGTTTGTAGTCTTAAGAGAGTGGTGGCACCAAGAGTTGGGACTTGCCTGTGGTCATATGTCAGTATTTCAGTTAATGGTGATTGATTCTGCTGCTGGCCCTCTATTCACTATGCTGTGTGGCTTCTTAAGACCTCCATTTACCTGTATCATAATATAAATTTTAATTATTGTGTCGTGAAAATGCCACATGAGAAAAATATTTTTGCTTCCTTTATCCTATCTAGTCTATGTGTTACCATCTAGAAGTTATGCTGTAACAAGTAAGGGACATAGCTCAAAGCTGAAGAACCCCTTTTGAGGTAATAGAGTTCATTTTCATAAATTTTTCCCTTTTCAAATCAGTCATAATAAGTTCAGGACATAATAAGAAATTATGTTTGGCAAATTGGGAATTATAATAAAAGTTTAAATCACTCTTAGTTTTAGTCCCAAACATAAAGAGGCTAACTCACTCTAAATGTTATCCCTTTCTTGATATGAGAATGACTAATGTAAATTTTGTGGGATGGTATAGATTTTCTTTGCAACTGTCTGCAAGACCAGACCAGCACTTGTTTTTGAAACTAGGATTAAAAAAAAGTTTTTGAGCCATAATGCCAAAACCTTGTCTCATCTAATAGCAGAAAATATATATCTGTGTATACATATATGTAAATACACACACATATCCCTGTATATATATAGTCTTAGTGCAGCCATGCTAGCCAGATGGCTATCAGCTAGTATGTAGAACAGTTAAGTTCTTCTAAGCTATAATCACATTTCAAATGCATTCAAATCCTAAAGGGCTTGACCCTTTAGTTAAAAGAGAATTCTTCTGGAGATGATGTAATTTTGGCTGGTATCATACATATCTTTCAAGTACCTCAAGCACTTTATAAGCATTATCTAATTAAATCCCAACAGCATCCCTGTGAGGCAGATGGAAAGAATGATCCCTGTATCACAAAGGGAAATAAAGCCATATAGCAGTATATGCCTGCATTACAGGGTTAAAGCACTGTGCAAATGTGAGTTGTTCTTGTTTATAACAATAATAATAATATGTCTTTAATTGCAAAGTAAGAGGGTAGAATTCAGACTCTGGAATCAAGAGGGGAACTTTTCTTAAAATTCAGTGTCATAACTACCTATACAGTTATTTTTCTGTATTTTGCTACCTTTTTGTTTGGTTGGTCTGCTCATAGTTCTTTAACATCATTATTTTAATTCATTGTATGGTTGATTCCATTCTTTTTAAATCTCCCACTGAGCTAACACAGGCAGCAAGTCTCTGACATGAGGCAAAAATGTCATCAGAAGTCTGCTCCGTTGCTATCTCCATCTGTTGGTTTAAAGAAGTAATGTTTTTGTCCAAGTAAGCAAGAAAGATTGATTTTTCATGAAACCAAGTCAAAAACTAAAGAATTAAACTGTCAGTGTGTTGTTTTTTTCTTTTAACCTGTTATAAGCTATGGCAATTACTGTCACCTTTAGTTTAGACTTTAAATGCTATTAAAAATAGAGATGAGAATTACATTTGGGGGGGGGAATTCCATACATTAATTCCATACATTTGGTTCTGTGAGGAATTAAGGAAAAAATAGCATTTTCTCAACTTTTCTTCTGTGGTGGAGAACTGGGGGTGTCTAACTGTGTTAAACCAAATTTTAATAGAGATAATGATCAAAAATCCCTACAGCCATTTGAAATTCACAGTTTCACAGGATTTTGCATCACTTGCTGCTGAATTGCTAATGAAGAGCTCAATATAGCTTCTGATGCATTTCAGTTTTTCTGGGTAGTGACTGGCTAGAGTGTTACTGACATCACAACATACAGCTGTTGATTTTCTATTGTCTCTGAGGCTTCACCAAGTGCCTTAACAGACTGCTCTAGCAGGTACCTACACATGCCTGACATCAGCTGAGGATTTCTGCGGCAAGCTCTTTAGAAGAGCAATGCAAAATATTAGTATAAAGGTACTATGGCAAGTATATCTTCAGTAATTGCATTAATGAAGTATATGCCAGTATGATGAAGGTATGTATCCTCTAATATATTCTCTATAGAAAATTTGGAAAACAGAAAATGTGAAGAATTGATTCCATCTGCTTAATACCCTCATTTTTTCCCAAGTACATGAATATGTGTTGTTAAATCATCATCATGCCAAAAATCTCAACATTTTTGTGAGAGGTCTTTTTGCAAAGATACATTTGCTTAGATTGAAAATTGAAGAAAAGAGATTACTCGTTCTTCCAGTTTGGTAAATGATTCATGTTTCTAAAAAGATTTACTTTGCCCCTTGCATTCCATTCATGAAAAGGATAATTATAGTTCTTGCTTGGGGTTTTCTTTTGTTTAATGGGGTCGGGAAAGTGGGGTCTATGTGTATCTGTGTGTGTCTATGTGTATCTTTTTGTTGGGAGGATCTTGTGTTATATCAGTAGAATAAATATATTCTCTGTAAAGGGACTTTTTCAAATTCATCTTTTAAAAAAGGAGATAGGGCATGCTAGATATCTTTAAACTTACATGGGGGGTACTTTACCTTTTCTTTCACTGTAGAATGAGTCCAGCACAGGGGAGAATGATATATTTGCCTTTTGAAATTAGGAAACCGATACTATTAGCCTCAGAATTCATTATGTCATTTTCTTATGGGAGAAAGGTAATTTTTAAAGTTCTTATAATAGAACAAAACCTAGATGTATTATTGCTTTAATTAGCATGGCCAAATGTCATTTTTAAAAGAGAAAGAATGTTAATCTAAGTACTGCAGTAATTTTAAAGGCATCTTGTTTTAATTATGCAGCCCAAAAACTCTTTTGGCAATTATCTTGATAATTATCTGTTGATCTTTTTATATGATACTTCAAAAATGGAAACTACAGGTAAGAATAATTAACTAAAGGCAGTGAATGTTATTGATGTAACTGAATACTATTTTGTCAGCTTCGTAAACATTTTCTCCAAAATCATTTGCTTTTGGCCTGAGGTAAGTTTGTATTCCTAGCTAAATTAAAAATAAGTATAAGCATAGTATTTTAAATAAAAAGTTTATTTTGTAAAACTCTTATTTTAATATTAAGAGTTAAATTGCTTTCAGAGGTGAAAAGTTGAAGTAGGTACAGGTTAGAGGAATTTTAGAAAGGATCCTTTAGCAAAACTAAATCTTTAGCCTTTTGTGACTTTTTTCATTCCCAACTAAAGCTATTAGCTATTCCCCTCCCTCCCAAAAAAAAACCCCAAATGCCTAAAGAATTTTAAGGTTATCATTTCAGTGCTATGATGGCATTTCTTTTAACTCTTAATTTTATGTCTACCTGGATTTGATATTTAACCCTAAGAGAAAAAAATGTCATTATGCTTTCTTCCCAAAAATGAATGTTCTTTCTCTCCCTCTTTGTCTTTCTCTCCTCTTCCTCTGCCTTCTTTCGTTTTCTTTTCTTTTTACTTTCCCTGAACATGCATCCATATTATTTATTTTAAGGCTTATGCTAAACCCTCATTTTTTTTTTCTTCAGAATTAGTAAATGTCATTCATTCTGGAGACCTACTTGCTATGCAGAAATTTAGTAGCCTAGTGAAAGTGGTTACAGATTGTCACAAATTATATAAGACTATTCCCAAAAGAAACTGTAAATAATTACATTATGTACTAAATTTTTAAAGTGTGGGTTTTATGTACTAGCAAGTTTCTGAATATTAAGAAGATTACATAGGTTTCTAATAGATTGGAAACATTAATTATTAGATACTTAATTAGAATTTCATGGGTTTTCCCTAAAACATAGTTTGTTCATTGGAAATTTTTAATTTTAAGAATAATTTCTAGCTCTTTGGAGAAAGCATTTCTTGTAAGAAATTAAATATAATTTATTCTTAGTTTGCATGTTTATGGATTGTAGTATATTTAGAATGCAAATGCCAGGTGTTGTGGTACTTTAAGATTCTATCTTAAGGCTGACTTAGGAAGAAATCAAACCTTCTGACTCTATTTAACTACTGTAAAATAGAATATTAATGCCAGTTTTGCTAGTTCTTGTGATGTCAGTTCATATCAATAAAAAGTATATTAAAATGTGTGGATTAGATAAACTAGAATTCTGTGTGGCAATCACTTGAGATATAATCTGAACAGATAAATTTTAAAAGTCTGTATCTTTGCTAATTACACATAAAACACTCCGTAAAGTCTGAGAGGACTGTGTTTAATTTCACATAAGAAATGATGTTTAAAATACAACTGAAATTAAGTCATTGTTTTGGGTTTAATATTCATACCTGAGTGAAAGAATTGTACTATCTGGCCTCTCAGGTCCAGCTCCAGATTTATTGTCCTATGGTATCTTAACTCCATCTACTGTTTTCAGAAAGAAGTCGTAGAATGCTGAAATGTGTTATAGCTATTCTTAGATCCCACATGATTTTAGCAAAAAAAAAAAATCTTAATTTCCATGTTCTGAGATTCAAATTAGGTTATTTTTTTGAATTTGAAGAGGACCTCAGGCCTCTACTGATATGAAGCTGAGGCTCAGCCAGGTGAAAGGACTTAATAGTTATTGAAAGAGCTAGAGCTGGAACTAGAACCCAGGTCTCCTCATGGGTGTGATTGACCTATATGTAATGTTTGGGCTGCTTTGTTTGTTTGTTTTTTCCTTTTTAATTGAATGCTCATTTAGAAGAATGGTTTTGAGTGTGAGTAAAGAGAAAAGGGAGAAAATGCTGAATTTTGCTGCATGTCAACTTTATATATTAGTGACATTTAGACTTCTTTAAGAAGACATTCTACTTAGTAGGCAATCCATTACTTATTTAACACCAATTCTTCTGAATGTTTCAATTATTTTAGTTACTTTTTATAACAAGTTCATAAAATTGGGATTTTCATAATTAATTTTTAAATGAATAAGTAAAAGCACAGGAAAGTAGATGACTTGCCCACTTGTGAAATCATTTTATTTTTTTCTTTGAAAGTAATCGTGTCTTGAAATAGGTCACCTAGCCTAGATTTCTATGGAGCAATTATTGTAGCCAGTCTTAATAGATTTCTGCAGGTGCATGGTAGGCTATTACTCAATAATAGACCTTACACTATATAGTATTAAAAGCTTCAAAGTGGCGATGGTCTCCTACAAGGAGCTCTGTTTAAAAAAAAAAAAAAACATTTCCCAGGCTTACCGACAATTCCACCTGTTATATAAGTACGACTTTCCTTTATTAAACCTGCTAGAATGCTAAAAATAGAACCCTCTCTTTCATGTGGATCCTTTCCTTCTTTATTCTTCAAACGATACTTCCTCTGATACCCACTTAAACAGCTTGACTATTTTGTGTCATTTGCTGCCGAGTAGGGGGAAAGATACAGAAAAAGACCAACTGTCTGTACTTATCAGCCTATATTTGTGTTTTAGATTGGTATAAGTGAGAAAGGCGAATTTTTCATTTAAAAATGGACTAGGATATCATAGAATCCTAAGGTATAGGTAATAGGGTTTTAGTGATTTTAGCTAGTAGGGATCCCAACAGAAATTTTTTATCATAGGAAAAAAAATATATATATATATATTGCTTTATAGATGCAATATGCTTTCACATAATTTATATCATTTGAGCCTTTTAGCAAATCTTTCAAGTAAGGTGACACAATGATTCAAGATCTGAGATAAACTGAGAGTTGAAAAACACTTAAGTATATTGCTTTTTCTTGAAGCAGCCCTAGCTAGAGATACTTAGGCTTTTTCTTCTAAGAATGTTACGGCTTATGGGGGAAGTATTCAGTCTTCTCATTTGTGCCTTGGGTACATTCTTCTGTGGGGGTAGAGGTAAGGTTTCTTGGATACCTTGCCCCTTTCATCCAATCTGTCTTTCCCCCTAATACCTTATCTTTTAGATAACACCTTCTACCCCACACTCACCCTTGTGGCAGAGGAATGTACCAGCTTCTCGGTGATTATTTAGAGGCTCTGGGGTCCAAAGAAGGATCAGTGAAAGAAGTCTGGGGATAAAATATCCTAGGTAGACCTTACTAATCACCCAAAAGGAAAAAATTCCCTATGGAATTTACTAGGTAGGTTCATATTTTTTTTAAACTTTTTAGCAAGACTTCAAATCAAGGATATTTGAAGACTTGAAAGTTTTTTTGGTTTTGTTTTGTTTTATCAATAGTGTAAGAAATACAAACATCTCTAGGTATGGAATTAAGACTTTTCATTTTTTCTCTCCCACATTCTGAGCTTTAAGATAGTTTATTGAGCATTTTTTAAAATACGCAATTAAATTAAACAGTCTTCATGAATTAAATCATAGACCACTGTGCCATCACAGTCTCTAAAATTTGGTACTAGCCAAAAAAGAAAAAAAGTCCTATTGGGTAGGATGTATGTGTGCTTCTTTCCAGATTCTGGCTGTGTTTTAGGAGTGATTGAAAAACTTTGACAAACCTTCTTCTAATGAGAAACATGGGCTGCTCCCTGTGACTACAACTTAGATAACAGTAACTGGTTTTTAAATCCCAGGCAAGGGAGTTCTGGTGGTTTAAGATTCTATTGTGAACAAAGCAAAAGCTTTTTCTGACCAAGAGAAGAAAAGAAAGAGATAGGAACAGAAAAATAGAAAAAGCACAATTAGGTTTTGCTGGTTTTGAAAAAAAGTTTTTTAATTATTTACTCATTAAATATATATAAATTATATATATACTAAATGTATATAAATTATGTAAATTATTTCCTCATTAAATATATATCAACCAATCAAGTTCTGTAGGCACAGAGCTAGGTTCAAGGGATATAAAGACAAAAATAAACAGTATCTACCCTCCAGGAGCTTACATTTTATCAGGAGAAACAAATACACGTCTATAGTGATTGGCAGCATAGCTTAGTAGGGTATTAGACTTGGAGTCAAAAATACCTGGGTTCTGATTTTACATCTGACACTTGATAATTGTGTGTGGGTGGGTCCCTCTACCTCTTTGTACCTCAGTTTTTTCTCATCTGTAAGATGAGAGCACTGGACTCAAATGGCCTTGACTTTCTAGCTCTAGATCTATGATCTTATGGTAAGTTTATGCAGAGTGAGTACAAGGTACGTTCAGTGGTGAGATGCCAGCAACCTCATGTAGCCAGTGGCGCTTAAGGTGACCTTTGAAGGAAGTCAGGACTCTAAGAGGTGAAGATGAGGAGAGAGGGCATGCCAGGCAGGCACAAGGAAGAGGCTGTGCAGAGGCGCAGAAATGGGAGGTTGAATATTAATGTAAGGAATGGCAAGGAGGCCCCTTTGGCTAGATCAGAGAGTATGTGAAAGGGAATAATATATAATAAGCCTAGAAAGGTAGAATGGACTTAGTAATGGACTTAGACTTATGAAGTCCTTTAAATACCAAATAGAGTTTATGATATGCATATCAATATATATGTGTATATATATATGTGTGTGTGTGTGTGTGTATATATATATATACACACACACACACACACACACACATATAAAAGTTGCATTTAAAGAAGTTACTATAACCTGAAAACCAAACAGCAATAGAAAGCTCCAGAGTTTTAACAAATGGGTGTGGAACACATTTCCTGACACATAGTAAGCAGCTAATATAAATACTCATTGATTCATTTGAGAGAAAAAAGAAATTTCAGAAATATAACCAGTAATTATATGCGTGTGTGTGTATGTGTATGTGTATTGGCAAACCTACGTGTCATACAACCTGAGGCATATATGTACTAACTGCTGATCATCTACTGTTATACATATTTCTCTTCCATCATGGTCGAAATTATTATTCAGTCCCACACAGCTATCTCTGTTCAAATAAGCATTAGTTTAATGGCTGATCATTCACATCTTTTTGTTGGGTTTTTTTTTTTTAATCAATATATCCTTTATTTCTAACTACAGAGAAATAGACAGCTTTTATGATCTTATTTTTCCATTGACCTTGGAAAATTTTTGTTCTGTATTTTTAATAGTATAACTCAAGACTCAACCTAATGGTTATTTTGCTTCAAAGGATCACTCCAAGTTGAGAGATCTAAAGAAATGTAACAATAAAATGTGGTATCAGAAGTCTTGTCAAGTTCTTCATATTCAGCTGCTCTCACCTATGAAGTCTGTTTTCCTTGCTATTTTTTAAAAGATCTTTTTGAGGCTACGGGTGCAAAGAGAGGAACATGTTCTCTTAGTTGTTATGTCTATTAAAAAATTTTAGCCTACCCACTGTAGCTTTCCTGCAGCTGTTAAGTCTTTTTGCTAAAAATATAAACAGGCTTCACAATTTTTCATGTATTTGGGATAAACCTGTTAAGACTTAACACTTCCAAATATATAATACAACTTTTGTCCCTGGAAGCTATAATGAAATATCTCTTCATTGGTTGAAAAAAAAAATTGACTATATTTTAAAGTTTTAAAAGTAACATTTTTATTAGTGTTAATAAATGATATATGGCAAAAAAAAAAATACAAGTATTACTCAAGTGACTCTAGAGTCTAGTCCTAGGATAACAGGTGATAAAGAATGAGACTTTAAACAAGTAACTGAACCATTTGTTTTTACTTCTACAAAGTGCTAATGATAATGCTGCGTATCTGCCAGGATATATTGATGGTGATGTGCTTTGATCTCAGAAGAAAGATAATATGTAAATAGACTCTTTAAAATCAGGTCTAGAAAGAAGAATTATTGAGCAATATTTTCTTTGTTTCTTTTCAGGATTTTAAAAGACAATACCCTGTTGCTACCATATTAAACAATTAATATTTGTTATAATTAAAATTATTAATGTCATCTAAGTATTTAAATTTATCTGTAGGAAAAACATTGATGTAAAAATATTTGGTTTTATATAGTTTGGTTAAATACAGTTTATATATTTGGGTTTGTATAGTTTGGTTAAATTAGATTAATGACAGACTTTTGATGAATGCTGATAGCCTTAATTTTGGTGTTCCCCAAAGTTCTGTCAGAGGCCCTCTTCTCCAGCCCTGAACTCTCTCCCTTGGTATTCTCATTTACTTCCACGGTGTTAGCTTATTTTCCCACAGATTCCTCCCAAATGTATATCATCATCTGTACTTTCATCCATGTTTAAGAACTGCATGCTCAGGGATCTATAGAACACCTGCCTGTACCTAGACTTCCCAGTAACACTTCAAATGCAACAGTTCAATTAATCTTTCCTCAACAACCTGCTCATTGTTTTTGTCACCATGACTTCACCATTTTCGTCAATGGGCCAGCATTTGGCCATTCTCTAATGTTCAAAATCTTAGAAATTTTCCTTCTCCCCATATTGTCAGTTGCCAAGTCCTGCCAATTCTACATCTATATCTTTTGATCCCTTATTATCACTACCACAACTACAGTATAAGCCCTAATTACCAGTTGCATGAAATGGTTACAATAATTTTCTAACTTCCATATTCCTGTCTGTGTTCTTACTTTCCCATCCCCCCTTTTATCTTTTGCACTTCTGCCAGATTTATCACTTTTATTTTTATGTCTGAACATTTCATTCATCTGTTCCAAAACTTTTACTGGCTCCCTTTTTTCTCTCTGAGTTCAAAAGTGTAGAATTCCATTTTACCTTCTAGCCCTTTTTCAATCTGTTTCTTCATATATAATGTATGCTTCTTCCAAATTGAACTGTTCTTTCATAAGTATTCCATTTTTATCTTCTTTTGTGCCTCTGTTCATGCTGTTGCCTGTGCCTCTAATAACCTACATTCTTTTATACTTGTTGAAACACTCCCTCTCATTCAAAGCCCAATTCAAATGTCACCTCTTCCAGTGAGCCTTCCCAGATCCCTTGGTCAATCATTATCTTCTCCTAGTCAGTAATTATCTTTTACTTCTCATCTCTTATATAGTACTTTATATTCTATGTTGGAAACACTACAAGAGTGTAACCTCTTTGAGGGCCAGGTTGGTATCTTATCTAATTTTTTATATCTCTTCAGGCATCTAATACAGTATTCTATACTGAATAAGCATTTAATGTTGAAATTGTTGGTTGAATGTAAAGGGAATTTAAAGTGTTATTTCTAAGCAATGAGATTTCATCATACCAAAAATAACACTGTCTAAGATAACAGTTAAATTTAGGAAGAGCAAATTGTGTAAGTAAATCATGGTGGGTGCTATTATTCAGGAAGTAGAGGGAGATCAGTAAGAAGAAAATATTTTCTTACTGTGAGATAATCCTTGAATTCTTACATTTGGGCACTACCTTCCTTCCCTTCCTCTGAATTCAAGTACTTCTGGTATCTAGATTGCTCTTTAAATACTTGTCATATGCAGCTTTTCCCTTTCATTTTTTCCTTTATATATCACAAATCTCACTTAGACAGCTAGTATCTGCCTTAAAAGCATCATGTAGTTAGAATGACTGACAATTGAATATTAAAAGTAGAAAGTAGTGACCTAAGTTCAGCCTTTTATTATGTTTAATGAATTTAAACATGGAATACTTGGATACCTCAAGATAGTAGTATTTTGTTGGTATGAGTATTCCACTGCAGATTGCAGCCTCTCTTTGCACCTCTTTGCACAAGGTGGTCTTTGGTAGTTGTCGTAGGCAAAAAAATCAAAGACACTGCAGCCAACCTAGTGATAAGCTTTTTCAAGCTTAACTAAACTTTTGGTCTTCAGACTATAGATATACAATCCTTCAATGGACCTGTACTCAAAGCCTTTTCAACTCTTCAGTCTTTTGTTTAGTCATTTCAGTCATGTCTGACTCCTTGTGACCCTATTTTGGATTTTCTTGGCAAAGATACTGGAGTGGTTTGCCATTTCCTTCTCCAATTGAAAAATTGGAGAAAGAAATAAAGAAATAGAATAAATCAAAGTGGAGGTGAAGAAGGCACCAAAGAGAATTTATCTTCTTTAGAGTTTTGCCTAAAGCCTGCCCTTCTCCTGCTTTCATATATATATATATATATATTTTGGTGAGTCAATCGGGGTTAAGTGACTTGCCCCAGATCACACAGCTAGTGTCAAGTGTTTGGTCTGAGGCTGGATTTGAACTCAGGTCCCCCTGACTTCAGAGCCAGTGCTCTATCCACTGCGCCACCTAGCTGCCCCTTTTCTCCTGTTTTCAAAATGTATATTGGAAGGAGATCTTCTCTCCAGGAAGCCAAAAGAGGAATAAGAAGTGTTCTACAGCCCCCTGCTTTATCTTACATTAGAGATCCTGGAGTGTCAGAGAGACCATTGTTATAAGCTCCTATCTTTCACACACACTTTACTAATAAGAAACAATCTTAAAATGCTTATACCAAGATATGGGTAAGCCTATTTATCATTTCATACTTAACCTATAAATTTAACTTAAATTATATTTAATCTTTATCTTCATTAACCTCTAGCTGAAATTGAACATGTCCTTCAATTTTCTTTTTTTTAAAATATTATTCTGAGATAATAACTGGCAGAAAAGGTCCATAGGTTTCATCAAACTGCCAATGAGTCCAAAAAAAGGTTTTTAGAATACCTATCCTAGAGTCTGAGATTGAATGTTCAAGATAGTCTTAGTATATTTTTTTCTCTGAAATGGTAGATAAAAAACCCAACATTTAACAAGATTTAGCATCTATCAGTTCTCCTATAGGGTCTAAGTGGCAGAAAGAAAGGAAGAATTTTAAAAAGCTTTTTGAGTCTTAACTGGTTTTTCTTTTTTTTTTCTTTATCAACTTGAGAATTGTAAGATAAATAAGTAAATCTCTGCTCCTTAAAAAGCGGAGAAGGAGCTAGTGAGATGACTGGGTTTGTTGCAGAAATGGACTTAGGAAGGTGAGAAACTGTGATCAAAAGGAGGCAGTGGTGACAGAAAGGAAGGACCAAAAAAGCAAAGATTGGGGTGACAAAGGATTTTGCCTGCACCCTAAGGACTGGCACCTCTGACCACCTGAAGTTGGCCAGCAAGTGGCAGTTTTAAGACAAGTACAAGTTTCTGATCCTGTTGTTGCAACAGATGTATTCTTAGCATCTCCACTTAGATATCTGAAAACATTTTCCCACAGAAACATCGTCATGCCTCAGAGTGATATTTTTAGTATCATAGGTACCAGTAGTAGTATGCTTTGTTTTTGGACTCAAACTGTGATTTCATTGATGTCAGAAATTCCCAATAAGGATATTCCCTCAGCCAATGGAAATGGGCACCTGCTCTGAAACTGAGCCTTAGAGTCACCTGCCCAGGTGATTAAGAAACTTGCCCAGAGTCACAGTAAGTATGTGATTGACGTCTTCTTACGACCAGACCCACTTTCTATTAACTATGCAGTGGTGTTTCACATACCTCTATACAGCTATGCTTACTGTATATTGTTGATTAACCGAGCTCTTAGAGACTCTCCTGAGATGCTAACTGCCGTGTGTAACTTATAAACAGCAGTTAGCTGGACCTGATTCAGGATGGTCTGGTGTCTTGGGTTCATAATTTTAAAGAAATGAGACATTAACCATGTAAAAATTAGCAAAAGTAGGTTTCCTTAGCTATAGCAAACAAACGGTATACAACATAAATTCAGTTGGACCTAGCTTTCCTCTCTCAATCTTGGCAATGTTGTCTATTGGTCAGAAGTCTGAAGGAAGAGCAACTCTTGCCTCTTCCTAAACTGATTTTTGTGCTTAAGATGCCTGAAAGTTATATGAGTGGACCAGGTCTTAGTGCCCTGAGCTAATTAAGTCTCAAGGATGATTTCACTATCTCTCAAGGAAAAACTAGCCCAGATTCTGTGGCAGATATTGCTCCTACCACACCCCAGCTGTTAATGGCCAGGTCTTAAAGGTCTTCTAGAGGACCTTCTACCCTTGAATGGGTTGACTGTATCAAGACTAGAATACTACTCTAGATTCTGCCACTCCCCACCCTGTACCAAGTCAAGCACCACAAATGGCACTTGTACTTCACAGGCCCATGTCCTTTCCTCTACCTCACTGTGTCAAGCCAAGTACTCTGCAGGTACTGCTGCTGCTGCCTTACCCTTTGACTGGGGCTTGGACCTGCTCTACTGTGGCTCCACACCTATCTCTTACTGGAAATTCCAGACAGAAAGAGATCTACAAGTCACTAGAGCAGCGATGGAAACTTTCTCACTGCTTTTTAAATGTGCATTTATTCTCCCTCTCCCTGGCAAATCAAGCAAGGTGCTTTTGGCACATTTATCCATTATCCCAGTTTTAGGAAGGCCTTGGGGCTTCTTAGGAGGATCAAGCTTCCCCTAGTATCTTGCACCAGAATCCCAACAAAATCCTTGTGGCCTAGTTCCCAGTGACCTCATATATTAAAAGTCCCAAGCAGTTCCTTCAATATAGTTCTCAGACAACCAATATTCCAGTCTTTAGGGATGACCAAAGCCTGCCACAGGTTAGTGGGCCTAGTGATCATTGTCATTCCCAAATATAAAAACTATTAAAAATCAACAAATTAGTGTTTATAGCATTTATCCTCAGAGCATGGTTGTATGTATGTATGTGTATACACACATATATGTCTTTGTATTTTTACTTAGAAATTAATGGCCACTGTTTATTTTGTTTTTTAAATCAATTTTTCAATCTCTTATTTTTACATCACCAATCTTTAGATTTTGTTTTCTTGTTTCAATTACAAGCATTTATTTTCTCTGCCTCCCACCTCCATTGAACCAAAAAAAGAAAACGAAAAGATAATCCTGGTAATAAATATGCATAGTCAAGCAAAGCAAATTCCCACCTTAGTTATTTGCACAAATGTATGCCTCATTTTACATCTCGAGTTCATCACCTCTCAGTCAAAAGATGAGTAATGTACTTCATCTTTAGCAGGACATAATTCTTCAAAATACAGAGCATTCTCATCTCATTCTCCTTGCTGAATCACCTCAGTTTATTTTTTTTAATTTAATTTTTCTCAATAAAAATCTATTTACTTTCTCTCCTATTTACCCTCCCCCCCAGTTGAAAAAAAAAGAAAACAGAACCCATGTAACAAATATACATAGGCAAGCAAAACAAATTTCTGCATTGGCCATGCTCCAAAATAAAAATTTGTTTCAGTTTGCATTCTTGAGTCCATTACCTCACTAAGGATGTGGATGGCATGTTTCAAGATGAGGCTTCTGAAATCGCAAGTATTCATTATGTTGATCAGAATTCTTAAGTCTTCTAAAGTTGTTTGACTTTACAGTGTTGTTACTGTATAAATTGTTCTTCTGGTCTTCCCCACTTGCTTCTGTATTAGTTTAGGCAAGCCTTCCCCGGGCTCTCTGAAACTGTTCCCTTCATCATTTCTTACAACATGATAGTATTCCATTATATCTATGTACCCTAATTTGTCCAGCCATTCCTCACTTGATGGACACCTTCTTAGTTTCCAGTCCTTTACCACCACAAAACAGTATGCTATAGATATTTTTGTATATATGGTCTTTTCCTTTTTCTTTGATCTCTTTGGGGTACAGACAGTTTACTTTTGAATCCCCCCTGGGACTGTGGGGCACTCCTTATGCTATTCAAAGAAGGAAAGCCCATCTACTCACCTTCCCCTGCATTTCTCTTCCCCCACTTCCCTGGAGCCATTCTATGCAATACTGTTAACTGTTGTCAATTATTGTAAGATAGGTTCAATACTGGCCAGTCTAATGCTTCTTGTTCAGAATCAGATTGAAATTTGACAGTCATGGACTATCTTAATAGTTAACAAATGGAGATTTACTTAACTAGCGTAGAAAGGCTACCAGCAAAGCTATAACGTTGATACAGGTGAGCATGGTTTCTTTGGTTTTGTTTTGACTGTGCTAGCATACTCCTCCAGCCTCTCCATTCTGGAGGAAAGCAATCCTATCTCTTTGTGGTCTGGCTTTCGAACTTGGACTACCAGGGAGATATTTCAATTGCTTAATGAAGCTTTAGACCCCTTAGTCAGTTCATGTTTGAGGACAAATTTGATATCTTTTAAGGAAAAAATAGCCAAACTTACATGGTAGATATTGTTGCTACCACAATAACATTTTTCTATGAGGAATATTTCTGAATTCAAGTCAGTTTGCAAAGATGTGGAATACCAGCTCTTAAGTAAGTTTGGTACTGCTATATTATCAGGCAACCTAAGAGTACAATTTTGTTATTGTGAGGTTCACACCTGAAAAGTAACATAGGAAAACTGGAGAGAATTCAGAAAAGTTCAAATTATTGTGAAGAAAGACTAAAGAAACTACAGGTGTACCCTGGAGAAATTGTAGGTTCAGTTTCAGACTACCTCAATAAAGTGAATATCTCAATAAAGCAAGTAATGAATTTTTTGGTTTGCCAGTGCATGTAAAAATTAGGTTTATGCCATTCTGTAGTCTTAAGTGTGCAATAATATTATGTCAAAAAAAAGTTATCTTAATTAAAAATACCTTATTGCTTTAAAAAAAAATGCTAACCATCATCTGAGCCATTACCAAGTCATAATCTTTTTGCTGGTGGTGGATCTTGCCTTGATGTCAGTGGCTGCTGACTGATCAGGGATATGGTTGCTGAAGACTGGGGTAGCCGTGACAATTACTTGATCCAAGAGAGCAACGAAGTTATTAATTGGCCTAATTTCAGTATTATTGTGTCTCATGATAGGGAGGCCTGAAGAGAGGGAGAGAGACAAGGAAACTTGGTGGAACAGTCAAAACACACATTTATCAATTAAGTTCACCTTGTTTATGGGTGCCCCAAAACAATTACCATAGTAACATCAAAGATCACTGTTCACAGATCACCATAACAAATATAGTAATAATGAAAAGTTTTCAAATATTGTGAGAATTATGTGACACAAAATGTGACACAGGGACACAATGTGAGCATATGCTGTTGGAAAACTGGCACCAATAGACTTGCTTGATGCAGGGTTGCTGCAAACCTTCAGTTTGTAAAAAAAAAAAAAAAAAAACCAATGTCTATAAAGTTTAGTAAAACCAGGTATGCCTGTAGATTATAAAGAATGTATTACTATATGGAATGGTTATCATCCTGTTTCACTAAGGACAGAATATTAGAGGAATTTGGCTTAAATTATAATGAGATAGCTGTCACTAGATTTACATGTACAATGACAATCATGTAATAAACAAAAATTCAGTCATTCAACAATACTTCCAATATCTGGTTTGTCTTTTTTTATTTTGAATCACTAAATCAATCGTCTGGGTGATTTATTGTTGTTGTTCAGTCATTTCAATTGTGTCCAAACACTTTATGACCTCATTTGGAGTTTTCCTGCAAAGATACTGCAGTGGTTTGCCATTTCCTTCTCCAGCTTATTTTACAGATAAGGAAACTGAGGCAAAGTTAAGTGACTTGCCTAAGATCACACTGCTAGTAATTGTCTGGGGCAGGATTCGAACTCAGGAAGATGAATCTTGCTGATTCCAAGCCCAGTGCTCTATCCATTGCTCCACCTAACTCCCAGATGATTTATAGTCATCATCATAAGCAAGGGAATATTTAATATTCAAAAAACTTAATTTGAATTTGTTTGAATTCCTTAAAATTCTCAATAAAAGCCACTTGAGGCTAGCAGATCATACCAGCTACTGATGGCAATTGTCTGAAGTACAGGGATCACAAAAGATTTAGCCAGTGCTTTTGGACTTGTTTAAGCCTGTCAAAACCCCACATTGTGCATTAGCTTGAGTCAGGGTAACTGCAGCTATTTTTTATGAGCTGTAGGCAAACCTGAAAACTGACTTGTGGTGTTTTTTGGTGTTAATGAATAACAATGAATAAGGAAAAAAATGTACATGACCATGGCCAACAAAACTTTTAGAAAAATGATATAAAACAGGCCATCAGTGTAGCATTGAATTAAGGATCTGACCAGAAGTGACCAAGATATGCAAACTACCACAAAAGTTGGTGCATTTTTTTCAGGTGTTTTCGAAATAAGAACTTATTGCCTCCAAAGCATGCTTTTTAAAATGTTAAGAGGATATCATCACATTGAGGTCCTGAAATTATTCAATCTACTGGTATTAAAATAATGCTTGTAAGTAGCAGCTTCACTGAGCTGCTGATATGTGACTGATACGTGAGAGTACAGAATCTAAGAAGATACAACATATTGAGATGATGTAAGACAATTGCAAGGAATACAGGGAAAAAAAATGCAGTGACTATTAAGAACAGAGCTATAAAATAATATTGTCACCTGCCAAAATCTAACTAATAATCCTTTTTTATAAAGTGGCCAAATTCATTAGGAAAACATCTTTGGTATGAGTATTAGAGGAAAATAGAGGGAACATATTAGATTCCTCTCTGAGATAACATAATATAGGATATGAACTCTCAAATTCTTGATGAAATATGAAATGCAACCAAGGAAACTCTGCAAATGGATATAGTATAGTTACCAGGTGACCAACATGCAATTTGCTGCAAGTCTACAATAATAAAATGTAGTTTAGGGCACTCAGCTGGATTTCATTGTGATCTTGTGACAAGACTGAAAAACCAAACAAATGTGTGACAAGCCCAAGGAAATAGTTACTTTAGTAATGTTGGTAACAAAAAGGAAAAAGAATGTCGTGTATTAGACATTTTGAAAGAACAAGTTCTCTGAGGGAAAGAGAAAACATTAAGGTTTTTTGAGAAATATCACAGAACTCTCTAAGGCTACAAATACCCCCAGGCATATAAGAAGCTTTTCAGAGGAGGTTACAGGGAATGTTTGGCAAATAATTATATTATCCTATTGAAATTGCTTGATTTTTTTATATGCATATTCATAGTAAAGTCTACAATTTATTTCCTTTTATATCAAAACATGGGTTTGTTGAAAGCCAATTTATAAAGGAACCAAAAAAGGTTAAGGTTGGAAAATTTCTTATAAGATGACTTTATCTTATGTAACAGGGATTTGACACATGCAAAGAGTGCCTCTGATGCTTCTCTTCCAGATGAAAGAGGCCAGGGAGCCAGCATCTGGGAAAGTCATGATGACATATAACGGAAGTACCTTAGAGAGACTGTGGAGAATGTGTAGACATTCTTTTACTGGTTCCAGTTCACTAACCACATGATAAGGAGAAGCCTTTTTAGTTCTGTACATGACTCTAACTATGGGGCATCTTAAAAAAAAAATCACAGTCTTCTGTGCTGGACTTTCATTCAGGTTGTACCCAATGATCATGGGGTCCCCTTATGCTCTGTCCTGGCCCCTTTTCTCCCTCTATTCTATCTTGTTTCATGCTCCTATCAGCTCCTATGGATTCAATTATTTCCTTGCAGATGGTTCTCAGATCTCTTTATCCAGTTTTCTGGTCTCCATCCTCCTTCAACCACCTCTTGAACATCTCAAACTGAAATGTCCTATAAACTTCTTGAACTCAACATGTTCAAAACTGAAATCACTATCTTCACATTTCTGTTGAGCTACCAGTATCTTCCCAGTTACCCAGGCTCACACCATAGGTATCATCCTCAGCTCCTCACTCACTCTCACTTCTCCTATCCAGGCTTTTGCCAAGACAAACCAGAAAACTGTCATAATAATCCAGGCATGAGAGGTGATGAGGGCCTGCACTGGGCAACATTTTGTGTCAGAAGAGAGATGGTGTATAAATGTTTCAAAAATAGAACTTGGTGGGGCAGCTAGGTGGCACAGTGGATAGAGCACCGGCCCTGGATTCAGGAGAACCTGAGTTCAAATCCGGCCTTAGACACATAACTCTTACTAACTGTGTGACCCTGGACAAGTCACTTAACCCCATTGTCTAGCCAAAAAAAAAAACAAAAACAAAAATAGAACTTGGCAACAAATTGGAATGGTTGGGACTAATAATAAAGAGTTGAGGATAGCACCTAGGTTACAAAAAAAGAAGAGGGCCCACATAAGAGCCTGGAGTCGCCCACAATTAGCAGATATTACCTAAAGATCCAGCAAAGGAGATGGAGAAAGCTATCAGACAGGTAGGAATAGAAAAAATGTCACAAAAACTAAGAGAAAAGAGATAAATAGCTTCAAAGGTTGCAGAAGTTAAGAAGGATGAAGACTGAGAAAATCCATCAGATTTGAAAGTTAGGAAATCGTTAGTAACTTTGGGAAGAACAGTGTCAGCTTGAATGATGTCAGAAGTCAAACTGCAGTGAGTTTAAGGAGAGTTGGAGAAGTGTAGTTACTAAATACAAATGGCTTTCCCACTTAGCACCTAGTAAGTACTTAATAAAACCTAATAAACACATATAAATGCTTTTTTCATTTATTCTTACCTTCAGTTTCTTTGTCTGCAAAATGGGGATTATAATACCTAAGGGAGTAGTACTTCTTAAACTAATGTATTATGTGCATATTATTATTAACACTGTTTTTGTCAATGTTATTAATACAATCAATGTTGTAATTGATATCAAGTGATTCAGGAGCAGATCTAGACATTATAGATCATTAATATCAGATGCACCATAACCATTGAGGATAATAAGGACCATCCTTGGGTTTGGCCACTGACCTTTGAGAAGGCAGTTTAAGGACAAAATTAGGGCAGATATCAGATTTTTAAAAGCTGAGAATAAAATAGGTAGTGAGGAAGTAGATCCTACCCCTATTTACTTCTTGCCTCCTCCATCCTTCCACCATCTTTCAGGTGGTCTCCTATACATGACAGAGTTTCCTTTTTTCTGTTAGTATATCCTTCTCAAAAATAACTCATAAATTTACTTAATGACACCTTCACATTCAATAGTCCGAGACTCTAGTCTTAACATCATACTCTTTGCTTCTTTTCAACATCTTGTAATTGCTACATTTGTTTGGAGATATGTTTGTTTTACCACATTTTTTAGTTTGGAAATGTCTTGGGAGGAAGTTGGTGTCTATTATTTGTCATGCCCCAGGCTTCTGTGACATTGCTGTGTTCCCTGTGAGTACTCAATAAATACTTGTTGACTGACCTGTAAAACTTGACCTAAGTAGCTATCATTGTTAAATATTGATTCTTAAATTCTTACCAAAATGATTGATTCTTTCTCAAGTGACTAACAAATAATTGATTCTTAGAATGCTTAGTCTCCACCATTTCTGACTTAGAAAGGAAACATGTTTACTTGCCTTCCTCTAGAGATGCTTAACCTTGGCCAATTATATTGATTGTATCTATTTTTACCCTTAGAGGGAAAGAAGGTGATATGTATTGGATTTGTGCATTGAATTTTTTTTATGTAACATTGTTTGATTTTATTTATAGTCTTACACATTAATTTTCCCTCATAGGGGAAAAAAAAAAGCATGGTATAAAACTAGGTAGTGTAAAGGAAAAATAAGTGTCTGAATTCTATATATATGGGTCTAGTAGTGTTAATAAAATGACATTTAAACTTATTTAATATAGAATAAATTTATTTAATGTAGAATTAATATAGAAAATATAGAATATAACATAGAAAACAGCTTTTCACTAAATATTGTAGTTTAGAAATGTCTAGAGCAATAATATTTCAGTCCTAAGGACTAGATTCACTAAAATAATAGGGTTTTTTTTTATATTTTGCCAACTTAGACTCAACTGTGATCATAGTTTTGAGAGAAAATAGAATGTATTTCTGCATAATATAATTTTTGCCCATACTATAGGAAATTTAGATTTACAGAGAAATTATCTAATAATTCTTTGAAACAGTAATGCCATGTTAAAAACAAAGAGTTTCCATCTATTACTCATAAAAAAAGTATACTCTCTATTCAGTGGAATAATCCTATCCTGCCCTGCCAGGCTAGGTCAGAAAAATGTGCAGAATTCCCATATAAATTATCTTCAACTCAGCTCATTAACCACACTGCAGCCTTAAGATTTGTCACAAATTTGTGCCTTGGATCACACAGAAAAGGGGAGAGCAGTGAGATTAAGAAAGATAGTTAAATGGCTTAGTGTAACCCATTACCACTTGTAAAAAAGCAATTTGAAATTTATACCTATAAATACAACTCTATTCTTACATACAAAGGGTAACGTATAGTGTGTGTGTGTGTGTGTGTGTGTGTGTATGTATGGGATAGTAAGTATTGCGCTAAGTTAACATAAGGTTAATGATCTATCACCTTCTAAATTGTCATAGAATAATAATAGTTCACATTTTATACTTTAAGTTTTAGAGTTTTGAAGAGTTATATACATGTCAGTTCATTGTTGTCAATAACTATAACTCTGTATTTTCCAAATGAAGTTAGGTAAAAAGTGAGAATTTGAAATAAAAAAGAACATTAAAATTAGTCTATCACAAAAGAATTATTTATTCGTCTATCTTCTTGAAGTCTCCATTAGGTACATACTGTAGTAAAGAATGGTTCTTAATACAGAGTATATTCAGCCTTTGTCACCAAATCCATAGTAAGGAACTTAGTATAAAGTTGAATAAAAAACATTTGGGAAAATGTGATTTCAAAGTTTTATATGTATTAGGTGCAGATATATCCATTGCTCATTAATTCAGCCTCTATAGGACGTCACTTAGGCAGAAAGAGAAAATAGATGAGTTCAGAATATAGACAACCAGCTTATGCAGAGGCATGATCAGACCAGTCAGCAATCATTTACTTAGCATTTGGTATGGCCAGGGACTGTGCTAAATTTGGGGGGGGGGGGTGAGGCAGTCGGGTGAAGTGACTTGCCCAAGGTCACACAGCTAGTGTCAAGTGTCTGGGCTGGATTTGAAGTCAGGTCCTCCTAACTCCAAGGCCAGAGCTTTATCCACTGCACCACCTAGTTGCCCCATACTATGCTAAATTCTAAGCATCTAAAGACCAAAAGGGCACTTCCTGCCCTCTAGGATTTTCCATTCTATTAGGTGAACATAGACAAAGCAGTTTGGTGGGGAGGACACAAGCAGATGGAGGACAAAAGAGAGGCTCCAGATTAAGGGTGGCACTTGAGCTGAGCTTTGAAAGGAGCCAAGATTTAAGAGATGGAGGTATTGAGAGGAGAGAGAGGAAGGCCGTGCAAATTACCAGGTCCTAGCAGTGGTTCCTAACTATGTTGCAAATGTTTTATCTTCTTCCGTCTTATTATTTGTCTATTATTTTTGTTGTACTTTGTAAAATTGGTGTCACAGAAAATGACATGAAATTCTGTCAGTTATTAGCCAATATCAGTGCTACTCAACTAAAAAACTACTAATTACATATCAAGAATAGAATACAATTAAATTATAATGTAATCCATAACTATATTTTGTGTTCAGTGCATGCATAGTTCAGAATAACAACTTGAGAACTTGTGCTAGGGACAGAGAATTTCCAAGTATTTCCAACTCTATGTAAATGAACATTAACTTTGATAATATGACAATTCAGTCTTAATTTATTGTGCACAGCCATGGCTTTCCTTGGTTGTTTTTAAAATGCAGTGGGGTTTTTCAAGTGAATTAAGTTGCAATTTGGGGATTTGGGGTACAACTTTATTTCCATTATGATTGTATATTTAAAGTTTTAGTTAATTAGAAAATATTCAATGGTGTATACATATATTTTATCATATTATAAAGTATTTTAAAATATTTCTAACTGTATTAAATGTTGCATTATACAACTGCTGTGATTTTCAAAAGGCTACAATTTCTGAAGTTGTATGTTTCAAATAGCAAAATGAATTATAATGGGATGGGATTTCAAGTTAAGTTTTTTATATTTTTAAATTTTATTTTTAGATAGTTGTTTAAAAAATAAATATTTTCTTTTTTATTTCATATTTCATTTGTATATTTTGGGGATTTTGGATTGGGGGGGTGTTTGTTTTTGTACATCAATCCAAACCCATACAAAGATTTTCTTAGCTGGTCCCTCTCTTTCCCTCTTCCTCTCCATTTTTTTCCACCCTTGCTAAGGGACCTAAAAAAAAATCTTCACATGGGCCAGAATTTACGCTCCAAGGCCTGGGTGAAGATACATTCCAGGCATAAGTTATAATAGCCAGTTTAAAGAAAAGCGTGAAGACAGGAGATAGAATGCCTCGTATGAAGAACAGCAAGGCTAGTCTGGCTAAACTGTGGAAGAGAGAATAATATGTAAAACAAGACTGGAGAGATGGTTCAGGACAACTTTGTAAAGGGCTTTAACAACCAAAAAGAGGAGTTTAAATTGGATCCTAAAAACTGTAGGGAATCCTTGGAGTTTATTGAGTAGGGGAGTGGCAGGATCAGACCTGTGCTGTAGGAAAATCACTTTAGCAGGTATGTATAAAATCTACTGGAATAGAAAGAACCTGAGGCATGAAGATTAATTGGGAAGCTATTGTATAGTCCAAGAAAGGTGATGAGAGCCTGGACTAATGAGGCAGTTGTGTGAGTTAGAGAGAAGAGAGATGTTGTAAAGATAGAAATTGCAAGATTTGGCACCTGGCTGGATATATAAAGGAAAAGAAAGTGAGGAGTGAAGGATGGTATCCCAATTCTAAATCTGGAAGAACAGTGATGGCCTTGATCAAAAAAGGGTAGTTCAGTAAGGGTAGGTTGGGGGAGTTGAGGAGGAGTAGAATAATGAGTTTAGGCTTAGACATAGAGAGTTTAGAATGCCTACCAGAGGTCTATTTGAAGTGTCCATTAACAGTTAAGATGTGCAATTGGAGTTCAGGAGACAGACTAGGGCTGGATATATAGATTTGGTAGTCATCTACATAGAGATGAGAGTTAAACCCATGGCACATAATGAGGTAATTAAGAGAGAAAAGAAGAGAGGCCAGGACAAAGCCTTAGGATATCCCTAAGATTCACAGATAGAATACCGGAGAAGAGAGGGACAAGGAAGATAAGGGCACATGTGCAGGGTCGGTCTGGGCGAAAAGGGTCACCTCTTGGTCAGTCTGGAGTGAGGAATAAGAAAACGAGAAATTATATCAAGGATTGTTTAAGCATGAAGAGAGGAGTCATCGATTTATAGCTGTGAAGGACCCTAGAAGTCATTGAGCCTACCCTTAAGATGCCACTTGCCCAGAGTCAAACAAGTGGCAGAGATAGAATTTGAATCCTTTCATACTCTGTCTAGCACTTTATCTCCTCCACTACTTATCCTTTCTAGAACAGAGCTCAGAGCAAAATATGATTCTAAGTTCTCAACTGAGAGGGAGGGTAAAAGGGAGAATGGTGAGGCAAGCTTGAAGATACGTAGTAGTGATGAAAGACCTGAAATGTCTGGACATCTGCTGCATCTGGTACGCTCCCAAAAACAGAACAGCTAATAATTTCTTAACTTGCCTTATTGATAATTTCATCTTTGAGAAGGCAGAGGAGCTGACAAGAAAAAAGGATGAAACAGAAAAGCATTTTTAAGTACTTGCATTGTGCCAAGCCCTGTTTAAAGTTCTGGGGATACAAATAAAGAGCAAAATAGTCCCTGCTCGCAAGAAGCTCACATTCTAATTAGAGGAAATGACATATTTAGAAGAATTCAGCTGCAGGGAGGTTGAAAAGATCTTGTGGTCTGTAGGGTACAGCAACAGGGTTGATGACAAAGCCCAGTAGTCTTTGTAGTCAGACTGTAGTACCTCGGGTCCTCAGGGCATAGCAACAGGACTAATAAGAAAGGGGGGAGGGTGGAATCTATGCTGAATTTGAGTCACCACAACTGAAAGGAACTGATTGCTGGAGTAGAAATGATGGGAACCTTGGGGCAAAGTGATTATTCTATCTTAGAATTTTTGATAAAAGAGAAGAAAATCATATCCTGATGTGAACCCTAGAATTTTAGGCGGGCAGATTTCAAAGGGTTTTAGAGAAAGGATTCTTAGGCTGTCACTCACTACAGGGGAAGTTAGCCTTTGAGGGGTGAGATATTTCAAGAGTGAAATTTTGAAGACAGAAATAATTCTGAAATTAGGGACGTTCAGGAAATTGACCAGCCAAGATAAACTGGAAAAAAAAAAAAGAAGGAAAGAAAAGAAGTTGGGATCAAAGGGAGCCAACAAAGGATCAGGGCCATGATATGTGCCATGTCTCTGGAGTACTGAAAACAGTCCCAGGAGTACTAAAGCAGACAATGAACAGAGGCTGATGAGGAAAGCTAAGGGGAGTGTTTTGGTTTTTTATTTGTTTGTTTTTTAACTATGGTAGGGGAAAGAGTAGGATTACTGTTTAGAATAGATGGAACAATAATAATGACTGAAAGAAGGCAGAGCTTTTTAATTCTTTGCTTCTGTTTTCTCTACCAAGCAAGACTGGAAAAAGAAGAACAGAAGTAACCAATTAGGGAACTGATACCCTAATACCCAAAGTAAGAGAGAAGAGAATAGAAGAGCACCCAGCTGACCTTTCTGAATCACTTGCCCAGATGAATTACATCCTATCTAGGACTGAAAGAACTGAAAGATGTGATTCAAAAATCACTGAGAGTAGCTTAGCAAAGATGGCAGATGATGGAAGAGGTTCTGCCATATTGAAGAATAATAAATGTTTTCTGTTTTTTTACTTTCTAAGATAATGAGAACATAATCAGCAGGTGGTTATTAGAAGGTGGTTATTGAGCCTCTTGAAAAGGAAATGACAAAATACCCCCCAAAGAAAAGTTTAATCAAGAACAAGTCATACCAGACTAACTTCATTTCCACTTTGGAACCAGTTACTCGGTTGATAAATCAGAAGAATTCTGTGCATATAGTTTACCTAAATTTTAGCAATGCATTTGATAAAGCATTTCATGAAGTCCCCATGGAATGGTAGGTCAATGTCAGCTAAATGATGGTCAGTTACATTCAGCAATGGTCATTATCAAATAATCATTAAAGGTTCAATGTGAGCTTAAAAGAATCCCAGTGGCATATTCATACACTTGACCTAGTGCTGTTTAACATTTATACTATTAACTTGGATAAAGGCATAGATGGCATCCTTATCGATTTGCAGCTGACACAGATCTGGTAGAGATAGCCAGTACACTTAATGGCAGAGTTAAGCTTCAGAAAAAGATCTTGACAGACTAGAACTTTGAAATTTAAAGTGTTATATTTGGTTCAAGAAATTTGCCTAAGAAGTATAAGATGTGGAAGCGTGATTAAATAACAATTTATCTTAAGGATCTCAGGGTTTTGGTTGACTACACACTTAATATGAATCAGCATTCTGATGTGGCAGAAAGAAAAAAAAGCTAACATAGTCTTAAACTGTATTAAGAGTGACCTAGCTTCAGCTAGATGGTGCAGTGGATAGAGCACTGCCCAGGATTCAAGAAGACCCGAGTTCAAATTTGGCCTCAGATACTTGACACTTAAACTAGTTGTGTGACCCCGGTCAAGTCACCTAACCCCATTCCCTCACGCATGCACACACACAAAAAGTGATGTAGCTTGCAGGAATAAGATTAAAATCATTGTACTGTTGTTTATCCTTACCTGACCTGCAGTATTGTGTTCAGTTCTTGACACCACATTATAGAAAGGACATTAGTAATCTGGAAAGCATCCACAGGAAGGCAACCAGTATGATAAAGAACCATGAAAACATTTGAATAGTAATTAAAGGAAATGGATATATTTAGCCCAGAAAAGAGAAGAATTAGAAGAAAATGGCCATCCCTTTCCCCAGTGGCAGGTGAACGACTATGTGCTAGAGGTAGAGTCTTCTGATACAAATTGAACTAGATTGTAACTGAGGTGCCTCCCAACTCTGAGATTCTTTTATCTTCCTGTACAGTGATGAGAATACAATTGACAAGTATACTGGGTTTTTTTTTCATACTTCATTTAATATTATCATAGTACCTACCATATAACTAATTTATCTGTATGGTCATAAAAATATTGAGAAAATAACTTGTTTTAGGTTTTTTATTTTGCTGGATCAATCCAAATGCTTTTGTCATCAATAAGCAGTAAACATAGAAGAAACTTTATATCTATAATTCTCAATTTAGTGGACCTGTGAATATGTATAAAAAGTCAGTTGCCAGAATTCTGTCATCCTTCATATTTTCCACAAGTATACTCTTCATAATTACATGTGAGGCTGTAGCTGCATGTTTTCTTAATTATCTTATTTTGATAATACCATCTTTGAATTTTTCAATTCTTTTATAGTTTTTCCCCTTTTTAGACATCTTGAAAATCATTTCCTGAGTACTTCCAAAATTGTTTTTTATCCAACACAGATTTTTGTGTATGTACTTCAGTCAGGTTTGAATTCTACATGTCTTAACTATTATTTCCTTTTTTTAATTCAATTTTTTTTTCAGTTCTAAATTCTCTCCCTTATCCATTGAGAAGGCAAGAAAAATGAAACCCATTACAAATATGTATGGACATGCAAAACATATTTCCTCATTGCCTATGTTTCCCCCCCTCCTCCAAAAAAAGGCAGGAAAAAAATAGAAGAAAATGTGCTTTAGTCTACACTCTCAGTCCATCATTTCTCTTTCTAGAGATGGATATCATGTTCTATTATGAGTCTTTTGGAATTGTGGTTGGTCATTGTGTTGATAAGAGTTACTACTAAATTTAAGTGCTATTTCCACTTAGGATCCATTTAGATTTGGGAGGTGGAAGAAATCTTTGAAGCCGTCTAGTCCAACCCCCTCATTCAAGACATGAAGAAAACTACTGTTAAAGTACAAGTGTGATTATGCTGTCTTTGATGAAGATAACAACTCCAAAAATTCTAGCTGTGAAGTACTTTATTTCTCTTTGCTCTCCCAGTTTCATCTATAAATGATCTTGGATGTTGTGGCTTAGTTGGGTCTCATGCTCCCTGAAGGCTTTTTCTTCTGTGATACTTTACCATATTTTATAAGGGTTGCCTGCTCTGCAGTGTTTTAAAATGAAGTGTGTATGCCAGTGTTACTCTTGAATGTGCCCTGTCTCTCTGATTGTGGAGTTTACTTTTGCTGGGGCATATTCAGTGTTCTTTTGGATTGCTTTGTGCAACTATTATACATCCATCTCAAATTTGACTAAGAAATAGTGATAATCAAGGACAGTGCCTTTTTTTTTTTCTTGAGAGGCATTCAGGGTTAAGTAACTTGCCCAGGGTCACACAGCTAGTGAGTATCATGTGTCTGAGATCACATTTGAGCTCAGGCCCTCCAGACTCCAGGGCCGGTATTCTATCCACTGCGCCACCTAGCTGCTCTGACAATGTCTTTACTTTTATTCATTTGCCTTTCTTTTTTCAGAGACAGTAACTTATTCAAGTAGGTCATATTGTACCTGTTCTATTTGCATACATTACCTACTCACATTTATAAAAACTTATGTGTCAGTTATATCTAAAGATGGAAAGAAGACTAAACAGAGTATGAAAACCTCAAGTTCAAATGCAGGCTCCACCACTAGAACCCAGGTTTCCATATTCTATTTAATGTTCTTTAAATCATACCACGTTGTTTTATATCTTATGTCCACCCACCACATAGACTTTCATAAATGTACTTGATATCACAAAAACACAAAAACAAAAGCTTACAACTTAAAAGTCTTAAAAAGCAATAGAAGAACTTTACTTATATTAAGCAAAACAACAGAATAAAGAATGTTTTTCCCCTATTAATAAATTAAGATAGCTAAAAACAGATGACAGTTTTCTAACAGTGTAAGTTTTTTTTTTTTAGAAAAGAAAAATTTAATTTGTGGCAACTTTTAAAATTGGACTTTGCTGCTCAATATAGAGAATTTCTGGGAAGAAGATTACCTCTACAACTTATCTGAGAAAGTTACTATAGGTTTTACTGCTAGTATATGAGAAGAGTGTTACTTGAACCCAGAGCTTCTTGCCCCCAAGGCAGGCTTTCTGTTCACCATGTTCTGCCTCTCAGTAGCAATTGTTTTAATAACTACTGACTAAATCCTTCAACTCTGTATTTGTATCAACTAATTCGACTTTAATGCCACAAAATTCTGCTATTTGCCCCTTTTATAGTAGGCATGTAATATAAAACAAAGCTTGTATGTTTTGTGTGAGGAAGTTATCATTAAATTTGTCATTAAGAGACAAAAAAAAGTTCAAAACAATACTGTTTCTGTTCCTGTAAATTCCAAATTGTTTTTATTCAGTCCTATATTGAAATGTTGGCAATTTGAAAAATGGAGATTGATTTTAAAATATTGCCATGTCTGTGGATTTTGCTGTTGCATGATGCTTTTGAGACAGTAAAAATTATTTGTGTATTATTCAGTGCTGTATTTCATGTTTTCTTATATTTGTATTTTGATTACTGATACTTCAGCTGTGTTTTAGGGAGCTTTTCAGCTTGAGTGCCAGTGACTTTATGTATATACACACACTCATAACAGTTCTCAAAAGAATGCAGAGATAAAATTACAGACTTTTTGGTAGCCTGTTTGCAAGCCAGCTACTTATATTGAGTAAGGTTAAAATGGTGACACCTTGAAAACATGACTTAGAGAGTGACTTTGGGGTAATTAGAAAAAAATATTCTACATAGCTAGTCACATATATCTTAGTTGAACTATGATTGGACATTATAACCTGGTTTTATAGTATCCTTTTTTAACACTCTAGTTATTGGCTTTCAGGTGGGCATTTAAAAATATGGTTATTCTACTCATTGTATGTCCTCAAAAGTTATCAAGTACCATGGATCTTTTTTCTTCTAATATCTTTGTGTGGTATATTATAACCTTCTATCTAATGCTTTGAAATTTTCTCAGTGAAATTGTAGTTCATAAGAAGAAATACATAATTATTTTAAACAGAAAAATTATATGATCTCTAACAAATAGTGGTAAAATTATAAATTACTCTGAAGTGTTCCAGTTCCCTTAGATCAAGAGTTCTTAACCTGATATCTGTGAACTTGTTGAGTTTTTTTTAATATATTTGATAACTTCATTTACATAGAATTGGTTTCCATTGTAATCATTATTTTATGTATTTAACAACATTCTGAGAAAAGGGTCCCTTAGCTTCACCAGACTGCCAAAGAGGTCCATAATATTAAAGGGTTAAGAACCTCTGCTGTAGATATATTGCTGTAGAAGCTATTATGGTGAATTTTAACTAAAGTTTTTTGCTTTTTTTTTTTTATTTTAGGCCACTAAAAGTAATGCTATATATAATCCAAGAAAGTCCAGTTCAGTCCAGAACTCTACACTGTTGACAAGGACATGGGACTCCTCCTACCAGATTCCAGATGGTTCAATACAACTGACATCCTGGCTGACAACTGTGGAAAGGAACCTTGGATTATTTTCTTTTATTTTTGTGGAAGACCACAATCCCAAATCTATAGCACACATCAGGTAATAATCTCACCTCCCTAAATCCCCAAAATGTGTGTATTGGTGTACTGTGTTATCCACTACTTTTGTTTTAAAATCCTAAATATTAAAGACAGGAAATAAGATTTTAAAATAAAATATTTTTGTTTCACTCTTTCATTACATCATCAATATAGTTTGCTTTTGTCTTTTAAACAATTTTCAAGTGTAAGTCAATTAATTAGAAAAAATGTTAGTTTAAGAAAGGCAAATTTTCAGTTAGATTACTTCTGATTCTAAAAATCTGGAAATTAATTTTTGGATTTCTCAATGTAAATTAACAACTATATGACAAATTCTTTTTTCCAAAGGAAAACAGTCTTGAATTTTCGAGATCTCTGTGGAGAACATATTCAGCCTTGGTTTTTTTGGTTGTTTTTTTTTTTTTTTGAGGTTTTCACAGTTGAATACTAAATGAAGACTTCATTTGCTTCCATATCCAACCATAACCCTAGACCCTACCATTTTAATGATTCTCAGCCACCATCCTAAACTTCCTCACACTCCTGACCTTCTACTGTTTCCTCAACCTTGGGGAATTGCTACCATCTGATTTCTATACCAGGTACCTCTGTTTCCTCTCCTCCCCTCTTTTCTAATTCCTCTGCAGTCTAGCTTCTGACCTTATTCAACTGAAACTGCTCTCTCCAAAGTTACCAATGGTATCTTTTTTTAAATGTAACTTTGTTTTTTAATTAACAAAATTTATTTTCTTGCTCTCCCACTTTCCTCCCCCATCCATTGAACTCTTGAATGCCAAAGTTAGTGGCTTTTTATCAATCGTCATCCTTCTTGACTACTCTATAACCATTGATAATGATGATCACCCACATGTCCTTGATAACTCTCCTTTCTCTAAGTTTTTGTTACTCTTCTGTCCTGCTTTTTCTTCTACTTGTTCCGTTTCTTCTCAGTATCCTTTGCTGGATCTTTATCCAATATTAACACATTAACCATAGTGGTCTCAGAAGGCTCTTTCCTGGGCCACCTTCTCTTCTCCTTCTATACTGTTTCCCTTGGTGATCTCAGCTTGCATGCTTGCAGTTATCTCTGTGCAGATCTATTATCTAGCCCCAATTTCCCTCCTGACCTATAGTTTCATATTTCCAGCTGCCTATATTACCATCTCAGACTGGATGTCCAGTAGACATTTTTAAACTTAACGTTTCCAAAACTGAACTTATGTCTCTCCCAAAATCCTTTCCTCTTTCTAACTTCCTTATTACTGTTGAGGTTATCACCATCCTCCAAAGTCACCCAGGCTCACATCCTGGGTGTCATCCTTACCTTCTCCCTCACAGTCACCCCCCATGTTCACTTTGTTGCCAAATTTGTCATTTCCACTTTAATAACCTTGTTCAAATATGTCTCCTCAGATAGCAACCAGCCTGGTGCAAGCATTCATCATCTTGTGCCTGCACTATTGCCGTTAGCCTTTGGGGTTGCTCTCGCTGCGTTAAGTCTTTCTCCACTCCAATCCATTTACCACTCATTTGCCAAAACAATCTTCCTAAAACACAGATCTCCCCTCTATTCAGTAACCTTGAAAGGCTCCCTGTTACCTTCAGAATCAAATACAAAAATCCTCTGGTATTTAAAATCTTTCACAGCTTTGTCCCTTTTATTCCCCTCTGTGTCCTCTACAATCTGGCAACACTGGCCTTCTTGCTTTTCCTCAGATGTGACATGCCATCTTCTGACCTCTGTGCTCTTTGACTGGCTGTCTTATATGCCTGAAATGCACCTTCCACCTCTGCCTTCTTTGAGACTCAGCTCAAATCCCACATTTTTATAAGAGGCCTTTACTAGTCATCATTGTGTCCCTGCCCTCAGCACCCCCTTACTGCCTTTCTTTTAAGATAACCTTCCGTTTACACAGTATGCATCTTATACATACATACATGACTTTCTGGGCTCTTTTGAGGATAAAATGAAATTATATTTGTAAAGCTTTGCAAATCTTGAAGTTCTGCATAAATGGTAGCTACTGTTACAATTAGCCTGTCTTCTTCCTAATTCAAATGTGAACTCCTTGAGAGCAGGAACCATGATTTTGCCATTCTTTGTATCCTTAGAGCTTAGCACAGGAACTGGCACATCTTAAGTGTTTAATAAATGCTTTTTGACAGACTGATCAGACTCTCCAACATTGAACTTCAGCTCCTGCTGACCTCCAAATCACCATATCCAATTTGGTGCCTTTTAAAAGTCCTACTCCTCTGATGTCATATAGCATTTCATACATTGACCTAAATATTTTCTTCCTCTGAATTTTTATCACCGCCTTTCCTCTAGTTTAACTACTTTTTCACTGCTCCTTGTCTGATTTTCTAGTTATTTATTCTCTTCACAGTTTCATGTAGTGAATATTAGAATGTCTTACTCCGAGGGCAGGTAGGTGGCGCAATGGATAGAGCACCGGCCCTGAAGTCAGGAGGACCTGAGTTCAAATCCAGCCTCAGACCAAACACTTGACACTAGCTGTGTGACCCTGGGCAAGTCACTTAACCCCAATTCCCTAAAAAAAAAAAAAAAAATGCAAAAAAACCCCAAACAAATAGAATATCTTACTCCCATCCTCTACATGTTGAATTCCTACTATTCATTCTTTTGAAACCTGACTCAAATGTTATTTCCTCCATGAAGCCTTTCCTGCTTTCCCTACTTCTTACCCTTATCGGTAATTGCCTTTTCCTTGTCAGAACTCAAACAGTACTTTGCTTCTCCTTCTCCACTTATGCATAATTATGCATAATACTTATTTGTGTTTGTTATCTCCCCATATTGGACTGTAAGCTCCATGAAGGCAGTGACTGTGTCTTAGCTAGAAACTCCGTCTCCATCCCAAGGCCTAGCACTGTGCTCTACATATCTGAGGTGCTTGCTATAAGGGTTTGTTGAATTAAATTGGAATGCCATTTGATAAGGGCAGCAGGTGGCACAGTGAATGAAGTGTCAGGCCTGAAGTCAGGAAGACTCATCTTCCTGAGTTCAAAGGTGGCCTCATACACTTACTAGCTGTGTGACCCTGGACAAGTCACTTAACCCCATTTACCTCAGTTCTTCATCTGTAAAATGAGCTGGAGAAGGAAAAGGCAAAACTACTCCAGTATCTTTGCCAAGAAAACCCCACATGGGGTCACACAGAGTCAAACATGACTAAAATGGCTGAACAACCACCATTTGATAGCCACTCCAGAATTTTCAGAACTGTAGGGAAGAGTTAGAGGGCTGCTATTTTGCTGCTTTATTCCCTTCTAGAGTTTTGATTTGTTTTTGTTTTTTTTTCAATGTGGAGTGTTGTAGCCTTGCCTTTTTTTTTCTTTTCTTTTTTTTTTGGCAAGGCAATTGAGATTAAGTGACTTGCCCAAGGTCACACAGGTAGTAAATGTCAAGTGTCTGGTCTGAAACTGGGTTTGAACTCAGGTCCTCCTGACTCCAGGGCCAGTACTCTGTCCACTGTGCCACCTAGCTGCTGTGCAGCCTTGTCTTTCAGTAGTTTTCCCTCAGATAAAATTGCTGAAAGGGAAATAAAAAATAATGAAGGAAATTCCAAATCACAAAAATCTTCATGAAAACTAGAATGGGAGAAAATTATTTATTCTAGGCACGAATTATTCTAATATCTTTTTAGAGACAAATAGTTCCTGATTAATATGCTATTCTATATGTATATGCTATACATATGTTATTCTATATGCTATTAATATGCTATTCCATATGTATATGCTATACATATGATATTCTGATACTGTTTAAATTGGAGAACTATTTCCACCTTAAGGAATGAAAAAAAAAATTGTGTATTCCTTCCTCCTTCAAAGGCTTCAAGTTTCCTGTAGAATTCTAAAATAACCTTCTCTAATGAGGATGTCTGATACTGTTACTGTAAAAGATGGAACTGATACAATGAAGGGTTTGGAGGCAGAAATGAAAGATGCAACCAGAGTCGAAAATCTTACCAAATCAGAAAACTATGAGAAGATTTCAGCAGAAAAGAATGAACGTTGTATTGACAGCAAAATTGATTTACAGGTAAGAAGGATTTTCCCACTGGCATCAAATGTTGTCTGCAGTGAATGTTTTTGTTTCTTTTCATGTGAAATATAATATTTATCATTCAAAACTCTGGTGTTCTCCATAAGTGTTTGCTGCTGACCGTGCCAGCCATCGGATATGAATGTGCTAGTTCTTTCTTCCAGTTGTATCATTTATTATATATTTAAAATTATTGGTCATTTTAAAAAAATAGAATGACAGTTTCTTATCAGAATCTCAGAGTATCTGGTTTCTGAAGGCTTAGCTTTTATATAACCTGAGTTCTCTGAGAATAGAAAGGTTGAAAAGGCAACCGAAGCCACCTCTTTACTTAATTGGACTGTTCTATTCTGAATTAAATCACCTCTGGTTAAAAAAGAAATGTCGTAACTGCTATTAAAAGATAAATAGCTAGCCAGGCATTCTTGGCACCCTGAGCTTGCCTCAAGGTTCAAGACAGGCCACCAACTTCTGATTTGAAGCTAATATTCAGGATGTGTGGATAAAGGATGCATTATGATAGATGAGAAACAGTAGTAAATTGTTCCTTGGGCAATTTGGGTTTTTAAGTTTCTCTAAAATATTACTTTTAAAAATACTCAAGTTAGCCATTTTAGCAGAGAGGTATATTGAAAAGTGTAAAAACGTGCTTTTCAGGATGATCATAGTGGCTGTGGCAAACTGGTAACCATCACTGGGTAACACCATACCTGAATTGTAGCTTCAGGTATTTATTTAAAGTACATATAGTTCTACATTTTTAATCAGCAACAAAAAATGTCATAGCATTTATGTAAGTATATCACCTCAGTATATTCAAGTAAGAGTTTTCTGGGAAGTTAAAGAGAGATTTTTTTTTTTAGATTGTTGAGACTTTTCTTTCCCAGAGCAGATCCTAGTTCTTTGTAATTTTTGTGTTCAAAATCAAGGTTCTCTTGAAATAGAAGAGGAAAAAAAAATGTTTCTACTTAGCTATCGCCATTTATTAAACAAGCTGTCAACTACAGCACAATTACTATTATAGTCGTATGCATCATTAATGACAGGGACTTGGGTTTATTTTGATGGACTCAAATCAAGAAAACCTAAGTCAACCATGAAACTTTGCTCCGTTTTCTTTGCAGCAGAAGTGAAAGAAAAGAATTTGAAATTTTACTCTACCCTCACCAGCATAACCAAATGTTTATTTTCTGGCATTGTACAGCCCTTGAAACATGGTCAGGAGACTGTTAGTATCTCAGTAGTATAATTCTTTGGTGTAGTATAGGACAAGGGAGAATCAGCCTACAATTCCTCATCCCCTGTCTTAGGACTTGGTTTTCTCAAATGAAATGTCACATAGAAAAGTTTAAAAGAGTGGGATTCTGTAGGCATCCATATCCAAAAGAAAAAATTTTAATGAGCTATGCATAGCATTCTCAATTGCTACATATAGTGATTTGTTATATTCAAACAAGGTGACTGCTAAAAATGGAATTATTGACTTTAAGGTGGACATGTGTAGAAATAGTGCTTTGGAAGGATACTGTAGGTATAATTAATGTGATTAGGTGTTTTGTTTTTTTGGTTTTTTTTAGTTTATTTAATTTTTTCACTGAGTTTATATGAAACAATAATTTGGTGTGTGGTGAACGCGAATATGATTCTACAAATTTGTGACACATTTACCCTTTATTTAAAATCTTTGAACTGTTTTGTGGGTGTACACACACACACACACACACACACACACGTAGTTTGTTTTTATTTACCCTGATAAATGCTGTAGTAAGTGAAGCAAAACTTTAGCTCGAAAAATAAGTAATTTTGATTACATAACAGAGCTAATCCTCTTGTGTTGATCAAATAACTCAAAATCACATAAAGAATGTTTTCTTATCCTACTTGGTTAGGGAATGAGGAATCTAGATAATAAAATATTCTGATTAATACAAATATAACCAAGCAGAGCCAGGAAAACACTATATACATCAGTCATTACAATAACGTGAAACTGGATGTTGCAAAAGTATAAAGAATAAGCTTGGTCACAAACCAGAGATAGCAAAAGATAGCTCCTCCTGAATTCCTTGCAGAGATGGGAGGTCCATGCCTATGGTACATTGCATAAAGATGTCAATTTATTTTTTTTCAGTGTGTTTTTAATTTTCCTGATTTTTTTTCTCTTCTTTTTGAAAGAAATCCTTAAAAGGGATGGCTCTGGAAAGGATATCCAGAAGAAATCTAGGCAACATAAAAACAATAACAAAAAAAAAAAAAAGAAAATCTCTTATTTTTTTTAAAAAGATAAAATAGAGCTAGAAAAAATAAGAACTTAAGTTAGATACTATTCATGAAATAGCCAATTTAAAATTTAATAAAACATATTTTGCTCCTAACTAAATATAACTTAATCTTCTGGTGATTCAGAAGAAGTATCTCAGAGTCATTATGGTACCGCTAGTTTTCATACCTGTCAGATTTTTTTTTTTTAAATACCACACTGGTTAGGCCCACTTTAACCTTACCCTGAGTAATAACATATATGCCCATTTTATTCTACTTATTCATAAAATACATCAGCTTCAGTTTACTTATCTATAAAAATGAGAGAGAGAAGGAGATGGACTCAGGGGCCTCGTTCATTCCAACTCTAAATCTCTAGTTGAAAATCTATAATTCATTGTTTTCCTATTGTTTGATTATAGCAGTGGCATTGGTAGTCTGGTATTTTGGGTTAGAAAAAGTAAGTATATGCCTCATACAAGAAATATATATGCAATTAAAAAAGCTCTTCTGTTTCTAAACAAGAACTTACTTGATAATACTTTGAGCGTTTCATTTGATAAAACCATTTTTTAAAATTAAGGAATGTTATTTTCTTGTCTTTGAAGTAGAGACAAAGTGATTTATTTGCTTGTTAAAAGTTTATATCATGAAAGATTGTTATGAAGCACTTATAAGAGAAATGCAATCAAAACAACTGAGATTTTGCCCTACACCCAGAAAGTTGGCAAAGGTGAAAAAATAAGGGAATAATTAATGTTGCATGAGCTATGGAAAGATGGACACATTGATACAGTAGTCAAGCCATGAACTGGTCCAGCTACTCTGGGAAATAGTTTGGAATCATGCTAAGAAAGTGACTACAATGTCCATACCTTTGACTCAGAGATCCTATTGTTAGGTGACTACCTAGTGGAATTCAAAGATAAAGAATGAATGATCTCATGTAAGCCAAAATATTTATGGCAGTATTTTTTTTTCTCTTTTTGGCAAAAGAGAATTGGAAACCTAATGCATTCCCTTGAATTGGGGAATAACTAATTAGTAAATGGTGGTTCCATGAGTGTAATGGGATGAATATCACTGTGCCATAAGAAATATTGGGTATGAAAAGTACAAAGAAACACAGGAAGACTTAAATGAACTTATTTAATATGAAATAAGCAGAACCAGGGAAACTGTAAATAGAAAGAATGAATAAAACCAAATGCTGTGTAAGTATAATGACCAAGCTTGGTCCTAAAGAAAGAACTGAGAAAAAACTCACCTTTCTTCATTCAGTCTTGGTAGAAGTAGGAGAACTATGAGTGTGTGTACTACTACATATCCTTTGAGACTTGGTTAATGTATTGATTTTGATAAACTGCTTTTTATCTTTTTTTATCCTTTTTCATTAAAAGAAATGGGGAAGGAACATCTTTGGAAATAATGGTGTTGTAAGAATAAAAGAAATCAATTTTTTAAAGTTTACATCAAAAGTAATTCCATCAGATGAGAATAGCTGATGGTAGCAGCAGCAGCAAAGGTAGTTTATATAACTATTTAAAGTTTGCAATGCTCTTTAGATATGTCATGTAAAGAAAACTTTGCAGGCATACAAAAATCATCTAAAAGACCAGTAGGCCCCAGTTGACACCATTGTTTACAAGTAATTCTAAAGTGTTGCTTACCTGTAGTTTTTTTTTTTCCTTTCAGAGAAAAGAAAAAAAAGAGGAATGTCTCATTTTGGTTTTCTTTTTAGTTTTTCTCTGTATTTTGTCCATAATCTTTTAAAGAGATTGATGAATTAACAGGGATATTTGTCTGTTTGTTTTTAATTTCTTAAGAACTGGGCCTGTGTCTCTAAAATAGGGATTTAGATAATTCACAAGCTAGGTGAGCATAAATTTAAAGACATTAGTTTCCTCATTTGATTAACAAGATCTATTTTTAATTGAGATCTAGGAGGTTGGGCTTGGCAGAGAGGTAAATCAGTTCAAGCCCCACCATTATAGTAAAAAGAGCACACTGGCTTTAGGATGAGAAGACCTGAGCTCAAATCTGACCTCGGATAATTGTTACTCTGTGTGACCTTGGTCAGGTGACTTAAGCTTTCTGGATTTCAGTTTCCTCAGCTATAAAATGAGGGGATTGGATTTGATGACCTCTGAGATCCCTTCCAGTTCTGAATTTACAGTCCTATAATTCCAGATCCAGGAGACTTTTAGCAGTCTCTCTCCTCCCTCCCTTTTACCTAGATTATTACAGCAGCTTCCCCTGGTAACTTTCTTAATCTTTTCTAAATGCCATTCCAGATTAGGCTTGCCAGTGCACACATGTAAGTAAATAGATATCACATAAACTCCACTGCTTACAAACATTCAGTATCTTTGAGTGTGTCTTAGGGTATAGATTTGAGCAAGAGGAAGAATGTGAGTTGGGCTGCACATGTGAAATTGTGCTGTACTTTCAAAGATCCCAAACTGCCCACTCCTACAAAAGCTCATCTCTTTGTTGCCAACAGTGATTTACACTTAAGAAGTGATATAAAGGGCATTACCAAGAATTTAGTTGCCTAGAAAGGCAGTGGGCTAGTCATGTATCACAAATAAAGGAAACTAAGTAGGCAGTTTGAGTGGTACATTGGGACCCCAATATAGAGAAAGAAGAAAAGAAAGGAAGGATTCCCACATACTTGATAAATCCTGTGCAAGTTATACAATAAAATATGGACAAGAATCACACAGGACAACACCTTGTGGAAGAATTGAAATCTACCTCATTGAAAGGAATATAACTCCAAGATGAAGTCATGGACTTCTTTCAAATTAAAATACTTGTAATGGTTTACCATGGGGTCCAGGCTAATTAGGAGAAGCAAGAGAAGCCAGGTAAGCAGTGGGAGAAATTGGAACACTTCAAGGGCCTGGAAGTTATAATAAAAGTGGAATAGTTCCCATGAATGAAAATAGTGAGATAGATAGGATAACATTATAGTTAGAGACATTGACAGAGTCTGAGATCTTTTAGTAAAATTGTATTTATTTTGAAGTTAACTTTACAGATAGACAAGTGAACTAAGGTCTTTCCAAGTCTGCTGTTTGATATCAGTCATATCTCGTACTTATTTGTGGATCGGTTCTATATATGTAAAACAGACTTGAAAAAACCATCTGTCTATGGCATATTTTCCATTACTAAGATCTACTGAACCCATCCCACTACAAAATTTTGTGTTTCTAGCAATTAACTAGTTAATGTTTCTGACCATTTTTAGAACTTGTCATTTTGTTCTTTTCCTCGCCTTACGGATTCTAATAATAGAATAATTATCCTAATTATTACTATTGGTGTAATAGCTAATAATTATAATAATAGTTGTAGTAATTATATTTTATTAATTGTATAATAATAGTAATTGTAATAGCTAACATTTATATATCACTTTAAGGTTTGCACATATTATCTCATTTCATCCTCACAGCAACCCTATGAGGTAGGTGCTATTATTAACTCTATTTGAGGAAACTATGACAGAGAGTGGTTAGGTGACTGCCTAGGGTTATACAGCTGATAACTATTTCTGAGGCAGGATTTGAAATCAACTTCACTTCAGTCATTTCAGAAATGGTAAAGAAGTTGTCCATTGTTGGGTAACCATTATGAAATCTTGGATGTTCAGTACTAATACTCTCCTAGAGGTTCCCTTCATTTATGGATAGAAGACTCTTAATAAAGATGTAGATTGGAGAGTTGGCACATAATAAAAGACTACAATTTATACTTTGCGAATACTTTTCCTTTGTCTTCATCTTCCGAACTCATACTTTTATTCAACTTTAAAATTTTCTTTTAAAAATGTTTGTTGGTATCTTTTATTTTTATGTCACTCTTATTTTCTTTCTATGTTCATCTCTCCAGAAAGCCATCGATTGTAATAAAGAATAATAAGGGTAGGAAAAAAGAAATCTGTTCTGCAAAACTAACCAACCCATTAGCCAAATCTAACTGTATATGTAACATTGGTTTCACACCCACAGTCCCCAGTTTTGTGAAAGGAAAGAGGTGTGTGTATTTATCTCTAAAGTAGCACTTTCCTTCTTTCTTTGAAAGGAAATTAATATCTAGATTATACTACTTCTTCTGCTGCCATTATATGTCTCCAGGGGAAGCCCAAACCAGAGTTCTGAACCTCTATTATTATAGGCCATCCACAGAACACCAAAGAATGTGGAAGATTTTTTATTTGACCACCACTTCCTCTGGCATAATTAGACAATACAGGGGGATTTTCAAAAAGCCTATATTAGTTCTGAAGATACAGTCAAGAAGTCCATGAGCTCTTTGCAAATACTACCTTTATCATCATGACCTTGGACAATAGAAAGTCTATGTTTTATTAAGGATCTGTCCCTGTCATAAGTCTGGAATTCAGTCATAATGGGTCTCACAAAAATGACCCACTTCTTTGCTATTCTGGATCATTTATAAGCCATGGAAAATGTTTACTTGTTACTCCATATTTTCTTCCTCTATGCCCTTTTTCCATATACATTTATGTCCAACTCCACATCGCAGTTGATTTTACGTTTCTGGGTAACGCTATTCATAACCTTTGCAATTAAGGTATCCTTTTTAATTCTGGGACCAACTTACTGTCTGTCTATACTGTCTTTCCCGTACATACTGATAGACAAACTCTGTAAGTTGTTTAAGAGTGTTCTGAGGCTGGAAGTGATCAGCACATAGTCATCCTCAAACAGAAGTATCTGAAAAGCTCATCAGCCACAGATTTTCTCTCTTCAGTTTGAAGTCTGTGCGGAATCTTCTTCACAGTGGCAAAAACCCTTCTATCTTTGTCTTTTATGCCTTACCTGGTGTTTATGACTGAAGAGAGTTATTTCTCTTCCTTTTTTTTTTTTGGTGAGGCGGTTGGGGTTAAGTGACTTGCCTAGGGTCACACAACTAGTAAGTGTTAAGTGTTTGAGGCTGGATTTGAACTCAGGTCCTCCTGACTCCAAGGCCAGAGGTCTATTGACTGTGCCACCTAGCTGCCCCTAGAGTTATTTCCCTTCTTAAGAATTGTGAATGATTTCGATGTATGGATAGGAGACACTTTTAAATTTAAAATTATTTTTAGTTTTTATTTTCATTTCCAAATTTCTCCTCTTCACCCCCTTCCTCACCCATTGAGAAGGCAAGAAATATGATACCAAGTATACATATGAAATCTTGTAAAAAACATTTTCACGTTAGCTATGAAGAACAAGAAAAGAGGGGAAAAAATGCCTCAATCTGTACTCCAGAATCCATCAGTTCTCTTTATGGAGGTGGATAACATTTTTCATCATTAGTCCTTGATATTATCATGGATTATTGTATTGATCAAGGTTGTTAAGTCTTTCATAGTTGATAATCGTTAACAATATTACTGTTACTGTGTTCATTGTTCTCCTGGCTCAGCTCACTTCACTTTGTATCAGTTCATGTAAGTTTTCCAGGGTTTTTCTGAAACCATCCCTTTCATCATTTCTTATAGCACAACAGTATTCCTTTATAATAATATGCCATAACTTACTCAACCATTCCCCAATTGATGGGCATCCCTTCAAATTCCAGTTCTTTGTCACCACAAAAAGAGCTGCTATGAATATTTTTGTACCTATGTGTACTTTTCCTTTTTCTTTGGTCTCTTTGGGAAACAAACATAGTGATTGTATTTTTGGGTCAGAGGCTATGCACACTTTTATAGCCCTTTGGGCATAGTTGCAAATTGTTCTCCAGAAAGGTTGAACTAGTTCACAGCTGCACTAGCAATACATTAGTGCACCTATTTTCCCTCATCCTCTCTGACATTTGTCATTTTCCTTTTCTGTCACCTTAAACAATCCGATGGGTGTAAGGTGGTACCTCAGAGTTGTTTTAATTTGCATTTCTCTAATCAGTAGTGAATTAGAGCATTTTTTTTTCATGTGACACTATTGGAAAAGCTTTTAAGGTAGCTTATTGCTCTACCAAATCAGATGCTTTTTCATTGTGAACAAGCAATATATTCACAAGTATATTCTGTTCTCTACAGTCTTCTATCATTTGTAAAATGGTAAATCACTTGGTAAATCATTAGATGGTAAATCATGAAATATCACTTATTGAAAGCTTGCTTGTACTCTACTAATAATGTTCTAGATGTCCTCAATTTGCATAAAGAGAACCGATAAAGATTCTTTAGAGACGGAAGACTAGGCACATAGGTCAGTAGTTAATCAATGTTCTCTCATTTCCCTTTTTTCAATATTAATAAGGTTCAAGATTTTTTCCCGTGCTTTTGTTATTTTTAACTTTCTTGTGTATTGATCCATCAAAGTCCTCAAAATTGTGTCACCTCTAGCATAGAACATTTACATTCAGTCCAGTCCATCTGCTTTTTTCATCTTTGTTCTCTTTAGTGCGTTTTCTATATGCCCTATAAGCAAGTTCAGGAGTGGTTCCACTTTATTTGATGGGGTAAAAGAAGGTTTGTTATAGTAATTTGTACATATCTTTCCATTTTTCTTCTTTTTGTTTTCCTTCCTTCCTTAAATCCCTTTGGAATGATTTTGCTTGCCTAGAAGTCTTGCCAGCCTTTAGCTCTATACTTCTAAATAAAGTGCATTCTTCAATTTTGATTTTCACCAATGTTTACTCCCTGTTCTCACAACCCACAAATCCATTCACATTCAATTTCTGCCCAGAAGTGGAAATAGGTGGATCTGTGAATGGCTCTGCAAAGGCAGGCTGCTGATCACTACCAAATGAAGAACTACAACTCAGAACTCATGTCTACCTCCTCCATCTTAAAAGATTGGTTTATTTTTTTAATCCAAGTATAAAAGTATAGAATTTTGAACTTATGCCTGTTTACATTTTTTTTAACAATTAGCCTATCATTCTAGCCTGTCAAGATTTTTTTGTCCTAATTATGTCATCCATCACATTAACTATTCCTCCCAGCTTTGTGTCATCTACAAATTTTATAAGTATGCCACTTGTGATTTCATCCATATCATTGATGAAAAATAACGAACATCACAAGGACTGTATCCCTGGATCACACTGCCCTCAATTGTCTAATTGATTAGTGTTTCTTCATTAATGGTTCCGTACTGACTACTCCTTACCTATATTCTTATACCCACCAATACAAACTCATCTCATGGTCAATTGCTATGACTCAAAAGCCACTCTGCCCATGAAGGGGCAACAGGCAGGCCAGGATACTCCTACCTTGATAATCCGAAATTCAACTTGAAGTGAATTTGGTGTGTTGGCATAATTTTAAAAGATAAAACAAGATTTTTATTAGAGTACAAATTTATAAATTGTAACACAATATCTTTTTATCTCTTTGCCCTTGTTTTGAAGTATACAACAATAAATTAAGATTATGTACTTAGCCCAGACTCCAGCACTTAGTACAGTGCCTTTCGTATAATCATTGCTTAATAAAAATGCTAGCTAGACTGATTATACTCCCAACAATTCCTTACTGATACTTACCATTATTCTGCTCTGTAACCAGTAACTCTGAACAGTTTGTAGCATCATTCTCAAATTAAGCTCTAATATAGAATATTTTGTATTTTCGTATTGTTTACTTCCTGTCCTCATACCACAGTCATACCACAGTATGAAACAAAAGGATATCACCTGAAAAGTAAAAGTTTTACTTCCAAAAGAAAAAGTTTTACCTCAACCTTTTAGAAAAGCTTCTGATCCCTAAAATGGTGAAATTAAGTTTTAAGGTTAAAGTGGGCACTAAAATTGGGCTGCAGAGTGTGATATGAAGTGTAAGAGGTTCACATTTTTAGCAATGTCCTGGCTTATGAACCCATAACCAAGGTGACGAAACAAAAGCCATTTATCTAAACCAAGGCAAGTTAGTTTACTATGCTTTTGTATGTCTTGGTGCAGTCTATTTTGTTGCATATTTCCTTGTGTCACTACAAATTGTTTCAGCAAGTATATATGCAGTAATTTTGGGGGATGTACAACTCTTTTTAAGTTTATGATTTCCATACCAGTTATCTCTTTTATATCTGTTTAAAGAGTAAAAATAATGAGTTATCCTCTTTTTTCTCTACTTCTTTTTCTATGTTAAGTAAGAGTACAGACCAATCTATTCTCTTGACGTTTTTTACTCCCTTGGGGCTTAAATAAGTACATTAATCATGATGTCTCTTTTCCTAGCAACAACATATCCTTCTTTTTAAAAAATGTTATTCTTTTAAACCCTGACCCTGAGATATCAAATTTCTGCCTCCACTTTCTTCTAATATTAGATACAAGTGTTACTTCCAAACAATTAGTAATCTTCTTTGTACAAATTAAAGGGGAGGATAAGAAGAGTGGGTGAAGGTACTAAATGTAACTGATACAGAAGCAGTTCCTTGGCAACGTTGCTAAGTGCATGCTGTGTGTGTGTGCCTATGTGCATTTATTTAAAGTCACTTAATATAATTTATTTCTTAAATAAACTACCTTTGATTTCAGTGGAGCAACTTCAAAGCCTATTCTGAAGTAAACTGGGATAATTTGGTGATGATTTAGGGTTTTTGATATAGTTTGGTTTCCCTGAACGAAGAGCATTATTAAGGAATAAATTTCAACTCTTAATTGAACAGTGAATTTAGTGGTGTAACAATTTTGACGAAAGAAGGTTTATGTTATTTGTGTTTTAGAGTAAAATAGTGAAGCGTTATCTTATTAATAATAAGTCATATGGCACATTAAGATTTGCAAAGCACTTTCCTCACAATGGCCTGGTGAGGTAGATAGTGGTAATGCAAGTATTATGCCGTGTTACAGATGGTGAAACTAAGACTCAATGTAGGCTACAGACCCTTGGCCAGGCATTCAGACTTATGACTTATGACTCCAAGACTAGTTTTATTTATTTACAACATGCTACCTAACCTATTCTTAAGGGTGAAAAATACAGTAATCCACACTTTATTGCTTTTATCTTGGCACTTGGTGTCCTTTTGTACCGTATTTGTTCCTGGATTTTGGGTTTGGGTCTTGATTTCAGAATATGCTCCTTTTTTAATATCACCTGCAAGAGCTAGAAGTTGGATCCTGTGTGGTTTTTGTTTTGTTTTTCACTCTAAACCACTAGCCCTGCAGCTCGTTTCCCAGACTTAAACTTGGTACAATCATAGAATTTTTATTTGAACATAGCATTCCCCACAGTTTCATTTGGTACGAACAGGAACTACCTTAAAAAATTGCTAGTGACTTTTCTTTTTAATGCTTAAATGTGAAATGAGCTACATACACATGAAATAATTATTGTAATTTTTTAAAATTTGCTCAGAAGTTTCTCTGCCAAACTCTTAACCCTCAGTCTATATAAGTTCAAGACCAGTATTTACAAGTCCCAGCAATAATTTTCAATCCAGTTGTAAGTGGTCCATAGACAAATTACTTAGGGAAACCCTGTCATTGTGGTTTCTAACTATGTGATTCAAAGTAAAGGCCACTTCTGGCAGTTGGTCATAACAAAAGGAAGGATGAGCATCCTGCCCTGTGCTCTTCACTGCCTCAGTTAAAAACTCCATCCAGTGAAAAAAAAAGTCAATCACTGGTGAATTAGTAATGTACTAAAGGCAGTTTCACAGGAGCCAGTAGAAATTTATCCTTACCTCCACACCCTTTACTTTCCATTTTTGTTCCTCTGTGGGGACACACTATTACTTAAAATTCCTGAATTGATTATTTTACAGAATTTAACCGAATTATTATAAGATTAAAAATACAAACAAAGACTTTTATTGTGCTGCTATCTTTAAAAAGTTACTTTTGGGGGCAGCTAGGTGGTGAAGTGAATAGAGCACTGGCCCTGGAATCAGGAAGACCTGAGTTCAAATGCGGCCTCAGACACTTAACACTTACTAGCAATGTGACTCTGGGCAAGTCACTTAACCCTAATTGCTTAGCTAAAAATGAAAGTTACTTTTGAATTAAAATATATGTTTCTGAAACTTTCTGATATGTGACCATTTATAAGATCATTTTGGATGAGAATATAAACTTTTGCAAAAATATATTCCCAATTGGAGAAATCAACATTGGACTGACAATATTAGGTTTCCTCCTTTGCTATTCTTTACATATGCTTAGTTCTTCTTGTAGTAACTTGTATATTTAATATCTTCCTCCTATTTCACTGTAAAATTTAATACAAACCTCTCTTATACCCAATATTCAGCGGCCAGTGCAGTCGTTTGGACAGACAGGAAAAAGGTCAAAGGTATAGTAAATACTTGAGTGTGCTGGCATGTCAAGGGCCTTCCTTCATGCTTGATGAATTCTTGTTTTCATAAAATAACTACATTTAACTTAGTTTTGCCATATTTTGTTTTTGGCAGAAAGCTTATTTTGTTTTATTTGGGGTTTTTGTCTTGCCTAGTTGTCTGCTTTTGTGCATTTGCTTTTATACTTTTGATGGCTTTTTATCCATAGCAAGAGAAAGTAGCTTCCTACCATTCTTTGGGTTTTGTTAGCTTTTTTAAAAATTGGAATTATACCCGTTGCTGCTGCTGCTGTGTGATTTTCAAAGCTTCAACTGCTTTTGTTTTCCCTTTTAACAAAGGGATTAGTGGTGCTTAATGATACATTTAACTTTGTGTACATTTCATCTACTTTGATATTTGGCAGAAACTATTTATAAAGAAATACAAAAGGCCCTCTTTACGGGGTTTTGGATGTGCCCTAGTTTTGTGAAATGTAGTGTTAATTATAAATACTTCTCTTTAGTCAAGTTCAAAGTTAAAACTAGTTCGGAGCCTTGCAGTGTGTGAAGAATCCCCACCGCCTCCCACAGCGGAGATATCACAGGATGATAACCAGGTAAAATTATTATAATTTGAAGGCATGGTAGAAATCATGTATTCCCCGGAGAATGCTTTTTGAAAAGCTAAGGACAAGGTTTTGTTTTGTTTTGTTTGTAGCAGACAGGCCAAATTGATATTTTTACCATGGAATATTGGTGAAAATTTGAAAAAAAAAAAATCTGCCTTGTCTTAAAGCTCAAAGTATCTCTCAGGAAAAAATGGTTAACTCATATGAGGTATGATTGTGATTTTAAGTGTTATAAACTGCCACGAAAATACTTTAAAACATTAAATGGACATTTCAGCTATACAGCCTTGGTTAAGAATTGTTCTTAATTTTTGTTGTTGTTTTCACGTTGGCCTTTTAAAAACTGTATAATATCTGAAAGCACCAAAAATTTACTCTCCTTCCTTTTCTTTAACAACAACAACATTTTTCCAGAAAATGTATAAAGACTGATCAAAAGAGCTCCGATTCCTTTGCTGTTTGTCTACCCTAAATCATTATTCACCCACCACCAACAGTTCTTCCCTCCACCTCCACCAAGTGGGTAAATTGCTTTTTTACAGGGAAGTTTTTAATAGTAGTGTGAGTTTGGTTTTTTGTTATTTTTTTTTTTCAACTTGTGCTATCTGAAGTTCTTCACCTTTTTCTTCCTGTAAAATAAAATACAGAGCTTATGAAATTTAAACAGTCCATCCTTTAAGTATTTTATTTTATTTTCCAAGGCCAAATCACCCAAATCTCCTGACAGATCCACAGTCAATTCCAAATGACTTTGATTTCTTCATGAAAGTATGTTGATTTATTTCTCTTTTTCAGTAAGCCACATATCCATCTAGTTGTGAGTAAGAAACTGCTTGGCTAAAGACCTGTTGTTGATCTGAGGCTCAATTAGATATGTTGGTGATTTGAGCTAAAATTTCTGACATTTTTCCTTAACTATCCTGAATATTAACTGAATTCTTTCTTTTCCAAATGAAGTTATAATTGCAACTCTAAAATTCTAAGTTCTCTAGATCAAAGGTATCAAACTCACAGCTGCATGCAAGCTACAAGTCCCCACCCACCCACCCACAGCTACCCAAACCACATTAAAATATAATTGGGAAATGTTAAAACAAATAAAGAAACAGTACAACGAAGATTTTGTTTAGTTGTGGTTTTCTAAGTCAATATACAGCCCATTTCTATTTGAGTTTGGCTTACTTAGATATTTTGGTATGGTTATGGGATATACTTGTTATAATTATAAATTATTACAATTTTAAAATGAAAGGGAGAGATTATTTTATCTAAAGTTAAATATTGTCATGTTACCAATGAAAATTCTTGAATGAGACATGGAATTTCCTTTCCTGGCTCTTTTAGACTACTTGTTACTTAATTGAATTATGCATAAGTCTCATAATATAGCTTTGCATTTTAACCCATTCAGAATTCTATACCTTTTTAAAAATATGAGTTGCTGAGGTATAATGCTGAATAACCCAAAGACAAGTTGTAGGTTTATCTAAGGTAAGCCCACCTAGCACAAAGATATTTATCGTACTTCCAGAATTATAGTTTTCCTGAGATTTAGAGATAAGTTTGAACTCTTTACTTTAACGCCTCCCAACAGGCCTATAGAGATTTATTAGTCAGTTTCAAACTCTATCTGGCTAATTTCCATTTACGGTTATTTTGTCCCTCTTATACTTTCTCTTCTCCATCTAACTCCCTCCCCATGGGAACCATAGCTGGCAGCTATTATATTACCACCACCACCCCCCCCCAAACAAGTTGAGGATATATTTTGTGAGTTACCTAAGACTTTTTTTCTCCTCTTTCCTATAATTTCCTTTTCACTACTTGGTTAGCATCTTCTCCCGAGAGAAAAATTGAAGTACTTTTTTTTTCTTTTTATTGTAGATCTAATTTTTTAAAAGTTTCAGTCAGGATGGGATTAAGATTATCACATAAAATGAAATTTGGAAACTTTCTCTTAATTTTGATTATTCTCTATTCTATAATAGCATTGATAATTGAGGATTAGCTTGAAAACTATTAATTATTTTGACTTTATTCCATACTGGCATTAATTTTGTATCTGGCTGTTATTCAGTAATAAGAGTTTTCCAGATATTGCTTATGTTAAATGAATCACAATCTGTTGAGGTCTCACTTTTAAGTTAGATACCTATAATCTAGGTTCTGTGTTGAATTATACAGGACTAAAAATCATAGTTTATGCCCCAAAAAGCCTTAACATCCAGTGAAGGAGAGAGGATAAACAAGACATGTGAACACAAATATTGTAAGCGTAAAAGCAGGTGAAAAACTACATAGGGCTCAGTATATGCACAATAGATAAGGATTTGATACATTCTTTAAATGACTGACAGGAAGATATGGGCTGGGTTTCATAAAGGGTAGGAGGAGATGAACATTTAATTCAGAAAAGAGGGGAAAAGGCATTTGTGTACTTTGGCCGAGCTATAGATATCATCCTATAAACCTTTATTAGAACTGTTTTTAAAGGAGACCTTTACTTTTTTGGTCTTTGGTTTTGTTGCTGCCTACACCATCAAGGAATCTCCACCAATGCAGATCTGCAATTGTTCTGCAATTTATGGTCTTAAAGTGTTGCCCAAAGCTAAAGTGCCAGATATGTGACCTGCAGCATGTGGTGGCATATAGCTTTTCCTACTGTGGCCTGAATCAGATTAAAATTTAATTGGCAAATGTTTAACAATTTTTAAAATAAAATAAAACATAGATAAGGTTGACATGTGGTTTTCTCAATCAGTATGCACTTGCAGGAATCTAGCCCCTCTGTCTATTTGAATTTGACACTCATTCCTCCACTCAAAAATATTGACACCTGGGGCACTGAGAGTTTGTGTCAAGTTTGAGGTCAAAACACCCATTAATGTGTCAGAAGTAGGACTTGAACCCAGATCTTCCTTACTGTCAGGCAAGGCTCTCAGCCTGCTAGGCCAACTGCCTGTTATCTAGTGGACAGCAAATTTAGGAAGTTTCCTACATGGAACATAGGCTACAGAATTTGAAAGGATTTTTTTAAAGTACTCCACTACTTTTTTCCTCCTTGCCTTCCTTTTTTCCTTAATTCCTTGACCTATAGAATTCAACTCTATTCCCTACAGTTAAACAATTAGATGAAACATAGTTTTGTTTGTAACTGGGTATCATATTTGGTTAAAGGTTGATGTAGATAAAGCCAATGTTCCATGATCACATATCCCTCTAGCATTAGTTATTTATACTGCAGGTGTATTTAATTGGTCAAAAAGGATACAGATACATCATAAATTCATTACTACTGTGATACAAACAACTAAGAGGCAGTTAGGTGGCATAGTAAATAGAGCCCTGGACCTATTGTCAGAAAGACCTAAGTTCAAATTCAGCCTCACACATTTACTAGCTTCATGAACCTGTGCAAGTCATTTAACCTCCATCTGCCTCAGTTGCCTCATATATCAAATGGGGATAATAATAATACCCAGAGTTCTTGTGAAGATAAAATGAGATCATATTTGTAAAGCTCTTTGCAAACTTTAAAGTGCTATAAGTGCTAGCTATTATTGTTGTCATTATCATTATTACTATTATTATTAAGCTACCCAGCCACTCTTGTCAGTGTCTTAGTGATACCATCTTTGCAACATTACTTTTGTAATAATATGTGAACTTTGAGGTAATCAAGGTATATACATTCATTCATTTATATTTTTTTTTTTGAATAAAATTTGGTGTTGCTCATTAGAATTGATAGGTTTATATTTACTTCCTTTGGCACATTTGCCTGGAATATTTTCTACCAGTATTTGAAAAGTTGAAATTCCTTAAAAAGGAATATTATTTGGTCACACTCAAGTCAGTAGTAGATGGAACTTACCCCTAAATAAAAACATTGCCTAATAGCCCAAGAGAGCATTATTATCTAATTTGAGTTGTTTTTGTGTTATCACAAAAGTATGATAAAATGCAGTTTATAACTTACAGTAGTGGACAGTAAAAGCAAGTAAAGCTTTTTCTTGGAAGTGACAATAAGCAATGCCTTTGGTAGAAGATAACTACATCTATGTATCTATATGGGGATGAAATGTATACATAATGGTTGAAAATTCATTATCTTAAAACCATATAAGTTACATTATCTTATCAGTTCTACCTCTATACTTCTTCACTCAAACAACTTTTATTTCCTTTAGGCCCTCGTCATATGGGCTACAGTAAAAGCCTCCTAACTGATCTCAGAGCTACTAGGCTCTTACTTCTTCAGTGTATCTTCCATACAGTTATGGAAATAATCTTCCTGTGTCACAGGTCTGGCCATATCATTCCTCCACTCAAAAATTTTTAATAAGGGCTTATTGCCTTTAGCATAAAATGCAAACTCCTCAATATAGCATTAAAAGCCTTCCACAATTTGGATCCAGCCTACCTTTCTGGACCTATTTCTTATACCTTGTCCCTTTGCACATTCAACATACCACCAAACTCTGGCCCCAAATTGAGCTTTCATCAATCTCCTGTTTATTAGTAGTCTCCACAAACCTGGAGTATATCCCCATTATTTCTATTTTTGATTCTCCTTACTTTTTTTCAAAGGTCAGCTCCTGTACCACCTCCTACATGAAGCCAGATTGTTAGTTAGCTTTCTCCCACCAAATTATATTGTACTTATTTACCTATATCTGTGCTATCCCCTTATAAAATGTGAGCCTACTGAGAATAGAAACACGTTTTCTCTTTCTTCTTTTTCTTCCTTTCCTTCATCCTTCCCTTCCTTTTCTTCTTTCCTTTGTTTCTTCTTTTCCTTTCTAATTTTTGTCTTTGTTTCACCAGCGCAGTAAGCAATAAATAAATATTAATTAAATTGTTAAATTTTCTCAACTTCCTAGTCTGAGCTTTGTCCAAGAAAGAGAGAAATTCATAAATAAAAACCATTGAACTAGTAAAGTACATCCATCTGGAGACCTCTTAGAGAAGTATATCACTTTATTCAAAGACTTTTACTAAAAAAAGTTTTTCAGATAAAGAAAATAGTTGGCCCAATCTGTTATAAACATGTTACCTGTGAAAATTTAGATTTAAAAAAAAAAAACCTCTCAGGTATTTGGGTGCATATGTAATTGTAACACATTTATTGCCATTCAAAAAAAGTGACAATTTTCTTGCTTGTGCTCCATCATACTTGAAACATATGTTGAAACAAATGAAGCTGTCTGAATGAATCTGAAGACTATAGTTCTGTTTCAGACTTCTTCCAGAGGTGTTAACTCCTTTTAGTAGTGCTGAAAGCCATTTTTCTTTGAGAACAACCTGTTTTTACCTCTGTGTCCTAATCTTATTCTTCTGCATTCTGAAACAACTTACAGAAAATTATAAGTGAACTTGTAGATGGCATAAAAAAAATCATTAAGTAATCATTAAGTGTCATGACCTTCTATGATAGATACCATTCTAAATACTTTCCTACTAATTCACTTGTCTTGGAAAACTGATTTTTTTCAAGGTTGCATAACTAAAGATCTGAAAAGTTCAAATAAGAGATTTATAGTTTGTGATCCGTGAGAAAAAAGTAACTTTATGATGGAATATCATTTCTAGCTTAGTTTAATGAAGTAATTTCAGACTTCTGGTTGATGTGCACTTGAAATTCCAGTTATAATCATACTTAAACACTGAAGTATTAAGTATTAAACCTCTAAGTTACACTTCACATTTTCCCAGGATACTAAAACGTAGAAGAAATACTTAGTATCAAAAAAAAAAAAAAAAAAGTCTAAAGGGAATACAAGAGATTGTCATCATGTAAAAACTTTTTTTTTCCCTTTTGCTGGATTCAGTGGGATTATGGTTGTGAAATAGGCTTATTGGTGAATAATAGATAGGTAAGAGTCATGAAAATTTTACTTTCTATAAGAAGATGATTATCTTTTGAAAATCAACCCAAGACATAATTGAGTAATAGATATTCCTCAAAAAAAAAAAAATAAGGGGAAAGTATCAAGTGGTTAAATCATCTAAAAGTGACAGTATCTTCAAGGGAGAAGAAATAAAATATTGTTTACTTTGGTGAAAATTATCAATACCTTGAATTTGTCATACCACTTTAGACAGATTTGTGGGGAAATTGTAGATGTGGCAGAATAGGAGGATGAAAGTAGCAAGAAATAGAGAATTATTGATAGGAAGATCCAATATGAAAATTAATTTTGAAAAGTTGGATTTTTCTAAATCCCATTTAATATGTATCCTGCTTACTCTGAGTTGAGAGCACTAAATCCCTTTTCCTCTTTAGTATTGATTCCTTGGAGGAAAAAAAAAAAGCAAAACAAAGCAGGTTGGGCACATTTTCTGGAAATTTGATCAATATAAACAGCCAAAGTTAATTCAGATGAAAAAGAATCCAACCTTTTCTTCAGGAATGATAACCTGAATAATTGCTTCCGTTCTCCTCATCATTTTTCCTGACTGAATGAAATCATTACCTCTTCAACTTTCCAGAATATAGGGCTATACTTTTTAGAGAGAGAAAAAGCTTCAGAAATCATCTGGAAATAAGACCTTATAAGTTTGGAGACTAGGATCCAAACAAGTTAAATGGCTTGTCTAATTAGTAAATAGCAAAACCAGTTTTCAAACCCTTGTCCTATGAATCTACATGCCCATGGTATGTAAATTAATTTTGAATACTTTTTTTTTTTATTAAATAGGGATAGACATTACACGATTTCATTAGTATAGAGAGCACCTGGTGAGAAGCTATTTCTACCAATTCCTCTAGTTAAATACATACAATAAAATTGCTTTTAAAACAGTTTTTAAAGTAATAACAAAAGTATACTTAACTGCTTAATTATTTAACTATAGCTAGTCAACAAACATTTATTAAGCACTTCCATGTGCCAAGCACTATGCTATATGCTGGGGATGCAAAGAAAATTAAAAACATGGTTCCTACCTTCAAAGAGCCCACATCCTAATGGAAGAAAAAATAAGCACTATGCAGGTATCTGTGTACATACAAGATAGATAGAGAGAAGAAATGAAAGCTGATGTGAGAGGGGAAGGTACTTGTGGGCCATGGTTGGGTGGGAGGGAGGGAGGGAATGGAAAGTCCTGTTGCAGAGTGGAGTTTAAGTTGTGTCTTGAAGGAAACCAGAGAAGCCCACAGGCAGACGAAAGGAGAGAGAGCATCCCAGGCCTAGAAGATAGTCATTGTAAAGGCACTGAGTCAGGAAATCCAGTGTCATATTTGAAGAAAAGCAAGAAGGCTGCTGTTTCTCAATCATAGAGAACATGGAATAAAGCGTAAGAAGACTAAAGAGACAGAAAAAAGCAATATTGTAAAGAGCTTTAAAAGACAAATAGGATTTTGTATTTGATAATTGGAGGTAATAGGAAGTTACTGGAATTTACTGAGACAGGGGTGACATGGTCAGACCTTTCCTTCAGAAAGAGCATTTTGTCAGCAGAGTGGAAGATAGATCAGAGCAAAGGGAGGAAGGGAGACCAACCAGAAGGCTATGAGCAGTAGTGCAGGCATGAAATAAGAGCCTGCGCCAAGCTAGTTGCTATGTAAGAAGGAGAAATATTTCAGAAAGATTATGAGGGTAGAAACAACATGACTTGGCAACAACAGGTAGGACATATAGTCTGAGAGTAAGAGAGGTTAAGAATGACACAAGGTTGCAAGCCTGGGTGACTAGAAGAAAGGTGGTGCCCTCATCGGTGACGGGGAAGTAAACTTTAATGTATTAAGCTTGATGCATTTCTCAAAAAAATCTCCTTCTCTCCACTGTCATGACCATCACCCTAATTCAGGCCCTTACCCTCTTGTAATAATCCATACCTGGCAAGTAATCTCTGTTCTCCTTGGCCTCTTAGAGCCCTTAGTTGATTGACAGTTCAGTGCAGATGGCACTGCCAGAAAAAGACCTTTCCTTATCTTTTTATCTCCAAGCTGTTAGTGTCTCCGCTGCCAAAATTATCTTTTATTTAGACTTATTTTATTTAGATTAATTGTACGTGTCTATGTTATACATAGTATACACACCCCTTATAGAATGTAAGCTCCATAAGAGCAGAGTCGTTTATTTTTTGGCATTGTGTCTTCAGTGCTTAACACAGAGTCTGGAACTTAGTAGGCATTCAAAAGATGCTTGTTGATGATTAGGTGAAAATTTAAAACCAATAACAAACTAAGTGGGATAAAAAAAGAAAAAAATGTTGTGGAAGCCTTTCCAGACTCTAGTCATATCTCTTCTTTGTGCAAATTGAAAGAAGTGATATGGAAATTCCTTATAGCAGATAATTCATCATTTATGTTTGGCTTTGGATAAGATTTTGTCCATTGGTCATCTTGAACATTTTGGGGTGTTGATATGAATTCATAGTTTTTTTTAAATCATTTATTTTTGGTCCAGAACTCTCATTTTATTGTTATAGAAAATTCCTAGTGAGAAAATTTATTCTGCCAATATTAGATCAGCAACTGTTCTGTAACTTAGAGTATGAGCACATGGCCTGGGGCACTAAGAGATTAAGTGACTTGTGTGAGCTCAGGCATCCAGTGTGTCCCAGAGGTGGTACTTGAATCCAGTCTTCTTACTGCAAAATCAGCCCTTTATTTGCTATGCCATGTAGCCTTGTTATCAATGGTATTTTTAATTAACTTTTTGTACATGCCCTAGTAACACCGGACAGAATTGAAGCTTGTTGTTTATATATTCTAAGGGGTTAAAATTGTATAAATCATTAATTTGACAAAAACATGGTGTATAATTTGTCATAAACTAAGTTTTATAATACTTTACAAACCAAAATATTTTACAGTATCGTCTTTGATATCTCACATTCATACTTGTATATCTGGATAATGTGTGTTTATTTTATATTTTGACTTTTTTTAATATATCCTTTTCTTCACAAAGAGAAGAGCATTTTTTAAAAATCCAGAATAGTTTACATTACTCAAAAATTTAAAAAAAAATAAAATTACATTACTAAAAAATTATACAATACCTGAATTTGTTAGTTTTTTAACAAATAACTTATCTCATCTTTCAGCAGGAAAAAATCCAGATCCAGTTAACACAATCATTTGAAAAAGATGAGAAACCCTCCAAAGATGAAGGAGAAAAAGAAAAAGGCGATAAGTTGCCCAGAAAAATGTTATCAAGAGGTTTGCAATCTAGTTTTTTTTTTTTTTTTGTTTCTAAGTTGCATTTTATTTATGCCAGGTCAAAGTCCATGTGAGTTGTGTAAGTAGTAAAATCATTTTTGCAGATAATTTAATTATACTCAAATCCAGCAAAACATTTTACAAAGAAGACAGCAAAAGTACTAAGAGCCACAGTCAATGTGATAATGGTAGTGGATTGTGTTTCCTAGTCTTTGGTGTCTTCATGTTGAAATATTTAAATCAACATAATATTTTGTACACTCTTCCTCAGAATATTACTACAAAAATCTTAATATCAGAAGCACAAGTTCAAGAGAAACATACATAAGAGATTGTAAGGAGCACTAGCCTGAATAAGTAAAATTTTTCCCTTCTGAAAAATATGGCCCAAAATATTAAATTTCTGAATATGAGGTTTTAAAATCCTTACAAGAACACTTGAAGTAAATTTTAACACTTAGTTTAAAAATTTGGGCCTACGTCTTTTATTGATCAGTCACCAAGCTAGTAGGAAATGTTATATAGAGAAAATGTTAATCCAAGAAGATGAATTCACAAGCCAGTTTATAAAATATTTGCAAAGAAGTCTTTTAATGCTCAGGAAATATTGTAGAGATATGATTCCCTAAAACTATAAAATGAAATTTCCAAGATTACATTTTATTTGGAAAAGGTGAAGATACCTTTTTTTGATAAACTCATTGGAATTTTTTAAGATCTGTGTTCCAAAAAATTACGCACTTGCAAAGAACATATAATATTAGTTAATGATTAGCAAAAATTAAATGGTGGTTTGGTCTGTTAACAAATCATTTTTAAGTGGACTCTGAAAGAAATCAGTGTAAAAGAAACGTGAAGTAACCAAATTAATCCAAAAAGTGTGTTTTAGTACAAAATAATTATCTATCTTTTTTGACATTTTTAATTAAGCAAGAAATATTGTGAACTTCAACTGTGTAGAACCACTTAGGATTTTAATTACTTTTATTCTGTTTCTGTTAATACTTTGTCATCATTTTTACATACTTTTTACTTCTTCACTTGCAAGAAATGTACAATAGTCTTTTAAATATCACTATCACCATTTGATATTTTGGAGCCCTCATAGTATACTGATCGGTATTTAATTGCAAAAAAAGCCCTGAGAGTTTTCTACTGGTTTTGGTTCAAGATTAAATTTTAGAGGTGCCTTCCATGTGTTTTGTTGTTTTTTTTTTTAATATGCATTGTTATTGTCAACTCGTATCTGAAGTAGGATAGCCAGTTTTTATAATCAGTCAGCCTTTGGAAGCCTGAGCGTATTGAAAAGAAACACGTAAACATGAGTACTTTAAAACAGTTTGGCCAGTAAGTTACGTTATACAGACCCTGGATGAAATGTGTGTTTTGCTTTTTTTTTAGTATAGACTGAACCTAGAAGTATTTTTCTCTCCCCATAATTAAAATTCTTGTTCCTTCACTCCACCAAAATTCTGTCTATAGTAACACCAATAAAATTGAACTAAGCATTATCTTTTCTAATAGAAATCTTTAAGTCTAAATTATTTGGAATTTTTCTTTTAAGGAAGACATGTTGAGCATGAGGAGAGTGGTAAGTACGCATTAGGATTTTTCACAAACTAAGAAAATACGTTAAAATGTTATTTGTTAGATTAGATTGTGTAACTATATAAATTGCTATTGGCAGAAATTATATGGAAGAAGAATTGTGTTGGTCCAAATTATTTTTGGTGTTCCCCTTTCCTAGTTTATCAATTTTTCTGTGTGAGGAACATCTTTTTTATCCAGTAAAATTAAGATGAACATCATGTATATAAGGATAAAAAGATAATTCAAGCAACTTTATACTGGGTTTTTGTGTTGTTGTTTTTTAGATTCCAGTCAAGAATACACAGATTCAACTGGCATAGATCTACATGAATTTTTAGTAAATACATTAAAAAACAATCCCAGGTAAAAATAAATAAAAAGGTTTAAATTAAATCACTCTCAGTGTACCATAATCTTGCTTTTTCTATCTTGACTACTGAAAGTGTTATGAGTATAGCTAGAGATTTCAATGAGAGTAGAAACAGTTTGTTTCCTATAACTAAGATGATGTTCAGTATGTGTATTATGTAGATATATTTTGATAGTACTTTTCACTATGATACTTAACCCTCCGTTTAGTTGTTTAAGATAAAGACAAAATTTTGCTTTACCATAACATAAAACGCAATGTTACAAAATGTAAAATATTTATTAAAGTTGGCTTTTATGTTTTAAACATAGTGCTTTTATGATTTTCTTTCTGCGGTTGTTTGTTGTAAGGGCTGTTTAAATGTTTTCATCAAATTGAGAATATTTCTGCCCTTTTTAGTTGTTTAATGTTTAAAATCCTAGATGTTCAGAATATATTAAAGTGGAATTACACTTTGACACCTATACCAGTATATCATCAGACTTCTTTGAGATTTGACTTTTGAGGAATCTTGCTCTGAAGTTGTAATTCATATTTATCATCTATACTAATTTATATTTCTTTTCTATGGAGGATTGTTATTGTTTATTTTTACTTGAATTTATAGCCCAACAGAGAAGGCCTTTCAAACAAATAATTTTTGCCATCCCATGGAAGGTATGAGACAGAAAAATGGCCAATTTGTAGAGTGAGATAACTGTCAGTTCTATATAACTTGGTGTTTTGCATCTATCTAAAGGGTGATATCTACTTAAAACATGGGCAAAAAGGAAGAATTAAGCCAAAGGCCAAAATGCCTAGAAAATCAGACCCACTCATATGTAAATGTAAGCATAAAACATTTCAAAACCAGATAGCAATTCATTTTGGTTTATCCACATCTCTGCTTTTCTCTATTAATACAGATATATATTTGCCTGGTGCATACTATTAATAAGTGTGTATTGATTGATTAGCCTAAGGATGAATGTGTATTTCATAGCTAATGTATAAAATATGGCCAATATCAACATCAGACAGGAAATTGTGGCTAATATTAAATCTTATGAGGGGAAAACAGAAGGTTTATTCATCTACTGGCTTTGTAAATAATCTTCCTTAAATTTAAGCATGAATCGTAATTTTTCATGGTTGTAACTTAATGATGTGTTATCAGCTTCTGCTGATTTTTTTTAAGATCTAACTTTAACCACAAGGTATAATATTGGGTAAGTTTACAACTTTTGTCACATTAAAATGTATTTTTATCCTTAAAATATTCATAACATAAATACAGAATGTGTAGATTTTCTTTTATTGTTAAAAAAATTATCTGAAAGAGTTTTCCATTTCCCATTTTAGAGTATCAAATCTGATTTTTTTCATCCTTAGGCCAGTGAGTGAGTGAATCTAATCCAATGATTATGACTTAAATTGAAAGTTATCTGAAGCATATTTTTTAAGCAACCAACAAAAAAATTTTTCTAGATCCTGTTGCAATAGCAACTGATACCCATCCATGAGGCTTAGGAGTTTATCAGTGACTTTCCTAGGAATTGCACATTCTAACAAAAAAAAAAATTGTACATTTTTTTAATCGTTGTCTGAATATTTCAGAGAAGTTCTACTTAACTAGTCTTGTGTAGAAAAACAGTAGCCATTTGCTTCCATTTACTAAATTAGATCCAAGATTAAATGCCTTAATTTTTAAAATGCTTCATTTTACTTACTACCATTGATTTAAACTTGCATATTGGAAGAGCAGCATGGTATGGTTTATTACAAATATTCAGTAATTCCAGAGTCATTAGTGTTTGACTGTTAGAAAGTTTTGTGATATATGTTTCTTCTTTCAACAGTAGAACTATTCTAATTATAATTGGTTTAGGCTAATGTTAAAATTAATTTACATTTTTTATTATTGGGGAGAGATGGCCAAGAGATGGTCTTTCTAGATGGGCAGGAAGAAGACAGATGTTTTTGCTTTGGCACAGATAATTAAAAAATATACATATATATTTTTCATGCACCTAATGAATTATTAGTTCTGGCATAGTAACTTGAATCCTAGTAGCTAAATATTTGATACAGTTTTAATAGTGATCAGTTTACTCCCAGGCATTGCTTTACTTTGTAGTGAGATCTGATCCATTATTTTTCATCTTTTCTTTATAAACAGGTAATATAGATCTAGATGACTAACTTTAAATTTTTACTTTGAATAATTTAATTTTTTTAAGTGAATATGTTTTGAAGTACTTTGGATATATCAAGGGATGATATTCATGTGGAGCTATAAATAACTTATTCATCAACATCCTTTATAAAGTTTTTTTCAGTAAAATTCACATTTGTAAGCTTAAACAAGACTCTGTACCTTGATCACAAGTGTTAGCATGTTAAAAAAAAATAATGAGCACAGTGAAATAAACATTGTAAAACTTAAAAATAAGTATAGAAATTGGAAGAAAAAAACATGATTAGAACAGTATTGGAATCATAAACCAGACCCTAATTAATCTAGTAACAGACCTGGACATGAATTAGGTCTGTTAGGACTTGTAGAGTTCATTTTCATTCTTATAGGAAAACAAAATTCTTTGCAGATTTTAGCCCACAAAGGAAACCTTAATCTGTCCTGCATTTGAGGCTCGAACACAGAAAGCTATTTTAAATATACCATTGCCAAGTGGAAAGCCTGAGAAAACAGTATGATTTTATAGTTGTGAAAATGGCTTCATTATTTGTGACAACCTTGTGAGGCAGAATTCTAAAACTTCTTTTAAAAGAGAGAGAGAAAATAAAAAAACTTTCTGTATCATAGAAGTAGATAGAAGTGCCAAATGTCCTCCCTTGGGATTGAAACCACCAGGTATTCATACTTCATTTTCCACCAAGAAGAATCCTAACTTTAAAATGTGTTTTGGGTTGGAGAAAATTATGTGTGGGATTTTGTATCACAAGTGATTGACTTAGCACTGCATTAGGCACAAGGCTTGGCATATACTAGGTTCTTAATAAATATTTCTTGAATTTACTTGATTTTCACAGCAATCATCTTGGGAGAAGTTTGCTTCTCACTGTTCAGTTAACAGTGGAAAGTCAAGTTAATAGTTGGGAAATAGAAAGGGATAAAAACCTCAGTGGGTAACACATTAACTTTTAAGTGAGATATAAGAACATTTCTCACTTTAAAATGATAAGAGATTAATAACGTTTGAGAACTTTTTTGCATGTGTAAACATAAATATGTGCTAACTATTCTTCCTAATCAGATTAGTGAGTTATCGTGATTTATATTTGGAATTACTCCTATTTGAAAATTAACCCTGTCCCAAATCAGGGAAATATTTAGAGCTGTTATTTAAAATGTACAGGAAGTTTCAAAAGTGTTCTAATGCAAGTATGACATTACCTCTGACTTATTATAAAAAGAATCAATACAATAGTTAATACAACCCATTAAAAGATTTTAGTAAAACCTTTATGTCTTTGAGCATCAATCAACTTTGCTTTGATAGCCTAAAAAGGCAGAAAAAAGAGAGTTATTCTGTGTGTTGATGTGGCAATTTTGCTATTACACATATAGTTATAGTGTTTTCCAGGGATGTTCAGTTTTAATGTTACTGGTCTTTTATTAAGTATTCATCTTAATACATGAAATTTCTAGTGACTACAAAAAGATGACTCTAGTTCTGTATTCCCAATACATAAAGTGAGGCCTTTGGGAATCTATGACTGCTTTTTTAGACCACTAGGGTATCATTAAGTGAGTTACAGTCTCTTTACTAACTGAAGTCATAATAGTCTGAAAGAGCTTATGCAGGATCCCGAGGGTTCTCGTTTATTTTACATGCTTGAAGAGGATGGCTGTCATTGGATTTTTTGTTTCATTTTGTTTTGTTTTTAAAGAAAAAGTACCTAAAACTCTGTGTTAAAAGTATAGGTTTCATAAAAGCAAGGACCAAGTCCACTTCCCCTTCATCACAGTTAACTAAAAGAATAAATATTTCTGATGCCATTATCCTGTGATGCTCAATTCCCTTAGTACTTGATTCCCTGAGGAATGGTCCTGTTCTTGGCATTCCATAGTCATTTTCTTGCTCCATGGGGTTCTACATGGTTATGACATTGTAAACATAATCAAAGATTTTTATTTTTACTATCTTTCCATTACTTAGCCATAAAAACAAGAGAAATTTTTATATCCTATTTCTGCCTCATTGCAATCTTCCTGTGGTACAAGGCTATATAACAAATTAATAAATAATTAATAAAGGTTTTCATTCTTTAAAAGATGACTATTTTGGAAAAACTAGCCAGTGCTGTGGAATCCTGTGGTGATTGAGCCCCAGAATTCATTTCTTAGAAGAAAATGTGTCAACCATGTATCTTTTAAATTCAGTGACATTTATGATTGCTTCAGTTTTAGGTTTCATATGAAAATTGTTACATTTTGTTTTTCAGGGACAGAATGATGCTGCTGAAATTAGAACAGGAAATCTTAGATTTCATTGGTAATAATGAGTAAGTTCTGAAATTTTAAAAGAAACAAAATTGCCAACAGCAATTTTATTGTTTTGCTAAACATGCTTTTTTTTTATTTCTAGATCTCCAAGAAAAAAATTCCCCCCAATGACATCTTACCATAGAATGCTATTACATAGAGTAGCTGCTTACTTTGGATTAGACCACAATGTTGATCAGAGTGGGAAGTCAGTCATAGTAAACAAAACTAGCAATACAAGAATGTAAGTGCTAGTGTGTCTCTGTCTGTGTCTCTTTGTGTGTATTTCGACAAATGTTTTTATATATATTGCTTGAATAATTCTTCCTATTGCACCTTTCACATAAGCCTCTCCTAGTGCTTTATCAGTTTAGTTGATTTAACATTTAAATGACTTTTTATAGTAATAATCAAAAAATCATTTCTTTCACCAGTACAAATTGTTCCAACCTGAGCTTAAATGTAGCAGATGAATGAAAAATTTATGTAATGAATTAATATCTTTGAAGTTGCTATGTGAACATGGTATATAATTCAAAAATGCACAAAGACTCTCCAGTAGGAGTCATTTTTTTTACTCCTGGTATCCAGAATCAGCGAGATATTGGAATACGTCAGCATGTAAAAGACAAAAGTATCAAGTGGGCAAAATCTATTTTTCATATCCTGCTCTTTCATTCTTGCCCATCTTTCCTCCTGTTTCCCAGACACCCCTCATTTCCCATCACTAGCCCAAGTCCTTTCCCCTACAATTCCAAATTATTGTTGTTCATCCTTTCTAAGGTGTTATTACTCAGTAGTTTAATTATAAATTAAGCTTTATCTTTTTCGACTGGCATTTGCATTTTAAGAATAAGTTGAACTCTTAAACAAGGAAAGAAGAGTTCAGCCAGAATTGTAGAATGGCAGCCAGCGAATATTGATATTTTAAAGAAAGAGCTACTCTTCCAGGTCTTCAATTATGTCACCCTCTCAAACTGACCATATATAGGACTGGCCCAGAAAACATCTTTTGGATTGGCTCAACAAACTCGAGTCCTTAGCAGTAACCTACCAACTTATCTAACTGGCAGTCATCCATCTTGTGGTAGTAAGCATCAACAGATTTGAAGAAGTATTAAAAACACTGATTTTTTTCTAACTTGTTTCCCTAACATCCTTGAATCCTTTATTTCAGGGCCCATGGTTATGTTATATTTATTTATATCCCATTTGATTACAGCCCACTCAAGGTATTTACCTGGTACTGAATTGGGGCTTTGAAAATTCATTTTTCACTTTACAATAAATCCCTCATCTCTGATAAGTATGGATTGAATTTAACAAAAACTATCATCTATTGTTTTTCATAATCATAACACAACTAGAACTAAACTGACAAAGTATGGACGGCTTTGAAAGGTGTTCTTTTTACTTTAGAGCCTAAGTATTTTAGCTTTATTTAAATATGTTGCTTTTCCTGCCTATTCCCCAACTACTTTTTTGTTCCTCAGTCACTTAGGAACTACAGTCATGTCCAAACCTAGAAAGATTATGAATTGAGTTAGGGGGAATAAGCTTGAAGAGCAGTCACACTAAAGGTGAACCACAATTATCTTAACCAGATACCTTCCAACTTTACTAAAAGTTGCTGGATGCCCAAATTCATCTTCATTAGCAGGCATTTTGACTAACCTTTAGACTAATGATTCTCTAAGGTTTTCAATACAGTGTAACCTCAGTCATTTGAATGTCATAAGTCATGTTAGAAAGTTTTAGGGTTTTTTAATTTAAGACCAAAAAAACTTAACTAATTTGAAATTTTATATCATACATTTTAATAGTACAGAACATTGACATAATTGTGGATAACTGAAATTTCAAATCATTGAAGTTACACTGTATTCTTATTTTATATCTTCTGGGATATAAAGGAGGTTTTAAAACAGAAAACCTTAGAGATCTACTCCAATGAATAAAAACAAACTTGCCTTTTCCTCATAGGCAGATTCCCCGCTCCAGCGTTGAACCTGTGGTGTTATGGAAGTCAACAACCCAGTGCACACTGGGGTGTCTCAGTAGAGCGGGAAGTTGGCGATTGCAGGGCAGTAAATTCAGGCACCTGTAAAAGAAAGAGGTAAGACAGTCTTAAGGTTAGCTGAAATGCCTGCTAATGCTACTTGGGGTGGAAATCCAACTGCTCTTAGAGAAGTTGCAAGGCACATGGTTCAACTTTATTTCCTTTAGGGCATACTTACTAAAACATAAAATCCCTGAATCATGTAGAAAGAGGAAATATAACTTCATACAACTATAAGACTGTCCCTAGGTATATATTGAAAAATCACATGACTTAAGATAGTACAGTGCTTTTATTGTTATAGTTATAAAAAAGTTGATATTTTAAAGATTTGACTTAAGGAAACATTTTTACCTTCTTTATTTCTGCATCTCTGGACATGTCTAATTAAGATCTGTCCCTTACTCCAGTTGTCCAACTAAATCTTTTAAAATTTTTCACTAATTTAGTTTATGTTCACATTTCATTTAACGAGTTTTCTCAAGTTATTTAGTTTGTTTTATAAGAGTGATGTCAGTATTGATTTTGCATTGGAATAATAATTTTCACACTTATATAATACTTTAGAGTTTGCTAAGAACTTTCTTTACATCTCTGTTAAAGAGAGAGTAGTAAAATGAGAGATATTCTTTCAAATGAAAGATAGGTTATTCAACCTCTATGGGACATACACCCTCTCTGTCAAACCATTACCTTTGGTCACAATTTTAACCTTTGAAACAGCTATTTTCTACTGTTACCCAGAATCTCATAGAGCACAAATTATAGAAATAAATATTATACATAGCAGCTCTTTGTAATTTGAATACTTTTTAAAGTAGTCTGTAAGATAAGTGTTTTTTGGTTAATGCTAACCTACATTGTCATGCTTTTTTTTCTTTTCTTTTTTAGACCAGATCAGAAATTTAATGATCATATCAAGGATGATAAAGGTGAAGACTTTCAGAAGCGTTATATCCTTAAAAGAGATAACTCTAGTTTAGACAAAGATGATAATCAGGTAACTGTAATTGGAACATTTTTCCAACTATGGCATTTATTCATTTTCACAGTGTAAATATTCACTACTGTTATTTTCATTTAGATGAGAATACGATTAAAAGATGACAGAAGAAGCAAATCTATAGAAGAGCGAGAAGAAGAATATCAGAGAGCTAGAGATAGAATATTTGCCCAAGATGTATGTAAACTAAATATAAACTTACTAATTCAAAATGTTGAAAGTTGTGCTGATTGTTAATTTGTAGAATGCTTTTATACCCTCACCACTGCTATTGGGCAAAAGCTTCAAAAATTGAGTGTTTCTTTGTTGTCTGTGAGGTTTTTTTCTTTATAGATACAATACGTAGTTGGCCATAACTCAACATTTTATATCTGTCCTTTCTTTATAGTCCCTGTGTTCCCCAGAGAGCTATCTTACTGACAAAAGGTAAGTATGTTTTTGCATTCATTTTTATCATCATCTGAATTCTGCTGACAGTAATCAATTAATGTCTTCTTAAAATTCCAACAGAATCCAAGAGGAGGAAGCAAATAGTACACAGCAAAGACGCCAGATATTTAGGTATTTGACGCTTGTTTTAAATACCCTTTAAAATCCCCCACACATATTTTGCCATCCTTTTCTTACGTTTTTAAAAGCCATATGTGTTTTCAGAGTCCTGTTATCTAAATTCCAGAGTCAATAAAGAAGCGTCTGGAAGATCAGCCGCCAGCCATCAGAGCAGCACCGAGAACGAGCTCCGGTGCTCTGAGCCCCGGCCCTGGAGCAGCACGGACTCCGATAGTTCCCTCCGCAGTTTGAAGCCGGCGGTAACCAAAGCCAGCAGCTTCAGTGGCATTTCAGTTCTGACAAGAGGGGATAGCTCTGGGAGCAGCAAAAGCATAGGCAGGCTTTCAAAAACAGGTATAAATGTCTCTAAAGAGTTATGGAGCAAAATACTGATTTTCTTGGTAATCTAATGTCTTGGCTTATTGTGTATGGTGGTAGTATGTAAATGTCCCTAAAAGCAGTAATCCTTTCTGTATAGTGCAGGCAGATTTTAAAACATTTTTCAAAATAAAGTTTTTATTTTGAAATAGACCATTACATGGTCTAATTTTAAGGAATGAGTTAAAGTTAAACTTCTTTGAAAATTCATCCCCCTTGCCTGAGTTCAGCAGAGTCATTCAGCCAGAATATAAAGTATTGACCATATTGGTAGTGGGGCACCTTGGTGGAACACTTGATAGAACACAAGGCCTGGAATCTGAAAGACCCAAGTTCAAATCCTGCCTCAGGCACTTGCTAGCTGTGTGACCCTGGGCAAATCTCTGAACCCTATTTGCCTCAGTTTCCTCATCTGTAAAATGAGCTGGAGAACGAAATGGCAAACCACTCCAATATCTTTGCCAGAAATACCCTAAATGGGGTCACAGAGAGTCAAACACGACTGAAGCAACTGAACAACAAATATTGGCAGTGTTCTTTTTTTAAGTTCTCCAATGAACCCTGAAAGTTATTGTTTGGGTTTATATTATTGTGTCTTCCTTCATCTAAATTGAAATGAGTAAAGGTTGTTGAAAAATGTTTTCTTGGGGTAGGTAGAAAGTAGGGATTTAATACCAGGCTAGAATTTGTGATATTCTAAATGACCAAAGCAGTCTAATAACATCCCCCCCGCTTTTTTTTTTATAACAATATGTTGATTCATAACCATTTTCCCTCTCTGTTTTTTGTCTTCCAACTTGATTGAGTCATGCATCTGTCAAGCCCTTTGTGTGCCTTTATTCTTGAACTAAAATTTCCATAAAAGTTAGCAGAACTATCATTCTATGCAGAACAAATATTCAGTTTAAGCTAGATGTGTAGTTCTGAAGCTGAAGATCTGAGGTGGACCTGTATGTTTGAAGATGACAAAATTTTTCTAAAACCTAACTTTGTCATTACTGTAAATTGCTCATTTTAGTGAACAACACTTTTTCTCTAACCTTACCTTTGCCAGTTCTTCTTTCAGAAAACAAATAAAAATACATTAATGGTAGAGTACTTGAAAAGATACTGTTTAAGATTGGTAAGAGTTTCTGTATGTAAGAAACCTAATTATATAATAAATACATGCTAGCCAAAAAAATCCATCACAATTTGAACTGGCAAATAAAATAAATAAATCACCTGCAAATGAACTTTGAAAATGCTATATGTTTTGTAGAACTAATTTCTGTAAGTTTTTTTTTATTTCAGAAGAAAAGAAATAAGTTTAATTTTTGTCATTAAAGGAAAAAATTATTTTAATAGAACAGTGATCACTGTTAATAAATATTGCTTGGTTGTAATAGTTTAAACAACTATGATTATTTAATGGTATAGATTGTAAGGGTACTGGATTTGGAATGGGGTCCTGAAAATGCACTTAGATTTGGGGGCAGACACTTATATTCAAATCCTAGCTCTACCACTGTCCATCTATGTAACTTTAAATCTCAGTTTCCTTCTTTGTAAAATGTAAAATCTCAACCTTTGAGATTCTTCTAGTTTTACATCAATGTTCCTACTCTTCAAATTTTAAACCATTATCCTGAAAACAACTAATTCTCCATGTACTGAGTCAACTTTCACTTTTTAGAGGCTGATCATCCACACCCATTTCAATTTCCCCATCCAATTGCCTACCAGTTAGCCATTTTGTTGATTATTTTTACCCAGAAAGTGGACAAAAGATAGAGAAATTGTTGAAACTCAATTGAATTAGTTTAGCAGTTTACTTAGAACTTCAGTGTGGAAAAGTTGAAACTAATGATTAATAGGATTTATTTACTGTTTCTATGAATTTCATTTCATATACCATCCCTGTCTACTGTTTTCATGGAAAATTGGAGAGTTGACTTTATTATTGGAGATGATGTGAATTCCAAATGCAGTTCTTAGAGAGTAACTTAAAATTATTTGCAAGAATATGTAATGTCATTTAACTTGGTCTTTTCTTTGTTCTGGATTACATAAAGAGATTTCAGATACAAGTTCTTATGCCCTTGAATATGTTATGCTTTTTATTACAAAAGGAATTATAACCTATACATTCCTTTGGTGTTTTTCAAAAAGGTAAATTATGTCAATTTATGTTTTGGAAATTTGCTTGATGTGCTTTTTGGCTGTTTGTTGTCTGATTTTATTAGCAGACTGCTTGAATTGCATGCTTTTGCTATGTAAGTTTATTATTGTAAATAGCTTCTATAGTCTACTTACTGTAATAAACTTGCTCAAGAAAAGTGTATAATTTAACAGACGATCCAAAAGAACCAGCGTTTTATATGGTAACTGCATGTTATGATATACGTATATGATAAATTTTTAAAGTCTGCATTTTTAAATAACTTTGATATTTCTATATCTAAATAAAACATCAATTTCTCATTACTCCTTTCCTAGGTTCTGAGTCTTCTAATAGTGTAGGGTCATCCACGGGCTCTCTTTCTCACATCCAGCAGTCTCTTCCAGTTACAGCTCTCAGCCAACCTTCTCATGGCCCCCCTGTCGTCTATCCACCTGTCAGCACTAGTAACTCTCTTTCCTTTGATGGTGGCCTAAGTGGGCAAGTTGCACCTCCTAGCACTAGCTTCTTTTTGCTTCCCTTGGAAGCAGCAGGCATACCACCTGGCAGTATTCTGATCAACCCACAAACAGGTTGGTATCCAAATGTGGATGTATGTTTTAGTCAAGAACTCAGGAGTTATTTATAAATTAAAGCACATTTATGCATTTTTTTTCTGTTTGTCTTTACCATCTTTACATTTTTCATGAATTATTTCCTCCTAAGACTTTTTTTTTTTTAAAGTTTAAATGTGTGTAACAATATTTTTTCCAGTGTGAACTTCATGGCATCTCCTTATTCTAGTCTGAATGATGGTTTAAATCAGAATAGGAAGAGTAAGTCGTACCCTAGAAATAAACAAGGTGCCTTAGATCAAATCTTACTAAATTTAATTTGTTCCCAAAGTACCTTTTTCCTCCAGACAAAATTTAATGTGACTCAAAAGTATATGCAAAAATATGTATAATTAATTACCATTTTCATAAATTACTGTGAAATCTTTTAAGTGGTAGTGATGTTATTCTCTTATAGCTATACTTTATTGGCACATATGGCATAATTAAGGGGTTTTGCCAAACCCTACACATAATTCATTAATCCCCACCTCCATCTCTTAGAACATTATGCTTATATGTGACTTATGTATTTGTTTATTTAAAAATTAATTTCATTTAGTGAATATTTAATGTGCAAACAACATTATTCTAGACACCTTTGGAAGTAGAATAGGAGTACAAAAGAAGACAGCCCTTATAGAATAACCGATAAGGAAGTAAAATATATACAAATGGATCAACTAAATAAAAATTGTAAGGCGTGTATAAACATGTTTCCATTGTTTTTATTGTACCTGCTATTTTTTTCCTTTCCAGAAATGGTTGAGTGTCTTGCTAGGTGAATATAAGAGTCTGTTTTGTAGTACTTGGATTATAAATAAATTTTATTAACTAAAAATAGCATGTTATGCCTAGTTAAAACATACCCTTCTCTGAAGGTGACTTTCCTATGCTATGGGAATAGCTTATATCATCAGCACAGCTGAAACTGTACTAGAGAAATTGTCTAGACAATCTGGAAACTCAAACAGATTCAGCAGATCTTAAGTAAGAATAGCTGTGTTCTTAATTATTCGTCTGTACATGTCCTATTTCATTAAGAAAAAATTTGAATAGTGAGGCTAGAGAGCAAAAAGGAATTATTTCTCTATAGAGGATTTTTCTTCTGTAATACATGACATCTGTTACTTTAGTGTAAACCTTAATCTTAATCCAGCAGCAGTGAGGAAAAGATCCACCATAAAATGAAATCCTCTTTATAGGCAATAAAATGAAATGACTGTTACTCATCATAATTACCTGCGTTCTCTATTTTTTTCTAATCTAATTGGTAGATACATTCAGTAAGAAGGTGGCTTAGTAGCCTTTTCCAAAGGATCTACTGCAGTAGGTGCCAAACCTTGAACTGAATATTAGGTTTTTCTCCATATTTGCTTTGGCCAATGTAGAGTATTTAAACTGTGCCTCTTTTCATCAGCAATAAATGAAGTAGCAGAACAGAACCAAAGCTGAAACCTCTCCAGCTGTATCTGGGACCAAGAAAGAAAGCCCATGAGAGTTTACCTAGAAGGGTTTCAGGAGTGCTTCTCTTTATTTAAGAGGGATGGTGAATGTTCTTAGAAGAATACACACTCCTTGACTTTTGTTGTCATGTCGTAAAAGGCACTGTGCCTTTTCATTGGTACACATTTAATTATGTTTATGGTCATTGCCAAGAAGTTCACAATATATCTTTAAGAAAACAAAGTAGTTGTGGTTCTTGCTGATTTTAATGTTTTTGGTGTACTTACTTTGTAGCATTTTGTTACTTTGTGTAATTGTGTTGTGAGTGCTACTTTTCACTAAATACTGAATAACTTAACCCCCCAGTTATTTTAAATTCTAGATTGGAAAGGCAAGGTAGAGAGGAGGTTAGAGGTGGTTTATATGGTTTTTCAGTTAGCTTTAAAAATAACTTTTGATAATATCATTTAAATGATTTTAAATAAGTTGCAGGTATTATTTGTCTTTTTAATAAGCATAATTAAAATGTTTAATTTAACTACAGTATGCAGCTGATTGTATCAAAGATTTTGCCATTCTCTACATGCTGAATGGATTATAAATGTGATACTATCCCTCTAAGTATAGCCTTTACCTTTTGAAATGATTTTTTTTTCTAATATGGAGGTATATTGGTAGAAAATACATTTGGTATACTTGTTTTAAGTCTTCTTTTTCCAATGTAAGGTATTTTTCTCCCCCTTTTTTAGGTCAGCCCTTTATAAATCCAGATGGCAGTCCAGTTGTGTATAACCCTCCCGTGACTCAACAACCTGTTAGAACTCAAGTGCCTGGGCCTCCACAACAGCCTCCTCCTCCCCAGCCATCTCAACAACAAGCGGCCAATCACATTATATCACAGGTGCACATATCCTAGATTACAGGATGTCATGTTGGCCTTCCTTCACGTAGTTTGGGGATAGATTCACTAACTTTAAGCTGGTGAAAGTGAGGGTCTCCTAGAACCTTAACCCTGTCTCTTTTCTGGAAGATCTCGTATTTCCATTGTAATACTTAATGTATTGCAAAGACTTTCTACCCAGCATTAACTGTTGGACCAATTTCTCCTTGGTAGAAGTTGCTCATATCACAGAATTACTTGTAAATGATGTCTCATTACTCTCGGTGAAACCAAGTTTTAAAACGTTTCGGGGCTCCTCAGCTAAATATTTGCGAATTAATATAAAGTAATAGTATTTTTTTTTCATCAGTCTCCCCAGCAAATATTTAACCCCTGTTCCACAGTGCCAGCAAGGGAGAGGAAAACATAGCAAAGATGAAGCTAATTAAAAGTATAAATGAGCAGTTTGCTACTATAATTCAATATATTAAACAGTTAGAAGAAACTGAGTTGAGTTGCTCAGTTCCCCATGAAAAGTCATCCTTATTCCCTACTACACAACCCATTTGTACAGGCCCAGGAATTCTGTTAATTTTAATTACCAAAGGCTCTATAGCTAATTTGCCAAGTCCAGAACCGTTAAGGCAACACAAATGAAAATTCTATTTCATAACAACACCTTTGTAGAACTCAGTTTACAAATATAAGTCTACAGTTCTTTTGCTCTATCACCAAAATATCACATGTCCTTTGTCAGAGAGAATTTGGTAAAATTGTACCAAGTCTTCTGCAATATCTGACATATATTCTAGTTTAGCTCCGAATAAACTAATCCTAGTTTGTTTGTTTTTTTAATAAGCCCAGTAAAACTTTTATTTCCCTGTGCCTCTTTTGCCTGTAGGAAAGAGCTAATTACATTTTTAATAAATAATTTTTAATTTTATGCTGTAAAAGCTATTACATAGGATTTTTAGGCTCTTTATTTGAATCAAAGTAGCTGGAGAAACTTATTTCAGCAGTTTGGAAGTTAGGTTAAATATTGCAAAGAGCACCAAAAACTATTCTGCTATTAACAAAGACTGATAGTGCTGGAATATGTAATTATTTCAGCTGTTGAGCCATTAATAAGATTTCCTGAGACTATATTTTGTTGATTACATAATAATAGTTCCAAACAGAATCATGTACTAGACCAACCCTGTTACTTTATTTTGGCAGTCAGTAACCCTGTGCTTCTCCCTGTATCAGAGGAATATACTTGTGACTTTGGTATCATGCAATCCTTTTTTTCAGTGTGCCAGACCAAATGAATGCTAATTTTAGATTATCCTAAATTCCAAAAAGTATTTTAAACAATATTTTCAGTGATTTAACATGCCCTTAAAACAACTTTAGCATTGTATTAAGAGGTTTAAGGGACAGATTTTCACCTTATTTAGACTTCTGAATTTCTCAGCATTTGCTGAAGAGGTAAAAGCCAGCAAGAAACTTTAAGAAACTGGAGTTTGATTTGTTGTTGTTCATGTTTAGTCTATATCTCTAAGCCATAACCATTAATTGTCATAGATACCAGATATAGTCTTATATGTCAGGTTAAGCAATTCAATCAGAGAACAGATTCTTTAAAGAGCCACGATCTAGATGAAGCCATGGTGTGCCATGAAATCTGTGACAAGCTTTCTTGGTGTGACATCAAGTGTTTAACAATGTATGAAGTTAGTTAGACAGGCATAGATCCAATGAATATGGAGACGCTCCAGTATCCTCCTTGGTATCTGGAATACTAGAGCCATAGATGTTTATCTTATTGTCCAGTCTGGGGACTATGTCAAAGTTTTCCAACCACTTAGTGTTCATATATACTTAGTGATATTATTTGCTCTTTACTTCTACAAATATTTTATTGCGCATTGTAATATGATTCATCTCTAGGATTACTGGTACCTAGCAGTCCAACAAATTCTAAAGGCTTTAGGTGAGCCACATTGTAACATTTGTTAAAATAATATTGCCCAAGTAAAGGAGACCACTTATAAGTGTTAAATCAGTTGGAATAAGATAAAGTATTATTGCTTCTAAATAATGTCAGAATTTTTCTTTCATCAGTCACATTCAGCCAACAATTTTCCCATTTGTATTTGAAACTAGAGAAACCTCAAATTCATACACTTTTGTGTTAACACGTCTTTTTATTTTTTATTTTTTATTTTTCATCACCAAAAAACTAAAGCTTTGTTTCATCTGGTAATAGTACAATAGGTCAGGATGTCTGGAGAAAAGTTATGCCTAAATGGATGTCTAAGTTAAGATCCCTTTAAGCTGCCTACACTTAGAAGTCAGGCAGTTAATTCAGTCTAGGGCATATTGTCATCCTTTTTTTTTTTTTTTTTTTTTTTTTTTTTTTTTTTTTTTCATCTCAGAAATTTGTAGGACAGCCAAGTACTCTTCTCCAGATACTTCATCACAGTGTTCATATTTTGGTTGTGGGTCGGAGTGGTGGGAAGAGGTTGTGTTTGTTTTTGTTTATACATTTTGAGTGTATTGCTTTTGTGGTAAAAATACATTTTACTCATTTTATTTCTTGTTTTATGCTCATCCTGAGATAACTTTTCCTTTTTTGAGATGATTCTCTTAACCACTTTTCTTTTTTTTTTTTTCTTTAAGAAGTTTTTTGTTTGTTTGTTTTTTGGTGAGGCAGTCGAGGTTAAGTGACTTGCCCAAGGTCACACAGCTAGTAAGTGTCAAGTGCCTGAGGCTGGATTTGAAATCAGGTCCTCCTGACTCCAAGGCTGGCACTTTATCCACTGTGCCACCTAGCTGCTCTTAACCATTTTTCTTAAACTTGTTCATTGTGGATTTCTTTTAAGCACTGTCTTTGGAGATGTGTCTTCCAGAGGAGAGAGATTCCATGTACACATTTTTCAACCAAAAGTAGGGTTTTTTTAACTGTGGTATTCTTGTGAAAAGAGTACTTAAACTAGAAATGAGACTCCTTGGACTTAGCCTTTGCCAAATTTTTTAACTTGCCTTAGTCTAATTTTTTGGTCTGTAAAATGGGTAGAATGATTGCTAACATATGTTCATACTTTCAAGTTTTTGAGAGATAGTGGTTAAATAGAAGGTGGGGTCAAGTACAATCTAGTGTTCTTTGCAGATGCTCCATATGCTCTGGAAATGCTGGGAATTTTTTTTAATCATAATTACCTAGTTCATTTGTTTTCATAACATACATGTCACACTACATTTGGTATATGAAAGAGGCTAATACTTAAAATCATTACTACTTTAGAATGTACAATCATGCCATCCCAGGTGTTTTTTCCCAAGCTATTAAATAGTTTTCAACAATTTTATGTTAAGGGTAGGAGCTATAATTTTTTTTAATTTTATAATTTTAATTTATAAATTATATAATTTATAAATATATATTATGTATAATATATAGATTATATAATTTATAAAAAATTTGTAATTTTTTAAATTATGTAGCTTAATTAGAAGCCCCCTCCCACAGGGCAAGGGTTAAGAATAAATAGTTTTTCTCTTAATGTCTGAAACCCAAAATGATGTTTAAAAAATAGAAATTAAAGTTACTAAATAAATTACCTATTTCAATTAAACCTCTATTGCTTATTGAGTAAAATGAACTGGGAATTTTAAGAAATACTTTTATTATAAAATATCCTAGTTCTTTAATAACTATAAAGACTTTGGGGAAGTTGTATATTATTCCCTAAAGTTTTTGGGTAGCATTTCTTCACTTAGTACTGTATTTTGCCTTTTATATTATGTCAGTAGTGATTTGAAAAGTTGTAATTATTTTAAATTATTGTATAATATTGTAACTTTCCATTTTATGCACTTATTTTACTCTGACATTAACACTTTTTGTAAACCTGTTACTTCTTCAGCCTACTCGGCCTCTGCAGTCTTCTTCACAGCCTGTTCAGTACTCTACAGTCCCTTACCCATCCCCGCTCCTGCCAGTCTCACCTACCCAGCAATATACTGTGGTATTATATCTTCTACTCACCTCCTGCATTCTTTTTGTGGGTGAATGTGTGATGAACGCCAATGTATGTTTTTTCTGTTGTTATTAGCATAAAACAAAGGTGCCTTCTTAACTTTTTTGACTGAAGGATACATATGTGAGCTTTAGGAAGTACCCATATCCCTTATAGACCAAAATTTAAGTGTTTAAAATACAGCATTAATCACTTTATCAATGATTACTTTTGATCTAGTCTTTTTCAGCCTTCTCATAAAATAACACTTTTCAAATTATTTCCTCCCAGATGTTAGATTTGTTTAATTTTTGTTCCCAGTCATGGTAGTTACAGTCTTATGTTGCAATTGAAATTATAGATTTCTTCTGGTTTGGGACTTTGATAAGTCAACATATCTGAACTTACAGTTCCACATAACTATTGACCCTGTAAGGCACCTTAGGAGCCTATCTAGTTATTCTGTAAAATGCTATCATTGTTCAAAATGTTTTTAGGACTTCTCATATAAAACGCTCTTCAGAGCCATATTTGTAAGCTACGTAACAAAGTCATTTTCATTACTTTAATGATTACACATTTTTTCCCCAAAGCAGATATTGCCCAGCTTAAGCACCTGGCTTATTATATTACACTTGTCTCCAAGTTTATTGTTTTTTTAATCCAATCCACTCTCAAGTGATGATTTTCTAAAACCATTGAGGCTTTTACAAAGAGTATGCCAAAAACTCTGAAGGTTGGTAATAATCATAGGAAACATTCCAAAAATGTTTTAAGCAATGACATTAATGTAGTCCCAAATTGCTTTCCAGAATGACTGGACCAATTCACAGCTCCACCAACAGTGCACTGGTGTAACTCATTTCCCACAATCAAACTTACTCAGTTGCTAAATATAGAATTTCCCTTACCAATCTTCCGTTCATCCCAAATATAGTTCATGATTTTAATCTTTTTATTATTTCAACTTCAATTTAATGGTTTTTAAGTCATCTTTTTAGTATCAACTTATTTTCACAGTTGTCTTTAGTAATGGAAACATGCTTATTATTGCCATATTCTGATTTGGCAGGATGGACCCCTATTTGTGTATTTCACTTCTGTTTTCAAAGCCAACAAGGTCAACTGTGTTCTAATCTTTAAATAATTCAGTAAAACACTTGTTAGATGACATGCAAGTTCTACATCATGTGCGCTCTATTGCTACAAAAGGCAGATATAGAAAAATTTCTGTTTATCTTGAAAGTTACTAATGGTAAGGACTTTGTCCATAACTTTAAATACACTATAGTATTATAAATCAATTCTATAGAGTTGTAAATTATATAGCTTCAGAAGGAATCGTACAAATATTCAAGAAAATGATAGCTAAAACTTTATCAAGCCCTGTTTTTGTTGTTTTGGCATGGAGGGTTCCGGCAGGATGTTAAGGAGGAAATTATGCACATGGATTTTAAGTTAAAAAATACTTCACCTGTAGTTGAGTGATACATGCCGTTCCCTGGCTTTTGAAGTCCTTGCTCCAAATGCCAGTTTAATTTAAATTGCAAATCAGTATCATAATCATTTGTTTCACTGTTAAGGCTTCATTTAGGTCTCCAGTTGGAAAAGTTTCCATTAATTTCAAATATTAAAGGCCTTTGTTTTCTAATTTACTTTAATATTCATCTTATTCTAAACATGTTAAAAAATAACTACAAATACTAAGTTATTTTAATCCTGTCTTAGAGTTTTCCTTTTCCTTTCATTTTTCCAGTGTTGCACTTATACATAATTACTGGATGAGAGCATGCTTTATTTGTTAAAAAATGTTCATATAATAATCCAATTCCTCAAAAAAAGTATTTAGAATTTCTTTATACCATCATGTGTATGATTATTTTAATGTATTCTAATCTCTTCCCTATAGCAGGACAACCTTGGATCCCAGTTTAGCCATATGAGTCTTGTCCGCCAGCCATCTGCTGATGCTCCTGACCCTCATGCCACTATGTTCCAGTCTACTGTTGTCCTACAGCCATCACAGCAGTCTGGATATATTATGGCACCAGCCCCTCCTCCAGCGCCACCCCTCCCGCCTGGCCAACCAGTCCCTACTACTGGCTATTCTGCCTCTGGCCATCAAGTAAACCAGCAGATGCTCCAACAACAGGGATACGTGCAGCAACCCACGCCTCAGGTACAGGTTTGTTTTCCTTCTGAATAACTGTGATGCAAAAGCTAAAGAATAGTTTGTTTAGCTATAGCCAAATATGTTTTAGGTCATATAAAAACTTTCTAAAATGGAGTTAAAACATTAGCTTAATTGTTACTTTCTAGAAAAGTGAATAATGCTACTAAAAAAATGTATTCCAGAGAGAAAGACAACATTCTTGGAGTAAGCGTGATTCTTCTTTTTTAAGGGGTTCTTAACCTGGGGATGAACTTGGTTTCTAAAAAAATTTTAATAATATATCAATATAATTGGTTTCCTTTGTAGTCTTACATATTATATTTTATGCATTTATAAACATTATTTTGAGAAAGGGACCATAGGCTCCTCCAGAATGCCAAAGAGGCCTTTGATACAAAAAAAGGTTAAAAACTAATTAATTAGCTAATTTGTTCAATTATATATCAGTCTCTTTACTTTGTTATTTAGATATGGATATAATGAAACATATGTATGAATCAGTCTCTTCTCTTTATCATTATATGTGTATTGGGGAACATATATTCTCTTTTTGTCATACATATTTTAACATATATATATAAAATGAGGAAGTAGAGATTGATTCCATGTTTGTTACTTCATAATCACATGTATACATCTATGTCTAAAAAAAGAGATATTTGACTGAATTTGTTGACTCAAACTATTTAAAAGCAATTTCAACTTATTTAACCTCAAAATTACTATGAATGAGAAAAGATTTGGTACGTGGTTTTCCTTTCCTTGCTTATTTCGCATAGAGACACACTATCAAGGGGAATTTAAACATTGGCTTTATGGCTGTTTAGTCATGGGGCTTGCCGTCTACCTTGCCATTGAATCCTTAAGCCTTCCAGATTTTCCTATCCACTCCACAGATGCATTCTCTTTTATGTGCTGCCTTCCTCACTGTGTGAGTTCCTTGAGAGCCAGGACTGTTGTTCTATTTGTATCCCCAGTGCTTAGCAAAATGCTTGGCATGTCATAAGCACTTAATAAATGCTTATTCATTCAGCCAGTCATAACCTAGTCATGCAGAAATGAATGTAGTTTACAACTGTCTCATGAAGCCTTTCCTTGACCAGCAGCCATTTCAGCTAGGTCCCTTTTTTTGCTAATGAAGAATCCCTAGGGCTTCTTCGTGAAGGATATAAGTCCTAGAGAGGAACCCACGAAACTCTTCATTGTTTCTTGCCTTAAAAGAATATGCTGGAGTATTAGGCCAGATTAGTTCAAAGAAATCTAGAATTGGTTTAAGTTGTTGTCAGACAGAGATAAAATCATTTAACTGGGGTTTTTTGGCTTTTAGTTATGCATCTGAAAGGCCAAACGAACAAGGGAGGTAAGAAGTAAAAGAACATTTTTAAAGTTTTGAGAATTGTTTCTCTAATATTCAAATAGAAGAATTATTTTTCTTCTCCATATTGTCCATCATACTGTGAGCCTTCAGGTATTCAGTAATAAAGGATTATGATATTGATACAAAAATGTGACTTTTTTAAATGTTTCTGCTTTAGATGCCAGCGTGTTACTGTGCTCCAGGGCAGTATCCCTCCAGTCAACATCAGTATCGCCCAGTTGCTTCTGTCCATTATAACACACAGCCAAATCAGGCACTGCCACAGCCTGCACAGCAAACAGGTTAGTGGCATTTAATTCATAAATCTTCGCCATTATTGCTACTTTTCTCATCTTTGTTTATTTCAGCCACCAAAACAAAAACCAAAAATGTAGTTCATGTAGTAACTCAGAAGTAGAATACATTTCAATGTTTAAACTAGCCTGGTTGACAGTGGAGAAGAATGCAACATGCTCCTGATAAAGCCATGGGGCTGTTTGACACAGGTGTCAGATATCACCCAGAGCCTCAAGAGTGGTGTAAAAAGGGTTCCAGTAACAGGATATTAATGCGAGAAGCAGCAGGGCATAATACGCACTGCCAACAGAGTGGAGCTCTTCTTTGTAGCCTAGCAGAATGGCATGGGGAGGTCAAAATTTTTACAACAATTGAGATGGGAACAGTGACAGGTCACATTGCAGGCTCTGCCTTGTGCAGCAGCTCCCTAGGAAGGGCCACCTTTGGAAAAACCAATGCAGCCTAGTAAATTGTATCCCTTTTTTGTATGTATCTTTTTGGTGTTTTATATTTTAGCTTAGTAGCCTTTTGATATGAGGCCACTTTAAACAATGTGCAATCTCAAATTGCTTGCCTTCTGGAGGGATGTGGCAGGGGGCAGATTTGGAATTCAAAATTTTTAAAAAACGAATATTTGTTTTTAAATGTAATTGGAAAAATAATAAAATATTAAGTGAAAACAATGTGCAATTTATTATTAAATGTACTAACTATAATTGGAAACTCTTCTTAACCTTTTCTTCACTTTTTCATCAAACAGTTGATGGAAACAATTGCACTTGCAGATGAAAAGTTATTAGCTTTTATGTTCATGACATGTAAACCTCCGATCCAAACTGTTTCCCTTTCAATAAGATGTATAGCAATAACCTAGTCTCTCACAGGAGCTCTTCTTTTATTATTTAAATTGGAAATTTCAGTCAGCTTCTTAAAGTGTTGTTGTAACACCCTACTGTCATTTGCTTGGAGAGCAGTGGAAACAGTAGCATTTTAAATGCCTATGGGATGTGAGGAGGTGAGCTTGACATTGTGGTGGTTCACCCCAGTCAAAAAGAAAGCAAGGCTTGGCTGATTTCTCTTGATTTTCATGTGGGACTTTTAAAAGTTACCATAGCCCACACTAAACAGCAGAGTACACTCTATAGGGCCTCTCTACATGAGGCTGGTTGGAGAAATGGAACTTTCTGATAGTGTCTCATTGATTAGCATTGCTCACCCCTAGTGTTGCACAGCCCTTCATCTGTTCTATAATCACCAGACAGTCAACGTACATTTTTTTTTTAGTCACTTGGTGCAGGTAAACTAATGGTTAACGGTCATTTATATTTTATCCGTGCTTGGGAATTCCTAGAACTCTAACATATTATACTTAATAGTTAATATTTTTTAACTTAGTGTATGTTTTCCTGCTGCTTTTGTGTTACTGTAGTAATTTTATCCAAAGGTGTGAAGAAAGGTAGTGCCAAATAATCTATAGAAGGTATAGTTTTTAATTACTTTTTTTTTAAACCCAAGAAGTGACTATGATAGCCAGACAAAAGTATTCTTCTCTCCATAGTGGATGAATAGCCAGCCTTGGAGTCAGGAAAACCTAAGTGTAAGTCCTGTTTCTTAACACATATTAACTTCGTAATCATGGGCAATTCCCTTAACTTGTGTATCTATCTATGTCTATGGAAAGAGTTTCCATAATTAAAGTCCTATTAGTCCTTATTTTAAAGACGAGGTACTTTATTTGGAGATGAAATTTTCATGCTTTTTGGATAGGATAAACAACCTGTAAGAAAGAGCACAATAAGGTATTTTATTTTTGTTAACCAAAGAAGAAGCTTGTCCCCACCCCCCAAATCCTACACTTTTATAACAGGCAGTTTCCCTTCAAACAGTATTTTTCTTTATCCTTCTGTATGATATATAGACAATGACCTGTTTTGATTGGAGGAATTGAACTTGATATGATTAGTCAATGGTCATTTTAAAGTAAAGCTTGAAGGAGGAAAAGTGTGAGAGAGAGAGAGAGTGTGTGTGTATGTGTGTGTGTGTGTGTGTGAGTGTGTGTATGTGTATGTGTCCGTGTCCGTCCGTGCTCACATGAACATAGTCTAATAATGACCCTTTTTTAGAAAAGTTAGAATTCTGGAGAAGAAGCAAGAAATTTTCTGTTGCAAATTTTATAGATTGTGAGAATTGTAATATTTTACTAATTTTCATTTTCACATGTAAAATTGATATTTCATGTTTATTTTTAACTTATTAAAACATGATTTTTCCAACACTGCACCATCACTGTCTGATTAAGATGGTAAGTAGCTTGGTACATTCATCCCTGCCTCTTTTATTTTATTTTATTTTTTTTCATTACTAGTCACCTAATTATCAATTCGTATAATGACAAGTAACAGCCTGTTTCCATCTCTAGGAGACATGCAAGTTACTATGAGGGAATTTGGTTACATAAAAAAAGATTCAATGTGGCTTAACTCTTAGACAATATGTTGAGAAAATTAATAGATATACAATTTGTTTTATTTACACAGATACAGATGGTATAAAGGATATTTTTAAGCATATGATCAAGAATTTTAGCCCTGAAAAATAAAATCATCTCTACAGGCCATTTTGGATATGATCAGTTGTAATACACATTTCTACTTATTTTCCCATTTTGGTGTTCCTCAACTCTGAAATGCAGGAATCCTCAGTATATAAAAGATTTGTCCAGCCATGTTTTTCATTTGAGCACATAAATATTTATTTTGGTGAGAGAGGACATCTAAGGCTATTATGGAAATAGAAAAGATATTAATATCAGCTTAATATTGGAAATTAATGTGCTGTCCTTTTTTTCTGTTATAAGATTTCACAAGGCCCCTCAAAGCAAGGTTAGAACTGGAAATAGATACTAAAGGTATTGTGTTCCTCTAAGCCTTTCAAAATGATGTCTCTTTTGGGACTAGTGAGTGGCATATTTCTTGATTCAGTAGATGAGATGTAACACATTTGGTCATAAATCAAAGTGCAGATCAATATATCATTGTAATAAACATAGTTTTACATATAGCCATTTCCTTAAGTTTGGTTTTAAGGTGATATCTTCCCCCTTGTAATAACTAAGTTAACTCTATTTGATATACAGAATATAGCTCTGTAAATAATAAAAAAAGAACTCTCCCCATGAAATAATTATAGTATCAGTGTTTAGGTGTGTAATTCCATGGATGTTTTTTTTTTTTAATAGATGTTTTTACCCTTATTTATTTTTTAAAGAATTTGTCATTTAACCATGTTTGTTTAATATTATGGAATAATTGGCCTTATTTGTGAGCTGTTGGATTCGGGGCCGTAGCACTGTCTGAGAGGTTTACATTTCTCACAGTGAACCGGTCTCTTTTTCAGCTGCTTCCTGGCTTCTTTTTACTCAGGTTTCAATGCTTTTTAAATGCTGTGTTAAAATATTAACATGTTCTGCTATTTTCCTAACATGTAATGTCTTTTAATCAAATTCAACATAGTCCAAAAACAACTGTTTGAATTTTAATTACCATTGATTTAATTTGCTTTTTAAAATCCCTGAAAGCTGTTGCTTTGATTTCTTTTCCAAGGCAGGTATAGAAGGCAATTCAACACTGATTGAGTTTGGTTTGAAGCTGACCTAATAAGGTTTATGTCTTACTTATGTCAGACTCATTAGGAAATATCAACTTTCTCCCTTCCATTCTGGCTATAGAATTCTATTCAGGCAAATTGCCCTGCAGTATAGCACACCAGATCAGCCTGGCACACTTTAATGTGTTGGTATCACTTGATTCCTTCAAGATGTGCAGTGCAATTGTGTGGCTACAAGAGCTAAAAGTCCTCCCTTCCTCCATAGGGCACTGAAAAGAATTTCTCGTTTTAATCATGAAGTGCATTTTTTATAACTTCCTGTAAATGGTTGTAACTTCTTTTCTGATAGAAGCTATTACATGTTGAGTCTTGTGTGTAAGACTTTAATCTGAAAGAGCTAGAGGGATAGAATTAAAAAAGAGGAATTGACCCAGATTCTTGATTTTTTTTGTTTTAGGGGAGGCACTCCATGCCCAGGGTGCATCAACTGATTTTCAGGGTAACTTTCAGACAACTTTTGGTCACTGCCTGTTTTTCATTATCTGGATTAATGAGTAAACATCCATTATACATCTATTTTGCAGTTAGCACAGATTTAGGCTTTACATTATTGCTCTACTTATATCCCTTTTCTTTCTTCAATTAAGTGTCTTTTACCTGAAATCTAGAGCAAAATATTTGGTAAGAATTCCCAAACCATCTTGAACTATCCTGTGAAGTAATCTGACATTTGCCTGATAGCTTATGGGGTAACCTATACTGTGACATTTTTATCAGGGAGAAATGAGAGAAAAGTAGCAGAGTTAATGACAATATGGGCATTCTGGACTTCAAAACAATCCCCAGTGATCTCATATTAGTTAAGTGTCTCTATATTCTTTATGGCAATTAGGGAAACTTTAAATCTGAAATAAAAAATTTAGAAATAAAACACTTTAGACCATGGATCCATGAAAGGTATGTATAAACTCAGTGACACTAATTCAAATTTTTCTAGGCAGTCCTTTATTGTGAAATACATTACCCCAAATAAAAGGTCTTAGAGAAAGTAAAATATTTTGCCTTTCATATAACCTTGCCCTTATTATCTTTCTGTACAAGTGAATTAGAATTCTTCTAAAAATATTAACAGTGACTAGTGAATCTACAACTTCATATTTAGTGCTTTCTTGGCTAAATATTCTTTTTTAATTTTTTGTGTGTCTTCCAGATTATTTCCTGTTAAAATTATTAAGTTTGTACTCCATTATGATAGAAGTTATTTCAGATTAAATCTCTAAAGTAAAACCAATTCAACCCTTTTCTGCTGAATACTGCATTACTTTACTGCTGTCTTCTCTGTTGAGGTGAAATAGAGCTAAAAATAGAATCTTCTTTGGAGCCCTCCAGGGAAGCAGCTCAGCCATCAATTTCTATTGTCCCAGTTCTCTCAGCTTTGCAGAATTGATTGTGCTTGTCTGTGAAAGTCCTAGGAGAAATAGGATAATATTTCAGCAATGTAATCTTTTAACAAAGGAAAATGACAGTTAAATAATATCAATATTGATGACATCTCACAGAAAGCCTGGATATTTTTGCTCTATCTTGGATATACTACCCTGTCCTTACTCTCCTGAATAAATTCTTTCCAGCTGCACTGGCTGTAAACAGATTTCTACAAAGGGATCCTGTTTCCTATTTGGTTAGCCGTGTAAAACTGGGCATTTCACACTCAAAAAACAGCCCCAAATATTGGCTTGAAAACATTTGAGGAAGAAAATTAAGAAGATGACTAGGCTTGTGTCATGTTTTTATAGACTTTTAAACCTTGAAATACTTTTCCTACTCTGAAATGTTGTGCCATGCTTCTTATTTCTTATCCTTTTCACTCTTTCCAGGACCTTGAGAATTTCTCCCCTGACAGTGGATCTTCCTTCCTCTGTACTTTTGCAGCTACATGGACTTTACTCTCCTTTTCCTTTTAATTTGGATAGTTAGCAGACTTGGCTTAATTAGGTCTCTGACAAGGCTTTCTTTAAACTTTTTTTTTAATACTGCTTTTTTTTTTGAGATAATGCTGTTGTTAATTTTCCCCTATCCTCCATAATTAAAAAAAATTTATTCTCTTTTGTTTTTATATCATCTTCATTTTCAAATAGATGCCTCTCTATTCACTTGCCCAACGAGCTCTCCCTTGTAACAAGCCGAAGGAGGGGTAGTATAGAGAAATCCAGCAAAAGCAAACCACTCAGCAACCAAGTTTAGCGATATGTGCCAGGGGTTCTTAAACAGTTTTGTGTCATGGATCCCTTTGGCAGTTTACTGAAGTCTCTGGACTCCTTCTCAGAAGGATATTTTTCTGTACAGAATTACGAAAGAAACCAATTACAGTTAAATACATTTATCAAAATATTTAATAAAAAAGTTCATAGATCCTAAATTAAGAATCCATGGTATATGAAATGTTCTACCATCCAAGTTCTGTACCTCTGCAAAGAAAGGAAAGGAGCTCAATTTCTTACCTCTTTTCCAGGGCATATTTGGTAATCATAGTCACCTAGAACTCAGTTCTGTTTTTTGTTTTTGTTTTTTTTTTTAATTTTCATTTATATTGTTGTCATTTTTGTTGTTTTCCTGTTTCTGATTATTTCACACTGCATTGTGTGAAATTGGTTCATTGGTTCCTTTTAGTCTTCTCATGCATCTTTGAATTATTTCCATTAATCATTTCTTAGAGTGTTGAAATATTCTGTTGCATTCATGTATACATACCAGGATTTGTTACCCAGTAGGTAGGCATCTACTTTGTTTCTAGTACTTTACTATTTAAAAGTGCTTTTCAAAATATTTGTAGCAGGGGGGAGGGCAGCTAGGTGGCACAGTGGACAGAACACTGGCCCTGGATTCAGGAGGACTTGAATTCAGATCCAGCCTCAGACACGTAACACTTACTAGCTGTGTGACCCAGGGCAAGTCACTTAACCCCGTTGCCTAGCAAATGTGTGTGTGTGTGTGTGTGTGTGTGTGTGTGTGGGAAAGTTAGGTGGCTCAGAGAATAGAATACAGACCCTGAAGTCAGGAGGACCTGAGTTCAAATCGGGCCTCAGACCAAACACTTGACACTTACTAGCTGTGTGACCCTGGGCAAGTCGCTTAACCCCAATTGCCTAACCAAAAAAAAAAATGTGCCATGTGAGGCCTTTCTGCATTTGACCTCCTTCTAGTATATACAGGCAGTCTTCTCCATAAGATTTTATAAACAAGGGGATCTCACACTTGATAACTGAAGTAGTTTTCCTTTTCTCCTCATGAGAGAAGTTTGTTCACACAGTTCTTCTGTGGAATTTTGATAACCAGTAATCCTTTCTTTGTTAATTTTCCCTTTTTTCAGCATCAACTTATTTAAATTGATCAAAATGTAGTTTCCAATACACATCAGCCCTTTTTTTTTTTTAACTTTTTTCTTCTAATTTGGTGTTAATTTTGACTGTTGCTCCTTCAACAAGTAATTCTAGGAATGACTCTCACATCATTAGTCATTTCCTATGTTTAACACGTATATAATCAAGTTCATTTTTTCTGATGTTATCTGGTAATCATTGTAGCCTGTGCATGCCTAGTTTGACCTGTCCAACCAAACAGTATCCTCCCGTAAGCATGAGACCCAAAAAAATAATGGAAAAGATCTATAAAAAAAATTTTATAGTAAACTCTTTCCCCCATCAAGTTTAGTGGGGCTGCCACATTTGGACTCTAATATTACATTTCCAGATGTGCTGCTTCTGAATATAGATTTCTTCAGGCACTAAAGAAAATGGATGAGAAAAACACCTGCATTAGACCAAGTGCACACTGAGGCTGCTGAATGTACTGAAATTGAGAAATTAGTTCTCAAAGTATACAAAAGAAGAAAGGACACCAAAGAAATGAAGGAGAGAAAGTCTTGGACTTTATTATTACCAAAAAAAACTGACCTAGAAGATATCAGTACCATCTCACTTATATGCCTGTTTTCCCATCTAAACAAAATGTAAGCATTTGATTTTGTGTAGAGCAATAAGCTATTTTAGGCTGTCTTCCAGCAAATTATAATCCCATGCATATGTCAGAATCTTGAAACGGCAGAACAGCAATAACTTGGTTTCACTCTTTGATTATTTATATCAAGCAAACATAAAACAAGGAAATGTATACTTCCCAAAGGTATTTGCCCCTGCTGTGGAGTAGATCCAACGTAGACCCAAGGTGAAGAATTCCTTAGAGATGGTAAGACTTTCCAAGTACTCCTATTTGTTGGATGGTACTTTGCAATTAGCTTCAAATCCATGATTTGCAGAGATCTGTTATCATTTGTAAGAGTTTGACATACATATCTGCCCAGAAAAAAAATAAGTAGATGAAGAGTGCCTATTGTCCAGACTATGGTATACTGTTGAATGAATAAATGAACAAAAGAAGCACATAAGTGCTTATTTTACACAAAACACTGTGCTAAGCACTGGAGATACAATTAGAAAAATAAGATAGTCCCTGTTGTCAAGGAACACACATTCTAATGAGGGTTACAACACATATGACAGTCTGCAGTCTAGAGGTCACCTGTTAGTTCATGTCTTTTGGACAGGCATTGCAATTAGACACTAGTCCTAAAGTTAAACTGAAAAAGAAAGACAGGCTACATTTCCTTCTTGGAAACTGCACAATACTTTTAATGATCCCAACCTCACTAAAACAAAAACCTGTCTTTTTAACACCAGTATTCTTCCAGTGACGTGTATGACTACATGTCTTGGAGTATTGCGTTCTCAGAAGAATTAAAGTTGAGGATCACCCAAAGGGCATTGGAGAGAGACATGCTTTGTCTGAGCAGACTGCAGCATTGCAAAGTAAGAATTACACAGATATGGTATAAAGAATAGTACAAGAGAAATGTGGGCCTATCTCATAGCAAAAGGGAGGAAGAACCTATGGCCAGCTTACATGTTCCATTGATGTCTACACAGTGTTAAGAAATAATAGAAGTATCTACCCCCAACAGATTGTTTTGACCCTTGTGGTGAACTGGTGAATAGTAGAGGGATAGACAAACGTGGATGGGTTGCAGTCAGCGCAAAGAATAGCTACTATTTTGAGCTTACAGATATATTAGAGTGATTGGACAGTTATCTGAGAAACCTTAACTCTAATATAATAGGTGCCACTGTATAACACTTGGTGTGTTTTACCGTGTACCCTGAAAATTGCTTTCTTCATATTTTTGAATACTGTGAAACTGTGGGAAAAGCCAATTTTCTTCTGTTAGGACAGGCTCCATGCAGACCAGGCACTGACTTTCTTCTAAGTCAAGCATTTCTTTGTCACTTCTGAAAACTCTAATTCTCATAGCAAATAACCTTTATTTTGTGGAATCATTAAAAATAATGGCCACCATAGAGCACTCTTGCTTTGTATGTGGAGATAGAGTCAGAAGATGCACAAGCTCCCTGAGGACAGGGAACATGGCTGATTCCTTCTCCCAGAGTCTAGCACTGATCTCTGCCTGTTGTGAGAACTTCCTCTTGTACCTGTCGTGTGACATTGAGCAAGTCACTTAATCTTTCTGATCATCGCTTTCCTAATACTTCTCTGACAAGGTTGTTGGGAAGAAAGTCATTTCTAAACTGTGAAATACCTAAAATGCCATTTTTGATCATACTGCTTTAGTACTTCAAAATCCACAGGGTCACACCAGGATGATAGATAATCTCTCTTACCAGTGCAGTTCCTAAGCCCTCTACCCCTCAAATGGACCCAGCACATAGGGGTAATTACAAAACTACGAAATCGAACTTCCATGGAGAAAAGGAATCAATTATGAGGGTTAGCATAACTTGACCATGTAAACAGCTGTTTAAGAAAGCACTAAGCAACACGTGTAATCAGTCTACATGCACTGATGTCAGGGTGTCCATAAACTTAGGTGGGGAAACAATTAGCATGCCCTTCAGTTAGTAATTTAGGCAATGAAATATTCTTCAGAGAAGAGGGTCCATAGGCTTCACCAGACTTGCAAAGGAGTTCATGACCCATAAAAAATTAAAAGCACTGCCTTAATGGTATAGATTCATTCTCACATTTCAATCTGGTGTGCCTCTTGTCTGTATTCTGCCATAAAAAATTAACCCAGTGAGCTGGAAGCCTTCCTCCTGTAGGTCTTATACCATGACAGTGGCATCATTAACAGTTCTTGGGTTGTCCATCTCATATTTCTTGTTCTTGCTACATTACCAGGGCCAACTACTATCCTTTTGCAATGAATACTATGAATGTTTTAAATATTTTTTAACTCTTGAGGCCTTTGTACTATGCTTTATACTATGTACCCAGTAGCTTCTATAATCTTTTATTATCTCCCTAACTAATCAACTAACATGTAAAGTATCTATTATGTGCTAGGCACTGTGTTAACCACTGGGGATAGAAAGAAAGGCAAAAACTAGTCTCAACACTTAGGCTTGAAAAACTCACATTTTCTTTTCACAATTTCAAATACTATTTGAATGTATTTTGTGCGTGCTTAGATAATGTGATTTAATTTCAAAAGCTTTTACCTTCAAGTATTTCATAGTAATTAGATTTGATCTACGTAATATCATAATGATATTCAGGTGTTTCCTTCATGATATATTCAGGTAATTCTACAGCACTGTTCTTAGACATGTGTAAAATGTGCAAAACATTTAGTATGTGAATTGCTATGAAGGATACAAAGATGATAATATGTCTTCCCTTAGGAAGCTTCCAATCTAGTTTGGGAAATCAGACATAAAAATGTGAAAAGTTAAATAAAAACAGGATCTAAATAACTGTTCAAACTAGTAATAGAGGAGGATATCATAATGCAGCAGGGAATTCAAGGCACACTTTACCTTTACAAATTATTATTTGAACTAACCCTAATTCTCATACACAATTGTAAATAAAGTACTTGATAAAATAATATAAAGTACTTAACATCTGAGGAGAGAAAGCAGTGATTTAAATTTGTTACAGAAGTGAAATCCTCTTACAGGGAACTCCAGAGGGCATTCCAGTGTGTTATTGTTCATTTTGTTTTTACTTCAGTGGAATATGACTGCGATGTGTACATTGCTTTGAAATAACATTCCTGATCTTCAGTAGGCTGATCCCAGGCTTTCTTTGTCTGAGGTTGGTAGTGAAAAAGTCATTTCTAACATAGGGGAAGTGAGGTAATGTCTTGCATACCTTTATCTTCATCTCTTTCCATCACCATTCCTTTCTTTGTTTGTTTTCCTAGATCTTTGTGTATATGATAGTGTGTTGAGGTATGTAGTTTGGGGCATGGAGTGGTATGGAGTAGTATGAAGGGAGTTTGAAGATAACTGTGGAACCAAAAAAAATTAGGAAAAACTTGCTTCCCCTTTTCCTTGCCTCCAGGTTTACTTTCCATGGTGAATTCAAAAAGGAAGAGCATTCACTGGAACAACATATAACCAGTTTCGTAGGACCATAGAATTTAGTCCTTCACATAGATTATTATCCATAAGGACAAAGAAAGCAATTTTTGTATGGGATCATCCATTCCAAAAATCATTTCAACAAAACCCTGTTATGGAAATGCCTTCATTATATAGAAGCCTAATTCAGTTCACTGTATTTTGGTTTATCTTTTGTATTTTAACTTTTAACACCTGTTACTTGGTTCCTAGGACTGCTTCTATTCTGATCCCCACTCCAATAGCTTTAGAGTAGATGAATGCTAACTTTAATTATTTAATCATTGAGCAGCATATTTGAATGGTGGTAAGTTTCCCATCCAACACATTGATGTTGTTATGTCTGAGTACCAACATCTGAGATACAGAATCTTTGTAACTTCTCTTGCCTTGTAGACTAGTAGCAAGAAAAGAATACTTGGATTAACAGTATAGCTAAATGGATACTTCATGATGCAGGCAGAGGATTTCTATCTTTCCTTCAGAGTTGAACCTTATTAGGTTCCTCTATTCTGGATTCATCTTTGCAGATTTTAAATATTATAAATATTATTTTAAATATAATTTTCTTTGTAATTTGGGACATTTTACCTAATGGCTCTGTGCCACCTGTATTTCCACTGCTCTATTTCCTCTATTTTAGACTTACCTTTCACATTTGCAGTGGAGAAAATGCCCAGAAAAATAATTAGATAACACTTGATAAAATGCAAACTCTTCTCTCTTAGCTTATGATAAATGAGAAACTGTGGCAACGAATATGGATTTTCTTCCTAGTTAGAAACAGAACTTTAAGTTTTTGTTTACTTTCTGTTCTACTATTTCAGAAGATCTGCATCTTCTCAAAGCTTAGCTCAGCCTTTCCTTCCAGAAAGAACATTTCAGCAATCAGGGACGTTTCTTTTCTGTGCTACTTCAGTTAATCCTTAATCAAACATTGAGCACAACGACAGTTTGCACTAAATGTCATTAGACAATCCATAGCCTGTGTGGCAGTGGTCCTATGTGAAGTCTAGGACTCTTTTTTTTTTTTCCTGTAAAACTGAACTGGACCCAGTATCTGAGGGTGGAGATTTATAGCTTTAGTCACTAACCTTTGGTGGGGAAAGTTACAAAGTGTTTCAAATAAAACATTTAACTTTTTACAAGGTATTGAACAATAGACTTTAAATTGCTGGCATTTAGAAGAGAGAGTTTAAGAAAATGCCACCGCTTAATGAACTGTCTTAATTAAATGCTTTTGTTTTATGACAACATTTGACATAGATATGTAATGTTCTACGTAATGAATTTAAATTTAAAGCAGTATTTAATCCCTCATATCGTTACAGGTTACCAGGTTATGCCCAGCCAGCAACAGCAAAACTACCAAGGGATAGTTGCAGTTCAACCATCCCAAAATCAAAATCTAGTCAGTGGCCAACAAAACAATATTGGAAATCAAATTCAAGGTGTGATTGTCCCATACCCTTCGGTGCCATCTTATCAGGTATGTTACTTATCTTAATTAGTTATGCTTTTGGATAAGTAGATAAGTAAATTTAAATGCAAAAATAAAACCAAACAATATTTAAATACAGTTGCAACACTTGTAAAGTCAAAGCCAAGAGTCATTTTTCTGTCTTCTTTGGACAAAAGGAAGTCTTTTTAACTATAGGAGTCCTATGGTCTTTTTTTTTTTTTTTTTAAAGAACTACCAACGAAAATTGAGACAGAGAGTGAGTATATCACTAGTAGCATATAGTAGTATAATAAGACTTCCCTAACCTGGGCATCTCTAAATATAGCCTGACTTCACGTTAACTTTTTTGACTGCCATATAATACTGTGGATTCATATTGATCTTGTAGTGTACTAGAATTCTTACCTTTTTTTCAAATGAACTGTCTGGCCACACCTCCCTATCTTATACGCTTGAAGTTTTTTATTTGTTTGTTTATTTGTTTAGCAAAAGTATCACCGCAGCATGGTACTGTGGAAAGAGTACTAGATATGTTGTCAGAAGGTCTGGGTTCAATTCCTAGCTTTTCATCCTACTGTGGTACCTCTAAGTCACTGAACCTCTCTGGGTCTTAATTTTCTCATCTGTAAAGTGAAGGGATTAAAATAATAAATTCACTTAGAGGAACACAAGTTCTATAATATTAATGAAAATAATGGGAAAAAATTAAGAATAAAAGACAAATAGCACTTCCAAACGATTTGATACTGGTTAAAAAAAAAAAAGAAAAGTAGGTCATTGGAACAGACTTGACAAGGAAGAATCAGAAATAAGAGAATTTTAAAACCCGGTGTGTGATAAAGCCAAAAACATATTACCTAGGAAAGAACTTTCTATTTGATAAAAATTACTGGGATAACTAGAAAGAAATCTGGCAGAAATTGGATTTAGATCAACATTTTACACTATATATGACAATACACTCAAAATGGAATATGTGTCCTATGAAGCATGCTACTTACCTTCTGGCAGAGAGGTGATAAAGTCAGGATACAGGATGAGACACATATTTTTTGGACATGGCCAATGTGAGAATTTATTTTACTTGACAATGAAAGTCTAGTGATAGTATTTTCTATATTTTAGTAATAGAAATGGAAGGATATCATGAAATGAGGCTACTGTAGCAGTTCTTTAAAAAAAAAAAAGACTAACATTCCTATAGCTAAAAAGACTTTTCCCTTTATCCAATGAAGACAGAACAGTGACTCTTAGCTTTGACTTTACAAATGATGCTGCTCTATTTATAAATAATATTTGGCTTTACTTGACTATATGACAAGGTTTTGGTTTTTGTTTTCTCCAATGGGTGGGCAAGGTGGGGAGGAGAGAAAATGAATTTTTGACAATTGAATAAATTAATTTTTAAAAAAAAATTAAAGGTCATGTCATTTAAAAATTAGAAGAGAACCAGATCAGGTACCTTTCACAGTTGTGCCTAGGGGATGAATTCTTAACTGAGCAAGAGATAAGAGCAATTACAGAAGACAACCTAGATGATCTGGATTATATGAAACTGAAAAACTTTTGCATGAATAAAATCAGTACATTGAGTATAAAAAGGGAAGCATCTAAAGCAAAAAAAAAAACAAAAAACGCCCATGTATCATATATCTCTGATAAGGTTCTGATATCCAAAATAGATAGGCAACTATCAGAGCTATTCCCCAGCCAAAAGATGAATAAGCAGCTCTCCAAAAAATAGAATTACAGGTTATTAATGACTATAAAAGAGTGGACCAAGTCACTAATTTTAAGGGAAATATAAATCAAGACAATTGTGAGCAAAATTGAAGGAGATGATAAAGTATGGGAGTAATTAGTGTTGACGGGCTTGTAGAAAGACAGACATATGATAAGACTTGGTTAAACTGTGAATTAGTCCAACCATTTTGGAAAACAGTTTAAAATTATCCTAAGAAAAGGAGAGGTCTGTACTCTTTAACCTAGGGATTCTACTTCTAGGCATTTACTTCAAAGAGGTCAATGATAAAAAGAAAGGCAAATTATATACCAAAATATCTTCACTAATATCTTTCATAGTAGCAAGGAACTGGATGGATTGGGGAATGTCTGAACAAGCCATAGTATATGATGTAAAAGAATTTTCCTGCAGTATAAGAGACAATGAATATGTAGATTATATTCATCATAATATAATAAGCTAGGAATTGAACAAAGACGGCTTCTAAGAAGTTGTAATTCCTTAACTGTCTTAAAGGAAATTATGGAGTTGGTTCAGAATTGGGAATTTGGAAGGGCATTCCCAGCAAAAATAATAGCATAAGCAAATTACAGTTCTGATAATGAGCGGTTAGCAAGGGGACTATTTTGTCTCACAGGGACTATATTGAAACCCATCCAAAAGTTAATTGTAAAGAAATAGAATTTTTATTCTGTCCGTGAACCTTTTAAATATTCCAACATATTTTTCACCTGTAAGAAATATGTACTGTGTAATCACAGGAACATTAAAAAATTGGAATAAAGGAATGAAACAGATAAAGTCAGTGACCTTCATTAGGCGTTTGAGCACTGAGACTTGTAGTTCTTAAAAATAAAGCCAACAAAGGTTACTTTGAGGTATAAAGAACAAGTGTCCCTTGCCTCTTTCTATCCCACCTTCCCTACCTCCCTGCCTTTTTTTCTTTCCTTCCTTCCATTCTTTCTTCTTTTCCCTCACACAGCTACAGTCCCTATTGCTCTCCACCAATCATCTCCCAGTCTAGGTTTCGGCCAATGAATGCTCCTCAGTCTCCTTAACTTACCACCTAATCCAGGGAAGAGAAAAAAAAAAACCTCAGATGAGCAAATGGTAGCTCATAGAAACCACGCAGCTATGCCACTTTATGTTTTCGGCCACTAAATTTGACAGCAAATTTAGAAAATGGAACTTTGAGCTGAGAAGTTATTTTTTTTAATTGCCTTCCCCTAGTAGATTGTATTCCATTCTTCTTGAGCACAGTGAAATGCCTTTCTCAGTAGTTTGTTTTTCCTGTACTTTAAGCTACAAATTTATTTTAATCATGTGAATCATTTAGCTGTCTTTCATTTTGCTTAGATCATCTTTGCATAAATATTAAATCTGATGCAATCAAAAGTGCCACCTAAATATATTAAATTACTTTCGTTCTTGAAAGATTAGATTATGTTATATTATGTAGAACAGAAAATCAGCCCAATAATTTTGTTTTGGATAATTTATCTAGTGGTGATGTAATTAAGAAATTCCAGTGCAGTTGGGAAGGATTAGTTCTATTTCAGAAACATATCATATGAAAAAAGCTAGCTGACAAGGTTGAACTATTAAAATGATGAGACTTCTGAACATAAGATCAAGTTTAGAGAGGCCTTAATAACACTTGTTTCCATTTGCAAAAAATAAGAATCCAACCTCTTTTATTGCATATTGCCAAATAATCCACCACGGTCTATTAAATTTAGTAATTCCTTTTTGAGTGATTACTGTGTGCTAGGCATTGTACTCAGTGCTACAAGAAATTCAAACAAAAGTAAGGCACAGCCCCTGCACTCTAGGAATTTAGAAGCCAAAATTGTCTATTTTTTTGAGAGGTGTACTTTTTAATATGCCAATAAAGAAAAGGACCAGTGAGTAAGCAAGGCTAAAGAAATTTTACTTCATTTTTTCTGGAGAAAATTATGTCATTGTCCTGAAGTCCGAACTTGCCTAAATTAATAAACTTATTATTGGAAGGTAAGTGCAGCTCAAATCCATTTATTAAGAAATTTGGTGCATCCAAAGTTTTGTTAAAGAATTTTCTTAGTGCTAAACTTGAATCTAATAAAAAGAAAACAAAAGGTATGGGGCCTGCATTGTCATCTGGACCCTATTCTACCATCTTAAGTTGTATGTTTATTGTGTTGCTCCTGGGTATTTTTCGTATTGTTTTGTGTTTGGTTGGGTGATTTAGGAGTTTAGATGAGTCTTTTTATTGTTGTAGTTCATTTAAATTTTTAAGGAAAAGAAGAACCAAATGAGTTGAAGGATAAATTCCTTGGTGGTGATATAATGAAAGAATCTAGGTGACCCATGGTGCTGCTGCATATCTTCTCAGACATTTGGAAGTGGAAAGTAACAGAGCACGGCTTGTAAGAGGAAATTGTTTTCTTTCTTTCTTTTTCTAAAGTAAGAACTTCTTCTTTCCCCCACTAACTTTAGGTTTCACTGCCTCAAGGTTCCCAAGGAATGCCTCAGCAGACTTATCAGCAGCCTGTTATAATACCTAACCAATCTAATCAAGGACCTATGCCCACCACAGGAATGCCAGTTTACTATAGTGTCATCCCACCTGGTCAACAAAACAATTTAAGGTGAATAACTGAACTAAGTTCTTTTAGTTTCCTATGCATTGCCTTATCAGTATCAGCTGGATCTCTAATCTTATCAGTGTCCACTAATTTCAAGGTCAGTTTACTATTAGCACTTTCTCCCTTTTGTTCATTCTGTTTACATAGAATTAGAAAAATAATATATGCCAACAATTGCTCTGAAAGCAGATTGTATTGTCATCATCAAATTTTGTTGTATGGAAAAAGAGAAGGCTTCTTTGGCAAGCCTACTATATTAAAAATAGCAATTATACATTAGATCAGGAACTGTTCTTCCAAGGAATTGAAAACACATTACATGTTGTTTCATTTACTCCCATGACATTCCTATGAGTTTGCCAGAGGGGCAGCTGGCATTTTGTTCATTTATTTTACAGCTTGGGGAACTAAGACGTGATAGGTGATAAGAGTTGCTGTCGGGTCATAATGATTACAAATGGTTTATTTGTCTCCAGTGTGGTAGTAGAACCAGGATTGACATGCCTCTCTATTAGAATCTGTGTTAGAAATTGTTGTTTCAACATTGAAGGAATTCATCATCATTTCAACTGTTGTCAAAACTCCCTAGTGATACTCATAATGTTTTCTTTTATTTCTGACTTTACAGCAGCCTTAAGATTGGCATATGAATACAGAAAGCCAAACTAAAATTAAGGACAAGTTCTGGTTCTAATGATAATAATTCTTAAGTTTTACACTGTAGCGAAGCCTAACTCTTTTAAGCTATAAGCTATAACTCTTTAAGCTATGCCTACTACACAAAGAAAGTAGAACAGTACATCCATTTTTAAATTCTTATTTTCATTTAGATATCTTTTGTTTTTACATCATTCTATTTCCAAATTCATCCCTAGTGCAAGAGCCATCCCTTAAAACAAAGAATAATTTTTTTTAAAGGAAGCATTTTTTAAGGGCCTGCTATGAGCCAGGAACTCTGCTAAGTGCTTTATAAATATTATCTCATTTGATCCTCTTAACAAATATGGGAAATAGGTGCTATTACTATGCCCACTTTACAGTTGAGGAAACTAAGGCAGAGGTTAAGTGATCTACCCAGAGTCGCACAGCTAGTATGTATTCAAGGCTAGATTTTAACTTAGGTCATCCTGACCCCAGGCCCAGCAGTCTGTCCAGTGAGCCACCCAACTGCCTCTTAAAAAGGAATGGGGGGGAAATTAATTTAGCCAAACTAACAAATACAGCAACCAAATGTAGTATTATGAGCAATGTTTCACACCTAAAGTCTCCACTTCTGCAGAGATGGAGGGGAAGTACATTTTTTTTATCTCCTTCAGTGCCAGTTTTGGCTGTTATAATTATACAGTGTTCAGTTTGGGTTATTTTGTTGTTCTTTCCATTTCCATTGTTGTCGTTGTAAATATTGTTTCCTATTTCTGCTTACTTCACTTTGCATCAGTTCCTATATCTTCTTGTTTCTCTGAGCTATTTATATTCATAACTCCTTATCACACAGGAATATTCCTTTCCATTCATGTGCCACAATTGTTTAGCTACTCCCCAGTCACTGCTTCTGTATTCTTAAAATTCTACTAGTAGGGAGAAGATAATTTACACTTTGGACCATTCTGTCTTACTTGTATTAGTCCAGCATCTACAGTATCCCTGCTAAGTCTTCTAAATCATACGGGTTATAAAAGATTACACACCTACTGTGGAGGCAGATTGTAACCTGAAAGGAATAAAGGTGTAATGGAAAATGAATCATGAGCCAAAATAGAATTACTCTGTCCAGGTGAAGCTGAAGGGACAGCTGGAGCTGCCCAGGGTTTAGATGTGCAACTTGAATGTAGCTTTTGGGTGACACATCTGTAATTAGCTGTTTGTGTCTAACCATAGACTGCTAATTGCTAACTTTCTGATTCATTGGCATAGGTCTGTTTTATGAACACACTATAACAATACAAAAAGTGAAAAATGTATTTAAGAGCAAAAAGAAAACAAAAGAATGCGTGTGCTATCAGGACTTAGCAAGAACAACTCAGGTTACTCATTTAACGTGAAGGCATGCCAGTTACAGAATTAACAAAAGCATTGACTGCGTGAAGAAATATTTGTAATTTACTAACGACATCACAGAATATAATAGCCTTTTATACAGAAAGTTATTTTGGTTGCACTTATTGTTTAGCAGACAAATGTCCATATTACTAAACACTACTGTTAATTGAGAAATATCTAGCACATTATTGTTGTTCTGTCCTGTGCAACTCTTAATGGCCCCATTTGGGGTTTCCTTGGCAAAGATACTGGATTGGTTTGCCATTTCCTTCTCTAGCTCATTTTACAGATGAGGGAACTGAGGCAAACAGGGTTAAATGACTTGCCCATGGTCACACAGCTAGTAAGTGCCTGAGGCCTGATTTGAACTTAGGTCTTCCTAAATCCAGGCCCAGCACTTTATCCACTACCTGTCTCCAAGCTGCTGTGTCTGCCCCTCAGCTGTTTATAATTAACCATAGAAGTTAACTGATATTCAGATGTTAATATGGCTTATTTCCTTCTTTTATAAATGTAGGTTATATTCAGTAGTTTAAGTTATATAGTACATTACATAGATTTCTGAGAAAAATATTTATCACCGTTTGAAGAAACCCTAAGAGTTCTTTTACTCATTCCCATACCTGACCAGTTCAGTCTACAAACATAGTTAGTAGTCATCTTATGTTTGCTTGAAGAATTATAGTGCAAAGGAATACACGCCCACCATCGAAGGAAACCTATTCTTTTTTTAACTAGCACTTATTATTGGGAAATTTTTCCTTACATCAGGTTTAATTTTGCCTCTCTACAACCTGCACCCATTAAAATGTTCCTAAAATGAGAAAGGCATGTGGGTCACTCAGTGGCTGACTAATCCAGGTACTTTATTGTGATAGAAGCAACCTGGGGTCTTTTCTGTCATCATGGAATATTTTCTTCTTGAGATGTCTTGAAATCCCCGCGCGTCCTTAAAATTGTGTGGATTCAGCACAGATTTCTTTTGTATATATTTGGTCCAGCTTAGCTGCTCTTGTCTTCATCTTAAGTGTCACAGAGCATCTCTAGTACTTAATGTGGTAGCCTCCAAATGACGTGCTTCCACTATGGGCTGCAATGGAAATAGATCACTACAAAGAACATCACCAACTATCCTTTTTTCCTTTTTCATCTGTTTCTTATTTTCCTTTCAGTTTCAAGTTCTCATAGAAGGTTCTCATTTTTACAGATTTCATTTTCTCCTCAGGTGGTTTTTTGTTGTTTTTGTTAGTCCTTAAACCCATACTCTGATTTTGTTTTCTGTCATTCTCCTCCTGTAGAGGGTCTGGGTCCAGCACAGCATACAAATCTAGATTTCCATTTCCTATATTTCCTTTCTTTTTTCAAGCACCACTTTCTACACAAAGCCTTCCTGACTCCCACAACTGCTAGTGTCCTCTTTCCCATATGCCTTGTATTCAACTACCTTTATTTTACATTTATTATATATACACTAATATATGTCATTGTCCTTTTCCCACCTTGAAATGTAAGCTGTTTATAAGTAGAGATTGTTTCATTCTTTGAATTTGTTCCCCTTACTTATTGATTGAAGACTTTCAAAGATATATCCAGGAAGTTTAATTATATAATGTGACCTCATAGGAATGAGGAATCCTTTGGTTCACAGCCCTGTTACACCTCCCAGAGGCCACACAGACCTCTTATGCAGTCATTGTTTCTACCACCATTTTGTGTGCTAACTCCCCTTTATTGCTTAATAGTAATTGCATATCATTATTCATTATTACCTTTTTCCTCCTTCTAGTAAGGTGTGATCAACAGGTCAGGTCTAATAAACCAGCATTTATAAGCATTTGTGTGCAAGGCACAGTACTAAATGCTAAGGATACAAACAAAGGCAAAAACAGTCCCTGCCCTCCAGGAGTTTATATTCTTATGGAGGGAGACAATGTGTAAATAACTATATAGATAGAAGGTAGGTGAGAGACAATCTCACAGGGGAATCACTAGCATTAGGGAGAGCTCTAAAAAGCCTCTTGCAAAAGGTGGGATCTCATCTGAGCTAGGAAAGCCAGGTACATTGTAGAGACAAGGAGGACAGTTGGTGGAAAGGTGCAGATTCAAAAGATGGAGTGTCAGAACAGCAATCCAGCAGTACAGAGGGCACACAGAACCACAAGATGGCTATAGTGGCCTTGTATGATATAGCACGTGGAGGGGAAAAAAGTATAAGGAGGCTAGAAAGGTAGGAGGATCGAGGTTGTGAAGGGCTTCAAAAGCCAAAGGGACAATTTTGTATTTGTTCCTGGAAGCCACAAGGAGTCACTCAAGTTCCAATAAGGGAGGGCCATGGTTAGACATACATCATTTTGGAATCTGAGGAGAGAATGGTCTGCAAGAGGCAGATGCTAGAGACCAGCCAGAAGGCTACTGCAATAGTCCAGACATGAGGACATTAGGGCCTACCCCGGAGTGGTGCTGGTGAGTGGAGAAAAGAGAGACATTGTGAAAGTATAATCTACAGACCTTGGCAACAAATTAACTAGGACATTTGCAAGCCTGATTGACAGGGAATATGTTGGTCCCCTCAGCAGTAACTGGGAGATTTGGAAGATGGGATGGTTTGGGGGAAAGAAAATAAATACAGTTTTGGACATGTTGAAGTGTCTGTTAGTTTCCAGTTAACCAGTCTTGAGCCTTAGAATGTTTCCATATCCCTTGTCAAAATTAGATTAGGGAAATAATGAAAAACATAGCTCTCATCGTTTCCATTCAATCAATCACTAGCCCTTCTGTGAGACTTTGTGTCTTTGGACTTGAACTAGTTCTTACTCTGATCTTGATCATCCTATCCTTTAATCCCAAGGATGCTATAACAGTTTTGTATGGTGTTGATGCAGCTAGGTGGCACAGTGGATACAGTGCCTTGCCTGGAGTCAAGGAGACTCATCTTCCCAAGTTCAAATTCAACCTCAGACACTTACAGGCTTTGTGACCTTGGGCAAGTCACTTAACCTGTTTACCTCAGTCCCTCATCTGTAAAATGAGCTGGAGAAGGAAATGGCAAGCCACTCCAGTATCTTTGCCCAGAAAACCCCAAATCAGACACAACTGAAATGGTTGGACAACAATAACAACACGTTGAGGTAATAGAGTAGGACTGTAGGACTTGATCCACCTGGGAAGGGGGAGGGAGAAAGGAATAAACGTTTATATAGCATTTACTCTGTGCTGGGCACTTTATGTTTTTAGGGTAGCTAAGTGGCTCAGTGTTTAGAGCACTGGGCTTAGGGTCAGGAAGACCTCACTTCAAATCCAGCAGTCAGAAACAATTGAACAACAACAAGGCTTAAAGTCTTCCTCCATCTTCCTCTGGAATGTCTTGTAAATGACATTAGTATGTCATGTATGTATGCATCATAATACATCTTACATAATACATTCTTATCAAGAAATGAACAAATGAATGAAAGAAAGAAAAAGTACTTACTAAGCACTTACTGTGTGCAAAAATTCCATGTTAAATGATAGGGGTGTGAATAGAGAAAAAATAAAGGCCCTATTCTTAAGGCGCTCACAATATAATAGGGAGAAACAATACATGTAGTTTGGCTACCATGTGGCTGGAAAGAGCTGCTGTGGTGTCTCTTCAGGTCAGGTGGCTGAGCAGATAGTCTGAGTAGGTAATCAAGGCTGATTCTAGCATAAAGGGTATAAAGACACATCTAAGGTATCCCTTTGATTAATGATACTGTATCCTTTTCTGACATTGAACCATGTGACAATGGCAAAGGAGATAATAATATGTCATCTCTAGTCATTGCATAAAAATCACACAGTAAATGTACCAACAATTAAATTAATGTGCATAGATATATAAGAATAAATTCTTAGCATCTTTTGCCCCTTTTTCTACTGTTCTACTACTGTGACTGTGTGTTCTCAATATAATATAATCCCCTATAGGGCAGGAGCTGTTTAATTTTTTGTCACTGTAGGCACAATACCCAGCATGGTGCTATGCACAAACTAGATGCATATATGCATATGTGTGTTGAATTGAATTATGGAGGTAAAAGACCTAGATGAGAGCCATTTTGTGTTTATCCATTTCATGGGTTGCTGTGGATCCCTCCTACCCTCTGTCCACCAAAAAAAATTTTTCTTCGCTTTATAAGCCAACCAGCTAGGTAGTACAGTGGATAGAGTGCAGGGCCCGGAGTCCAGAAAACCTGAGATTTGAACTCAGATATTTATTAGCTATATGACGTTGGGCAAGTTATTTAACCTTTGTTGCCTTGGCTTCCTCATCTGTAAGATGTATATCTTACAGATGGATATTACCTACCTCCCAGGGTCATGAAGATCAAATGAGATATTTATAAAATGCTTGGCACAGTATCTGGACACATTAGGTGCTATATACATGCAATTGATGATGATCAGGGAGGAGGAAGAGGATGAAGAAGAAAAAGATGATGAGGACAGCAATTTCCATACTCCACACAAAACAGACATAAATAGAGATCAGAACAACTGGCATAGGTACTGAGAACCTTGGATCACCTCCATGCACCTTTGAGGTTTCAGAATAGTTAATTATCCACATATTGTTGCCCATGGTTTTTCTCAGTTTTATTTATAAATACAAAGGGTAATGTGGTACATTTGCTAAAGATGTCTCCAAAGTAAATAGCATAGTGCTATTAGAATGTTACCATTATTTGTAAAACCAGCAGAAGCATCATAGAATACTTAGACAATGTAAAAAAAAAATTAAACCACAGTTTTTAGTTTCATTTCTTCTCCTTTTTTAGCCTGATTTTCTGATTTTTTTATTCCTTATTTATATCTTTACTTATAGCACTTCATAGTGCCCATCATTCTGTCCCATTTCTTAGCACGGTGCCTGGTACATAGTAGGCACTTATTATTTATTGACTTTTTCTTTTAAACTCTTATCTTAAATAGTTGTTATTTCTCCTCATGCTGTTCCTTTCATGTCTTTTCTAATCTACCATTTGAAATAATTATTACAAAGCAAACTGTTTAATTGAATCATTTTCCCATGAGAAGTCCATTTTATTTCCATTGTTGCTCTATTGGAAGGAAAACTAGTTCTGAAAGAAATTTAGTCTAAAGTGGAAAGTGTTACCATCCAATACATTAATTTTTTAAAAAATTGTTTCATCTTCAGTTAGTTTTATGGAAGTGTAGTTTCATAGCCAGAAGTGCTTACTTGACAGTTATTTTAGGGGGTTTTTTAAATAGGCAAAATATCTGCTAAAAACATAGTACTAAAAGCTATGCCTTTTAAATAAAATTATTGTCAATCAGTGAGAATGCCAGTACTGGAAAGCTGCTGTGGTATAATAGAGAAAAATCTGGATTTGGCCCCTAAGACCCAAATTGCAATCCTGGATCTCTCACTTTATAACCTTAGGCAAGTCATTTAGATCCCTGAGCCTTAATTGCTTCATCAATCAAATAAAGATGATATACCAGTTGTACCTATTTCACAGTTATTGTTCGGATTAAAGGAGATAATGTATGTAAGATGCTTTGTAACTTTTTAAGTGTTATATAATTGTTGCTTTTTGTTGTGGAATAACTTTATTTCAGTTATGACAAAACACTTAAGTATCCTTGTGGCAGCTCTGTAGTAAAACAAGTTGAGTCACAAGCAATTCATTTTATAAATGAGTAAACTGGTAGGTTCAGGAACTATCAGTAAATATTATACCTAAAAAAGAATGAAAGCATTTCCAGCTCCTTAATCATAAGATCTAGTTATAAAACTCACCTGAAAATATCTTCTTACCTACATGTAGGCAAAGTGAAATTTTCTTCAGTTTTGTATGGCCTTTTCTGTTTTACCTCTGCTGAGGGCCTGGAAATCAGAGTAGACCCAACTACCTAGAAAAATAACAAAGCAAATATAGGATTTTAAACCGCCAGTAAACCTTCATCTGAAGAATACTGTCATCCGAACTACGATATCTCTGTAATCCGTAGCCAAATGCTCTGGGTTCACACAAACTGGGTCCCATCCTGAGGGCTTAATTCCTCAGGGTCAAATTGATCCTTTATTCATTGCCCCCACCTGTATTGATCCTAGAAAGTCTCTAAAACAAAACTTAGTATGGCTTATATCCAAGGGTTAACAGACATGAGTGGCAGCATTCTCATAGCCTGCATAGATATTCAGTGTACCAGATAATTATTTAGTATAAGACAACCTTCATTTCACACCATAGAAAATACATAGGATGCTAAGTACTCATAGGAATCCATGAAAAATAAATACAAAGTTGTAAACTGTTCAACCCATTAGCACCCTGTGGAGGGGAATTGAACTTGCAGTTATTGTGAGGACGACCTTCTGTCCTTCTAGTCAAGTCCCACACAGTTCATCCAAAACTTGTAATTGCTTTCCTGTAGTTTAGACCCCCTCTGAAATATTTTGGAGCTTGCTAAATAAGTAAACTCCATTTTTGTCACACCTTTACTGTACAGGTAACTTTTACTGGCTTTATTCTCCAAGTAAAATACCAAGTAGGAAAAATATGGACTGTATTTTTCCTTCTCCTAATAATAAGTTACATCAGGAAATCTTATCTTTCTAGAATTCCTATTGCCCTAATTAATGCTCAAGGTTAGAAACTTCTTTTTTTGGTGAGGCATTTGGGGTTAAGTGCATTGCCTGGGGTCACACAAGCTAGTAAGTGTCAAGTATCTGAGGCCGGATTTGAACTCAGGTCCTCTTGACTCCAGGGCTGGGAATGCTGCCCCAGAAACTCTTAGAAAGGTAAAGAACAAGATCTCAAGAGTTAAGAGCTCTACTTTTATAGGCCACAAAGAAGGGTGGCAGATTCTTCAGTCAGTCACTAGAAGATTAATATGTCACATCAGTTTGGTTGAGCAACTCCAATTTGATCAGGGCCTAAAAATAACCCATACCTTATAATTTTATCAAGTTGATTGGAGAACCTGCTCCACTTGATCATTCTGCCCTAATCACTTCCTCTTAGACTTATCTATCCACATCTCATTACAACCTCACGAACAGTTGGCTCTATCAAGTCAGTCTGTTTATAGTTCCGCAGATCCCTTAGATGTAGTCCAGCCTCTGTTCATGTGTTGTTGCCCCTGCTAAAAAGTAGCCTTTCTTGTTTGCTCACATTCCCATCTCTTCTTTTAAAGACCTTAATTCTTTTAAAATTATTTTAAGTTAAGTCCAAAATTGTTCTTTTCCAAAACCAAGCTATTGCCTTGCTGTTGGTTTAAAATAGGACTTTGAGATTTATGCTTCACTAGAGCAAGAAAATATGCTTTGTAGCCAGGTAGCTTAATATTTTTAGGGAATCCAAACTTCCCCCTCCCTTCCTTTAATGATTTCTTCAGGCCATAAATAACCTGGACAATTAGGGAAGTCCACCCCCTGGGCTTCGCTGACCTAGATTTAGGAAGAAAAAAGGCTTAATGAAGATGCCCAGCAAAGAATTTGAACATTCAAGGAGTTTGGCATTTCCCTTGGGCAGCTTCTATATTGATTGTTTTGTAAATAATTTCTGTGGCTAGGGAAAACATTTTGATGTTCCTGTGTTTTGCATGAAGTGTGTTAAAAAGACTGTTATCTAACTAAAATATTATTGTGTACATACCTTCATCCAGGAGAGATGATTAAGTACAAATTATTTATAACTGGTTTGCTGCTGCTACAACTCAGTTTTATCCTTTATTTTTCCTAAAAATGTTTTACATCACTATCAATTGGTTACAAAGGAACAATGCAAAACGATCTATGAAATAAATTTTAATTTTTTTTCTCAGGCTATATCATCTATATACACTTAATTTGTAGTCAGAATTATTTCTGATAGGTGCTCTTTTTTATGCTGTCTGAGATTAGTTAAGTGAAAAGTAAGACCAGGAAGAGGAAATACATACTGAGTTTTCTGCGTGCACAGAGATATTCTGACTTTATACTATAATTTTATGCATAGATTGGACTCTAGATATTGTCAACTACCAGAAACCGTGAGAATTATACTTTGTTTGAGACATTATGACATTCAGAACAGTTCTGTGTTTACCTAATGTATAAAATCTGCCTGTAAAATGTCAACAGCATCTCTCCTTATACAGAAAGATGTTGATGATCAGTGAAAAGAAAAAAAAAAAAAGTGGCTTACTGAAATTCTCCAATGCTCCACAATAGACCTATGATCTCATCTCTCCAACCATACAGATTGCAATCCAGAATCATAGGATTTGAGCGTTGGAAAAAACATGAATAAATGGCTATCTAGTCTATCCCATCCCAAAAGGAATCCATGCTATAACAAATACTTGACAGGTACTCATCCAGACTCTGCTTGAAAATGTCCAAGAAAGGGACCACCTCTCAGTCCATTCTGCTGTTATATAACTCTTAATTATTGGGATAATTTTCCCAACATCAGGTCTATATTTGTTTCTTTGCATTTCTCCTGGTTCTGCACTCTAAGGCTAAACAGAGCAAGTTCAATCCCTCTTATGTATGTCAATGTTTCACATACTCTAACACAGCAGTGTCCCTCCCCCCCCCCTTTTCTTCTTTAGGCTTACCAAGCCCTGCTCCTACAATTGATACTCGTAACTTTGACATAAGGCCCTTCACTATCCCATTTACCCTCCTTTGGACACTAACTTAAGGTTGAGTACAGAGGGACTATCACCTACTTAAAGGGGTTTTTAAATTTAATCAAATTGTTGGGGAGGAGTGTGGAAAATACTGCCTTCGTATATCCCCCCAAATTAGAAACTATAAGCAGTAAACGTAAAGAAGGAAGAAGATTAACAGCTGGGATAACTACAGATTTATAGGAGATAAAAGCCAAGGAAAGAGCAAAATAAAGTCTTTAATGTTTATATAAAAATACCCAAAGTTTGGGCAACAAGAAAACTTACAGGTCCTAACACAAGGAGGCAAATTTGACCTGATTAAAAATCACTTGCACTTAGTGGGTTAAACTTATGACTGGACTCTGGCTTTGGATGAGAATGTAAAAGGCTGGTGGGGAGTTGGGGAGTAGCGCCATATATAAAGGCAGTATACTCGTGAGGAAATCTAAACATCAGAGTAGGGAAGCATGACAGAGAGCATGGGTTAAGTTTTTACCAGATTTCAGACATATTACAAAGTGAAAGTTGCCAAAACTGATTGATATTAAAACCAATTAGACCAATAGAACAGAGATTCCCCCAAGTAGAATAAGAATCCTGCAGTTAGTTACTGTTTGGTGGATTAGAAATAACACACACCAAGGAAATTTGGTTGGATTTCAAAAGCATTTGTTAAGCATCTACCATGCTTAAGGCATGTTGTGCTAGGCACTGGAGGTGCAAAGACAGAAATAACAAACTGTCCTGTCCCTTAAGGAATTTCTGTTTTACTGAGGGATACTAAAGTATACTGATAGGTAAACAAAAGAGTGAGAACACTAACAAATAGGATCAGATAAGACATGAGGTAGGAGATGGTAACTTAAGTCATGCTATAAAAGAAACCTAATTTGATCCTCACAGTAATAATAGGGAGCTTCTGAAATTTATTATATGAGGACATCGAATTGGTCATACCTAGACTTTAGGATAGGCTGGATTGGAGAGATGCTGGAAGCAGGGAGATAACTTAGGAAACTATTACAGCAGTTAAAGAGCACAGTGATAAAGACCTGGACACAGGCAGGGTCAGCATGGGGAAGTGAGAAGGGATCATTTAATAAATGTTATGGTGAAAAATGATTAATAGCATATAGAAGAATGAACCTAAACTCATTTCCAGTACTATGCTTAAACTGTACTAATGTAAGTCTATAGTCTCGTTGTTGAGTACTTCTTTGTAATCCTGTGTGCCTATTGTCCATGCCCTTCCAGAATTCTACAGAGAGGTCCCCTAAAAGTAGTAGAGCCCTACATTGAGGTCTCTTGGTATTATATGGGTAGCAGTTCATCATATAGGCTTTCCATTTGTCATCCCTCACTCTATAAATGACCAGCAAGCCATCTCCAGTCTTGACATGTCTTGCCACTGGGTTTCTATAACTCTGGAGGAGAGAGTGAGGCGATGACTTTGCTTGGCTCTGCCTCACTTAAATCCAATTGACTTGTAAATCAAAATATCACCCTCATGACGTCATTGGTCCTTTTTGAGAATAAGGATGAACAAGGAACAACAATAACATGGACAGCTGGATCACTTTTTTTGTGCCTTGTGTACCTTCCTTGTTGGTAATACACTGGCCAGTTTGCAGCTCTGCACTGTCCTTTACATGATCTACAGTTTTTATTATTTGGAGATTTGGTATTCCGTATTTCAAAGCCATAGAGCATCACTATAAAAAAAAATTTGTGTTTTAAAATTTGGGGTTTGTGAAGAATATACTTAGGTCATTACAAGTACTATATAGTTCCACAAATTACCTGTACTTTTCTGGGCCCGATTTATTGTCCATCTGCAGTGCCAGTTGAGGATATGTGTATTGATGGGCCAGCTGCTTGTCAAGACAATAGTCTTTACTCTTTACACTCTTGGTTTTGCCCTTGTGAATAATTAGGATAAGCTCAGGTGAGTGATTAAAGAAGTGATTTAGTAATTCTGGAGTTTGATGCAGTCAGCACAATGTCGTCTGCAAACAGGGGCATCTGGAGGATCTCATCACCTAGAAAGAATTCCTCTTCCTGTCATATACTATAAAAATAAAGAGTTAAACTTTTTAAAAAACTAAAAGTGAATGGAATGCTATTACCTCTTCTAGCTGAGAAGTCATCAGTTTATGAATACTGAAGAAAATGACATTATCAGAGATTAGATGAATATATTCAAATATATTAAAATTTAAAGCTTCCTGCTATATTTGGTGTTTTCTCAGATATAGTAATGAATTTCTGACATATAAGAGCAATTCCTAAGTGGTGTGGAAAGGGGAATGCATAAACATCACAGGAGACCCAGTAATGAGAAAATTGTCATTAATTTCCATTGATCTACTAAAGATACAATTGATATGTGGCTGCTGAAAAATTTGACAAGATACCTACTAGAAGTGGCAAGAAAAGTTAGTAGTGTTTTCTGTTTGACTTTTTTGACCTCCTAAGGCAGACCTGTACAACTTGGCAGGAGGTAGGAGCCAAAATTAAAATAGACTAAACTTCTTCAGGCCACAGATAAGTTTTTAGTGGCTCACTTTCCAAGTAAAGATATAATTAAAACTATATTTTTAAAAAGGGAAATTTTAATTAATACCAATTAATTATACTTATTACTTAAGATTTTATTCATCATGAAATCACATTAATGTTTAAAAATTACTTTGCTAAGTGGTACAAGTTTTAATACATTTTTGAGATTTTCTTATTGTTTACATTTAGTAACAACCAAAAACACAACAAAAAGATCCAACTCTCGGGGCAGCTCGGTTGTGCAGTGCATAGAGCACCAGACCTGGAGTCAGGAGGACCTGAATTCAAATCTGGTCTCAGACCAGACACTTGACACTTAACTAGCTGTGTGACCCTGGGCAAATTACTTAACCCCATTGCCTAGCAAAAAAAAAAGATACAACTCTCGCAACTCTCAGACTAGAGACAGACTGACAATGGTTAGTTGCCACAGGTCATGTGACAAAACAGGAGAGAGTGCACAAGTGGCAACCCACTGCCAAGTTACGTGACAGGCACAATAGTGACTGGGGGAGGCAAGTTAAGCAGGGCACAGACAAAGCACTCGTTCCATCTTTACTTTTACATCCTCTGCATTTTTCACAGGCTACCTGAAATTCTCTGGTGGGCCACAAGTTTATGTTATACAGGCCTGCCCTAAAGTCATGGAAAATATAGACCTAACTAAGTATCACAGACACTTGGTGGGATGAAATTTATGATCAGATTTTGGCTTTGAGTAGGTTATCTTATTAATCCATAGCCTTATGGAAAGAAAATATTTTAGAGTTTGTCTTTGCCAGGAATTCATGGCCAGCAACTGATTGATATTCTCCTCTAAACTTAGCTAGACTGGTTCTCGGAAGGCAGATTCTGAGCTGGTCCCAGATTTAGAAGGGGCAGAGCAAGCTAGATTCCATCCTTCAGGAAATTGGAAAGCTCTTTTAATGAGTCCAGACTTGTAGAAACAAATATCCACTTTTATAATACCATTATTGTGTGATTTTTAACTGCAAGACATGGACAGCCTCTCGATAACTGAAAATGAGTTGTGCACAGAAGGCAATGGAGAAGCACACGATGGAAGATTAATAGCTTTAAGCTATTAAAGCTTAAAACCACAGTAAGACTTTCGGGACATCCTGTGTAACAAATAAAAAACTTCAGAGAAGACAGGAATAAAATTTCATAAGGGACATTTTCACCAAGAGATGGGTGGGGTTATGTGGCAAGGGATGATAGATAGCTTGAGGACTTCATTGGTATCCTCCTAGTGTCAGGAGAAAGTGAAAAAAGTTAGCAGCCCATCATACAAATTTTTTATGAAATTTATCCTGTGGTTAATTTATGAGAGAATATAAAAAGGAGTTGTACAGAGTCATCAGACATGAATGAGTTGTGTGTTGGGAGGAAACATCCAAAATGATAACCTCCTAGATCCAGCTGAATACTCCTAGATAAGAATGGAAAGAATGCTGGACTTGGGAGTCAGGAGGGACCTGGTTTCCAATCCTACTTCTGATGATAGCTATTCAGCCCTGGACAAGTCTCCTAACTTCTCTCAGTCTCACTTTCCTTATGTGATTTCTGTGGCACTCAATTCATGTGGTTATTTGGGGTTCAAAGAAGATAACATAAAACCTTAAAGAGTTGTGTTAATTTTTTTTGTAATGTGAAGTCCCTGAGAGACCTGAACCTTTAAAAATTTTAAAAATTCTCTCTTTTCACCCTCTCCCAAGAAATGTTAGATATCATATTTACACGCAGTAATGTCAGCTTTTTCTAGTATATAACCAAAATACTTAAAACTTTACACTGAGAATGTCATTTAAAGGTTGCTTGCTCTGCCTTCCTTTTTATCTAACCTTTTCTAACTCTGCTGAAGGTCTTTGTAGAAAACAAATTAGGTAATATTTTGGTCCTCTGTCAAGATGAACCCTTGCTTATAGAATTAATTACGAGGTTGACTCTCCATTTACACTCTTTTACTTTTCCCTTTGGGTTTTTCTATTGAATTGAAGTAGATTACAACTGGCAAAATTCAGTAAAAACTCAATAATGCACATTAATTGGGGAAAATTAAGTTTTTATTATAGAATTTTTTAAAACAGTACAATTATGTGATGTTCAGGTATATATAGTAACTTGAACTTGCCAAGTAGAGGTTAGAGTACTTTAATAAATAAATATAAGAATTATTTTAAATCATACATTGTTGATAAATAAGTATTTCTGAAGTATTTAAAGTTTCTTGAAAATAGTTCTAGGTAATTTTAATTTACCTGGTGATTTTGCTTGCGCTATGAATTTGGACTTTCTATGAGGAAAAGATTTCCTAAAACAAAGGTTAATGACAACCAGAGTATCATAAATCTCAAATTAGTTGCAATTGGCTAGCTTGCAGAAGTAGGGAACCTGGTAGAAGTTGCTATACAAAAAAAACAGTGTACAATTGCTTAATCTAACAATTTTTCATCATTTTTGACAGGTTTCCAATAGGATGTACTTAAAAGAATCATATTATTAGTTATATCACTGATATGAGTTATATAATCCATACCATTTAGTAAGAAGTACATTTATCATTTTTATTCATGGGGTACCTCATATGTCTTGATAAGCATTTTTAGGAAATTCTTTTAAACTATATTACCTTATTATTTTGTTAAAGTCATTTTCCTTATATACTTAGGAAACTGTTAGTTTAAAGGAAAAATATTCTGTTAAATTCACATATCTGGTGCTTTTTAATATTTAGTTTTTATAATTGTTTTGCTTTTTGAAAGAATTATTGAAACAATAAATGAAATACAGTGCTTTATAATATTTTATCTTTGTCGCTTGAGGAGGAATAGCATAGTTGTTTATTTCTGGCATTTGTAGCGAACTGACTTTGAATAAGTCTTTACTTGAATTTCTAATTTAAGCTAAAACACCTTGTAAAAGCACCCACATCTGTACTGCTGTGTTCTTTGTTTTTTTCTAGCTCATCCGTAGGTTATTTGCAGCCTTTAGGATCAGATCAGTTACAGTTTCCTCAAACGTCTTCGCCATGCAATTCCCAGCAACTTCAAAGCCACCAGTGTGCAGGTATGGAAACATAACTGAATATCTTTTCACATTTGAAAAAGAAAAACTAAATGAAGTGCATTAAAATTCTAGAAAACCCATTGTTCATTGCCTAGAGTGTATCTTGAGGGACTGAAGCATTTTAATCGCCATCTGCCAGAATCTTTCTCTTCCTTTAAAATTCACCTTGATTACTACCACCTCCATGAAATTTTCTCTTTCTCTCTCTCTCTCTCTCTCTCTCTCTCTCTCTCTCTCTCTCTCTCTCACTATATTTATATCAGGTCATGTCCCCCACTTCCAGAATATGTATGTGACTATGAGCAGTGACTATTTTTTTCATCTTTCTAACCCTAGCACCTAACTTACTGCTTTACAATGGGTAACTGTTTAATAATTATTGGCTGAATTAATCTGAATATATAATAAGAAATGTATAAATTTAAATACAATTAGTGGTGCCATCTAAATCACTCTTAACACTTTAAAGCCATTCGTATTTTGTTACATCCCATATTCGTACACAAAGAATGTGCCTATCACTGCACCCATTCTAGTTAACTATGCAACATATCTGATAACTGATGTCAACATTCATCCAAACCCAATTTTTATAAACTTAATCAGCCCCTGAAAATAGTAACTTAGGATAGCAGCCTCTCCAAGGGCACCATTCACTATTGTTGCTTCTATAACTTAGCAACATGAATACCTGGAAGCAGAATTTAGACTAGAAATGTAGGCATTACCCTCTCCCCTCTTCATCTACACTCATGTACAAATCTATGAATACGTTTATTTATAATGATGAGAAGAGTAAGCCAGAAGAGAGAGAAAAAAAAAAATTAGATAGTGTTTGGGGTTTTTTTTGTTTTGGTTTGATTTTGTTTTAGTTTGGTTTTTTTAGAAAGTGTTTAAATGGTGAGTGAGACAAAGGAAAATACGGTCCAGAAAAATTAGTTAACTTTACCAAGATCACAAGAAGTTAATAGTAGAGGCAGGATCCAATCTCTCCTTGGCTTAATGATCCTTTTTTTAAGTTTCTCATTTTTTTTTGTCTTTACAACTGGTGGTGTATTTAACACTGACCATAGCAAACTTAATTTCAGGTTTATTTTATTAAAAAGTGTATTTGAATAACTATTTAAAAGACGTTTAATAATGAAACTTTACAGATCACTCATTGCCTGCTGGATACTCCCACCTATATGTCCCAAAAGTAGTTCATGCTAAATATGTCCAGAACCCTAAACCTACCTCATCATCTTTCCCCTAAACTATATTCCTTCTCTTAACTTCCCTATTTCTGTCAAGGACACCACCATCATCCTAACCATGCCTGAAATACTATCTTTCTCCCATTACAATTCCCAGATTCCTAGCTTCCTTCAAAGCATAGCTCAGATGTCCTCAGCTTCAGGAGGCCTCTCTTACCTCTCCCTTCCACTGACATTCGTGCTCTCAAATCCTTTTCCCCAAAAATATTATTTTGTATATATGTATTTATCATTGGTCATGTTATTTACCCCCAGTAGAATGTAACTTCCACGAGGGCAGGAACTGTTTCCCTTTGACTTCCTATCCTCAAGCATCTAGCACAGTGCCTGGCATAAAACTGACATAGTAAATAAATGTTAAGTGAATGAATGAACATTTGTTAAATTGAGGGTAAAGACTGTTTCATTTTTTTGTCTTTGTGTCCACAGCACCTAATGTAGTACCTTCTTAGTATTTGTGCAACTGAATTGAATATTTTTTTTAATATTGCCCTTTTGGGTCTTACAGTAAAATAATGGGCGATGCTTTAAAATTACCATACTTACAATGAACATTCTATTTTTTAGGGTAAACATGACTTTTATCTGCTTCATCAATTTTACTTTCTCTTACCGAACACATTCTGTTAATAATTCTTATTATCTACAATTAAATAACAGCATTTAAGTACATTTTGTTCTGAAATTTAAATTTTTGCCCTAGTTCCAATTTTTTTAATGTAAGCAAAACGTGAAAATGAACATTATGCCAAGAGTTGTCCTTTTGTTTTGTAGCTGTACCGCCATCTGGTGGAGGAGTGGTCATGATGCAGTTAAATATACCAAACAGTTCTCAACCTCGGGCCCACTCACCCCCTCAGTGGAAACAAAACAAATACTACTGTGATCATCAAAGAGGACAAAAGTCAGTAGAATTTAGCAATTTAGAAAATGTCGTCCAGGTAATTTTACTGTTCGTTGTTCCTGATGATGCTAACTTTGTAACATAAAGTGTTTACTGCATAATAATAAATAACCTACTTCTTATGGATCTTTACAGTTTACAAAGCACTATATATCATCTCATTTGCTGTAACAATTCCTGACATATATTGTAAAGGGATGTTTCCAAAATTAACAATCTATGGCCATTTTTCTCATGTTTTAGATACTTTCACTACTTAAACTTCTGATCTTTCCATGTCTTTTCTTGTCACGTTTTAGTTACAGCACAGCCCTCAACTTAGTAGCCCGGTAACCTCACCAGCCCAGTCACCAGCACCAGCTCAGCTCTCCAATATGAAAAATATTTGTCCCACATTAGCACCTCTTTCCATCGTACCCCAGTTTTCTAGACCTTTTGTCCCTGGACAAGGTAAGTCTTTGATCATGAACAAGTAGTTATTGCCTTGGATAACTTAAAGTTTACCATGACCAAATAATTTGTTGTTTATTTCATTTCTACTTCTGTTTCTCCAGGACCTCATTTTCCAATGTAATAGTACCCCGGTCTAGTCCCCTAACCTACTTTAATAGGCAAAGATGCACCAGGAAAAGAGTAACTTAGAGTAAATAAAGAGGCAAGAGTTCCTCTGTACTCTACCCTCATCAGACCATATCTTGGAGTATTGTGTTCTGGGCACCCCATTCAGGAAGGCTGTTGATAAACTAGAGAGTATCCAGAGGAGGGCAGTGAGAATGATTAAGGGCCTTGAGTCCATGTCATCTGAGAACATGTTGCTGGAACTGGAAATGTTTGGCATCAAAAGGAGAAGGAAGTCCTGGGGGTGCCCAGCATCAGGGCCGTGGTGATCTTCTTTTAAGTATTCAAAGGATCGCCATACAGAAGAGGAATTAGACTTGTTTTGTTTGTCCCCAGATAACAGAATCAGGAGCAATGGATAGAAGCTGTAAAGAGGCAAATTTATCCTTGTTGTCAAAGATGTTCTAACAGTTAGGGCACACCCCAAGTGTCCAAGGCCACTGAGTCTGTCTTAGGAAGTAGTGGGTTTCCCTTCCTTCTAGGTCTCTGAACAGAGGCTGGGTGGCCACTTGTCAGATGGGTTATGGCACGGCTACCTTTTCAGGGAGAGGTTAAACTAGACAGTCACTGAGGTTCCCTCCAACTCTAAAATTCTGATTCCAAAGTTCATCAAGTAGACCCTGAATCAATTTAATCTTTGTCCACCTCCATGTACTTTCTCACTAAAAATCAGAAATGACTTCGTTGTTTTAAAACATCTTCTTTGATATATCACATCATATGCCTAGTATTATTTTTAGAGATGGAGGAAGACAATCCTGGGTTTTGTGCCCTAGAAAGTGTGCCATTCTTACCAGACAGTGAAAGGAGGCCCTTTTTTCTTATGTTTGGAATCTGTTGTCCTAAAGCAATATATTCAGATTATGACTCTTTCATATACAAACTGACATTCTTTAAGACTTCTTATCCCTATATTAGAATAATCTATTCTGATTTTGTGTGATTCCATAGTCACAGAATTCTGCCACTGTTTCTTAACTGCATTCTTCAGGAGAGGCACCAGGATGTAGTGGATAAAATAACCAGCTTCAGAATCAAGAAGACCTGGGTTCAGATCCTGCTCACAGATTGACTGGTCAACCCTGGGCAAATCACTAAACTTATACTCATCATGTCCAGAACTGAACTTAGTTTCTTTCCCCAAAAATCCTACCCCCGTTCAAACTTCTCTGTGACTGTTGAGGGTACCATTCTTGACCTTCATTCTCTCACCTCCCATATCCAAACTGTTGCCAAGACTTGTACATTTCACCTTTGCAACATCTCTCAAATATTCCCCCTTCTCTCTTCTGACACTGACACCAGTCTGGTGCAATCCCTCTTTGCCTCATTCTTGAGCAATTGCAATAGCCTGCTGGTTGGTCTGCCTGCCTCAATTCTGTCCCCACTGCAATCCATTGTTCATTCAGCTGTCAAAGTGATCTTCTGAAGGGCATGTCTGATGATGTCATTACCCTCCTCAGTAAACTCCAGAGATTCTGTATCTCCTCCAGGATCAAACACACACACACACACACACACACACACACACACACACTCTCTCTCTCTCTCTCTCTCTCTCCCCCTTTCCAGCCTTATAGCTTCCTCCTCACAACTTACTCTTCATTACAGTGACACTGGCCTCCTTGCTGTTCCTAAAACAAACCACTCCATCTCCCAAGGGACTCTGGGCATTTTAAGCACTGACTTGAAATGCTCTCCCTCCTTATCTCCTCCTCCTGGCCTCCCTGGCTTCCTTCCTATCCCACCTAATATCCTGACTTCTACAGGAAACTTTTCCTGAAGCCCCATAATTCAAATGCCTTCCCTCTGTTGATTACTTCCAATTTTGTCCTGACTGCATTGTATTTGTACATACTCTTTTGCATTTTATCTTCCTCATTAGCCTATGAACTCCTCAAGTGCAGGGACTGTCTTTTGCCTTTCTTTGTATCACCAACGCTTGGCACAGTGCCTGGCACAGAGTAGGAGCTTAATATTTATTTACTGTGACTGCCTGATTAACTTTTCAGTGTTCCCACACACTTTCCAAGTGTTGCAGAGCAGATGCCATTCTGCCTGGGTCTAGGGAGTTCCTTTTACAGATAACACAGATCCAGTCCAAAAAAGAATTCACCTTCAGATACTTCGTCCAGTAGTTTTGTGAATTTTCCTGAAACTTTGTCTATTTCTTCTTTAAATCATAGTCATTGTTTCAAAAAAAAAAATCATTCTGACCCTTAGGTAAGTCTTTTCTAACTTTGATTTTAAGTATCTTCAATATGTTCAAAAACTACAGCCTCACTGTTCCTGCCCCCAAGTTGTTACCTAGCCAGCAACTATGCCCCTCTGGCCTGAGCTTGCCTGTGTGTGTTCTTCAACCAGAGCTGCAGGACTAGTGGGGTAGAGACTAATAGATCATGGCTATTGAGTACTGTCAATGAGCTGCATAGCTACTATTTCTGTAATAACCAGGGAGGAACAGGCATCTCTGACAGAGTGAAGAATTTATACCATGTTTTTCCTTATGTTTTTTCCCCTCTTTATTTACTCTAACTTATTTCTCCCTCCAATATTACGGTGCTTTTTCTATCAAAAAATATCTTCCCTTGTTTTAATTAGAAAGCTGGGAAATGGTATTACAATCTAAAAAGGAAAAATAGAAAAAAAAATTCTTATTGCTTTCCAGGTGATTCCAGATATCCATTACTTGGCCAACCACTGCAATACAACCCTCCTTCTATTCTGCATGGACATATTCCGAACCAACAGGTGGGGAAGAGAGTTGCTTAGCCCAGGCAGGGTAGGGGTAGGAGGGGTGCAGGGAGGCGAGTGTGGAGGCAGCTCAGTGCAAATTTACTGCTCATGGGTAACAGCTTGAAGTATAGCCTTACCATGTGGTGGGGACCCAGAGTAATACTCCTATGAAGAATATCATAGGGGATGGCATTAATAATAGGGAAAGAAAGAAGCTGCCCTTCCACTAAGACAGGGGTGGGAAGGAAGACCTGGATTTGAATGGAAGGAATATAATTTCTACTTCTTATTTTCCCAAATGATTTATAATCCAAACTTCATTTAGATCTACTGTACCCATTCCTAAGTTTGCATTATTTTTAAACATTAAGAACATACACTTTTTCTGAAAAATTGGTATTTTTTGTAACGACCTATTTCTGACTCTTCAGTGTCAGCCTGGAAGCAGGCATGGAAATCGAGGAAGAAAACAAGCTAAAAAGGCTGCTTCCACTGACCTTGGCGCAGGAGAAGCAGGTAGATCATTTGGGGGCAATTGGGCATAATTTTGTTGTTGCTGCCTGGTGAAGCAGTCATTAAAAGAGACGATCCCAAAATAACCTTGCTGAAGTAATTAGGACAAGTATCACCATATTGGTCTAAAAACAAGCAATTTATTTCCCAAAATCTGACTTGTAAAAACTTTAACATTGGTGTTATTTTTCCTCACATGACTACATTCATCCTTGCAAAGAGATTTCATTTTACAGCTATGGACTCTGTTTGGGAATGGACTATATTTGAACCAATATGGTATAAGGGTTTTACAGATGAGGAAACATATATAAAGAATAAATGACTTGGCCAGAGTCACAAATCTGGCTTATTTAATTTAATGAAAGAACAAGGCTTTAGATCTCCTGACTCAACTCCTATATACATACATACACATATATAGATAGATAGATAACTTGCCCAACATAATTGGCTTCTTTGTAATTCTATGCATTTTATTTTCTGTAAATGTTCCAAGAGTTGCCCACAGGTTTCACTAGACTGCCAAAGGAGTCCATGACCCAGAAAAGATGAAAAATTCCTGGTCTCCAGCATCATCTGTGGCAGAAATGACACTGGCAGCTGAGTCGGTGCCCTTAGCATGATGTATGACAGCACTGAGCAGGATTGATATAAAATGATGGCTTTCATTGGGTGACTTTGCAATTATACATAAATGTATATGTACATATATAAATAATGTATGTGTATATGTGTATATATAGGAATGATTGATTAACTTAGAAAATCAGATCATTCTCATGATCAGAATTTGTGTTCAGCAGTCTTCTCTACATTTGGTAACAAAAACACTTTAATTCTATAATTTTCTTATTGCAGCTGTTGGAAAGGTCTTAGAAATTACTGAACTACCTGATGGGATAACCCGTGTAGAAGCTGAGAAGCTTTTTGGAGAACTCTTTAAAATTGGTGCCAAGATCCGCTGGCTCCGGGATCCCCAGTCTCAGACACCGCTGCGCCACCATTCTCTTTACTGTGGCAGTGGAGATGGCACAGTGAAGACAGAACAATCTAAACCTAGTGACTTGGCCTCCACATACACAGTTCTAGCAACATTCCCCTCCATTTCAGCTGCCCAAAATGCATTGAAGAAACAAATTAACTCAGTTAACAAGTTTAAGCTGAGGACAAGCAAGAAGCGCTATGACTTTCATATCCTAGAAAGGGCAAGTTCTCAGTAGCAGATCTACTACTGGACCGTCAGCCTTTATGACACCTCTGTCTTCTGCCGTCCTTGATTAGCTTGATGTTTGGAGCTTCTATTAACATTATGGAGGCTCCTGGGACAATTGGTCATGGTGTGATAGCATTCGAAGAAAGGCCAGTGATCCAGTAAGGGGGACAGAAAGAGATACACAGTCGACCCCAAATGACCAGAATTCATACCAACCTGATACAGAGTAGCAGCTTTCTCTGAGAAATGCTGTTAAAATGCCGCTAACTTTTATAGTTGTTTTGTTTTATATTTCTGAATTCTTGTATCAGATCCAAAGCTCTATTGTACAGCAAATTTTTCTTCACAACAAATAGCCGTATTGGAAGCTGAATTTCTTCTCCTTTTTGCAGCCAGGACACTGTGACCTCTCTTGGATGTGGGAAGGATGCAAGAAGTAGACTATCTGAGCCAAAACTATTCGTTCTTTTTTTCTTGGTGGGTGAATGAGAAGAATCCTCACATAGAAGATTCCTGTTCCTCTGAATTTCCAACCACACATTTTTCAGTAATGATAGAATTTGTTCACAAAGTCCTTTCCTTATTCAATATATTCAGACAATGTGAATGTTAATTGTAAATAAATTATGTTCTTAACTCATTTTAATCAAACCATTTAGCAGAGAGATTCTCTAAGGGGAATAGGAATCCTTCTTAAACAGGAAGAAAGTAAACTAAAATCATTTCTATTTTTCTTTTTTTTTAAGTCAGAGAGTAAAAATGATGAATCTTAAATATATGTCCCCCAGATAACTGTGCCACTTATTTGCCTTCCCCTCCATATGGATCTTATCTCTGGTCACTGTAAGGAAATACATTTGTCAAGTGCTAGAAAATCCTTCAATGGTTTAAATTTGTTTTCATTGTTTGCAGAGAATCACTGGACATCAAAGATTCATTGCACTGCAGAACGAGAAACCTTTTTTTCAATTTCTGTGTAATTTGCAAGGCTGTACAATGTGTGCTGATGCAAGCCTTTTTCAGTTCAGAAGAATAAATGTTTACAAATATAAAAGTACTGTGCATTTTAATGAGGATAGCCATAACCTCCTAATAGCATTAATGAATCTAATTTTTATAAAACATATGCCATACATTTTGGAAACTACCTCAAAAATCATCTTTTTCTTGTTTCTTTGTATGTCATTTAAGTATCACCTCCTGCAATATGATTCATGTAACTTCTTGTCCTCAGCAAATGAATTCTAATCAAAAGTGGAAAATTACAGGGCTTCCTCAGTGCTCCTGTGATTCTGTAATAGGAACTCCCTACAGAGGTAAAGGATGCAGTCCAGCCATGCCATTTGCATCCTGTGGTCTCCTCTCCATGTCCTCCCCTATATCTTCCACTAGAAGTACCAACGAGACAGAGTCCATCCATTCATTGTCCCTCATGGTCACTACATAACCACCTCATCTCCTTTTTTGAGTCATAAAATATGTTTAACACCACTTCTATTGTACAGTCCTTTACCAATAAATATACACATGTGCATGCACACACGCACATTTTATCCCCAGTGGGTGTCTTTCCCTTCCCATTTGCGTAGCCTGCAACTTGTAATTCTTCAGATGCTCTCTAGCAACCCAGCGAAAGAACAATATTAAAAAGATAGAAATCGTGTGAAGACCAAAAAAAAATTTTTTTTGTTTTGTTATTTTGTTTTTTGTTTTTAAGAATTTGGTGTTTGCACACAATCTCTTTTGGGTTAATTATTTCATTTGTAAATTATTTGCTCCATTTGTAAATATGTTGACACATGCCTTTTAGCTATTTCACTACTTGTTCTTAAAGTAATTTAGATATCACTAACATAGAAGATCAATTATTGCCCACCCTAACTTCCCTGGGGACTAGTTTGGTTCCAGGCCATTCTAGGGGGTTCAGATTATGAAGTCACATGTTCTTCTCTAGTTCAGAATATCAGATTCATACTATGGCAGGCCTGAGGTGACTCAAACAAACTGACTCACATCTGAGCAGAAGCAGACCTAAATGAAAGGTAGCCCAGAAACTACCTTGATCCCAGGAATCCCTTGAATGTAGACTGATGATAAATATTGACCTCCCAGCATCTAGAGAGTAGGATCTCTAAATGTTAGCTATCATGTATAAACTTGAAATCTTCAAAGGATTTGGAAGGGAACCACTCCAAGAGGAAGGATTTGGAATAAAAATCATGGTAATCATTTATTGATCTTATACTTGCGGGGAACACTTTTATTCCATTCTGTCCTGTATTTGTATGGTCATTTAAGCTCTGACATTAATCTTTCAGTTGCAAGGACAAGAGGTGGGAGCTTAGATAGAAGACAGCAAGAATCATAACTGTAAGGCCAACAAAACAGACTTGAGTTCCCCTATGACCTCCAGCCAGCACATGAGATACATGATTCTGTTTTATTTTAGTACCTTTCTCTGAATATTCTCTTTAATCCCTCTTTCCCAGAGTCAGCCCTTCTGAAAAGTCTTAGGATTATAAAAATCAGCAATTTTATAAACATTTATCCTCAAATCATAGATTCAGAGCTAGGAGAGGCTTTGGGGATCATCTGGTATAACTCCTTCATTTTACAGATGACCCTCCCCAAGGCCCAGAGAAAGGAAGGAACTTGACTATGGTCATATAAGAGGTAAGTAGCAAATCCAGATACTCCCAATTTCAGATCCATTGCTTTTCCCACTATAATACAGTACCTCCATGCTTTAGGAACTCCCATGGAGCAATTATTCAAGGGGCCAGATGGTCCTGGAAAAAATGGCTCTACTGATGATTAGTGCTTGAGAAAATGTGTTAAAACACCTGAGGTTTTTATACAATTAAGTCATAGCACCCAGCCTCATTAAATAAAGCAACTAAGACTTTCTCTTATCTCACTGTAAGCATATGGACAGTGCATTAGCAGTAGAGAGTAGGCACACAGTGTGACCTATTCAAAGCCCCTGACCTCTAGGAAACACCAGAGCAAACTTCCAACACTTCCACTATCTACCTTTACCAAAGTCTCCACTACTTTCTCACAAACTAAGATCTTTTACCCACAAGCATGCAGTCTCCCAGATCTGTTTACCACATTGATTTATTTTGGAGTCAGTGTTGTGTTTATCATTAAAGCAGTCACTTCCCTAACATCTCAAGCATATATCAATTGACTGGCCTCTTCCTTAGGCTAAAAGACTGAATAATAAGCAGAATGTTTTAACATCCTTTTTAAACAGCACTTAATATTTTTTAACCAGTCAATGGTTTTAAGAAACATCACTGATTACTTGTTTCAAGCCTTTAGTATGTTTATTCATTAAATATTTATTGAACACTTAATATGTGCAAAGTGCTATGAGCAATGCACAGGTGAAAAATGCACTCCATGCCCCAGTAGAGGTAATAGTCTAGTGGAAAAGGTAAGATACTGAACAGAATATGAAAGTACATTAGAGGATTATAAAGCATTATGAGAGTTCTGGTGAAAGACTATTTGTAGTTATGGGCGCATCAAAGAAAGCTTTTGCTGATTATCTCCAATTTATCCCGGATATATCTTATCTGTACAAAATTGTCTGAGTGTTGTTTCTCCGCTAGACTCAGCTTTCTTGAGAGCCTTTCTTTGTATCCCCAGTGCTTAGCACAGTGCCTCACTCATGGTTGGCACTTAATAAACACGTATTGACTAACTTTGGGAAAAGGTGACATTTGAACTGAGTTTTTTTGTATAGCTAGAAATTACACAGGTGGAGCTGAAGGCATTCTATAGAGGTTATAAGGACCTGGAACAGATCTAGGATGAGAATGGAAGTGGAGAGTTACTGTAGAGGTAGAATCAAAAGGCCTTGGGAACTGACTGGATGAGTCCCTTTTGTCAGTATTGATTTACCTTGATTTTGCTACATTTGATACTACTGACCAGTGATGCTTGTTAATTGATTGGCCCTGCTTCTTTCTGTATGCCCTGCTCCATTGGCTTCCATGATCAGATTCTTTCCTGGTTCTCCTATTGCTTTTTTCTCTTTGCTGGTTTCTTCCCCAAAAAACATAGGTGTCATACACACCCCCTCCCCACCTCAGTCAAGATTCTGTCCGTGGCCCCTGTCTCTCTACACTTTCTCCTTCGCCCATATAATCTCCAATGATTTAAATTATCAATATGTGCACCTGACTCCCAAATATATATTTATCTCTAGCCCCTTCTTCCCATCAGTGCCAGTCCTACATTTCCAGTTGCCTGTTTAACATCACCTAGATAGATGTCCTGCCACACCTGACACTCCAATGTGACCCAAACTGAATTCTCTCCCTCCACTTAGTCCTGGTTCTTTTCCTGGCTTCTATATTACTGTTGATGGTACCATCATATTCCCAGTCATTCAAGGCTGACATCTCATCTTTTGACTTTTTCGTCTTCACTCCCACATCCAATCAATTGCCAACTCCTCTATTTTATCTCCACAGCATGTCTGCCATCATTCTACTCCTCTTTCCTCATACTGCCACCAACCTAGGTCAGGCCCTCACTACCTTTTAGTTCAAGCATTGTTATAGACTCAGTGACTGCTCTGTTTCCAGTTTCTTGTCTCTCTAATCCATCCCTCACACAGCTGCCTAAATAATCTTCTAATGCACAGGCCTGACCTTGTTACTCCTCTGTTTAAAAAAAAGAAAAAGAACATTATTAGCTCCCTGTTGCATAATGAGCTTGAAGCGCCACTGTCTAACAGGCAGTTAGAAATAAGGACTGTAATTTTGAAAAAAGGCTCAGGGCTGGAAATAAAATGATTTAGGATTAGTCAGACAATAAAAAATTATTACGTTCTTACCATGTGCTTGTCACTGTGCTAAATGCTGGGGATGTAAAGATGACCATCATTGAATGAGAGAGACAACACACAAAAAATCACGCATGTAAGTTGTACACGATGTAAATGAAAGGTGATGTCCACATAGAAATGGTTTAAGAGACCATGGAGAGAGATGAAATGGTCAAGAGATAAAGATCAGTGAGAGAAGAGCCTTAGGGAACATTTTATCTACATTTAAGGTATGCAGCAAGAAGGAGGAGCCTGTCAAAGAAGTAAAAGGATAACCAAGAAAGTGTAACTAGAAGTTGGAAAGTTTCAAGAAGGGAGATCAGTGTCAGAGGCCACAAAGAGAAATGGAAGCAAAAGGACTGAAAAAAAGTCTAGTGATCTGGCAACCAAGAAGTCTATGGTGACCTAGGAGGGAACTATTTCAATAGAGTAATAGGCATGCAAAAGGTTGAATAGAGGAAAGGTTGAATTAAAACACCAGAAGACAAACATAGACCACAACCCTGTAGTTATGGACAACAGAAATAAAATCACATTATACACACAGTAAAGAAAGCCAGGAGGGGCAGCTAGGTGGCACAGTGGATACAGTACCAGCCCTGAAGTCAGGAGGACCTGAGTTCAAATTAGGCCTCAGACCAAACACTTGACACTAGCTGTGTGACCCTGGGGAAGTCACTTAACCCCAATTGCCTAAAAAAAGAAAGCCAGGAAAACAAGAGAAATACGGTCTTCTACCTTCCCTACCAATCCATATAGTCCTAGCCCTACTCTGGGTGGGGCACCTTCTCAATTGGAGAAAATAAAGGAGGAGAAGGGTTTCCCCACCCTCCCTGTATCTGCAAAATTCACCTGATAATACTAGTGAAAGATGGGATCTTTGCTCCTTTTAGTGACTACCTCATAGTTTTTTTTCCCTCTCCAGCAGCTCCTAGTTTGAAGCAGGTCCATGGCTCATTTTCTGGTTTTGTTTTGTTTCTGTGTGTGTCACTAGCACCTAACAGTGTCCTGCATGTCCTAGGTACCTAATAATTACTTATAGTATTATACTGATCCAAGAACCCCAACTCTGGCAGCTCATGTTCTGTAGTGCCCAACTTGAACCAGGAGCTTATCACTGTCTTCATCTCTGTCCACTGCTTCCCTGGGACTAAAAGCTTCCATGTTATGGAGAGGAGGAAAACTACTGTATGATTATGCAGTTTTCTTTCCAGGAAATGGCATCCATGTCTGTATCTCCTCTCTCCTATGTCTGAACTCCTTTTTCTCCATCTCTTTCAGTCTTTCTTCTCTCCATTTCCTGGAAGGATATAACTCAGGTATAGAGACTAGCCATGAACTTGTTGGTTCAACAAGTTCATGTTGGTTCAGCAACTAAGACTGTATCAGGAGGAGACAGAGTCAAGATGGCAGGGTAAAGGTAGGAACTCACCTAACCTCTCCCAAATTCCCCTCCAAACAACTTTAAAGTAACTCCTCAAAACAAATTCTTCCCAGCAAACCAGATGTGAGGCCCCACACCACAGTGCAAGCCTGCAACAGGCCTTGGGGGCAACTAAATCTGTAGCAACTACTTCTGGAGCTCTCAGCCCACAGATAGTAAGGAGGTCGACAACTGCTCAGGAGAATACGAGAGACCTTTTGCTGGCACTGGGTGCAGGGCTCTATTGCATTGCCTCTATTGCATCCTCAGTTCCAGGTCACAGTCACAGGGTGAGGAGGAACACTAGCACACTAGAGATCCTAGCTGCAGGAAAGCAGAAACTGGTCACAGTTACAGAGCAGAAAACAGTATTTGTGCTTGCTCACAGACCCAGAGAGCAGTTACTACAGCTTTCCCAGCATAGCATCACTTTGGAACTAACTCTGAAAGCAACAGCATGAAAAAACCTGAACTTGGCACAGTGCCTCCACACCCTGAGGTGAGCAGAGTCCAACTTTAACATAAAGTTAAAAGTAAAGAAAGAGGCTGGAAAGATGAGTAAGCAATAACAACAACAACAAAGAACCTGACCATAAAAAGTTACTGTGATGACAGGGAAGATCAAAACAAAGACTGCATCAATGGGGCAAACACATTGTCTAGGACACGCAAGGAGGAAAAGGGTTCCTGGGTCCATTTGGACCTAATTTTTTCCCTGACCATTTTCTGCCCATCTGCCTACAAATTACCAAAGATGATGACTGAATGGGCAGCTACTAAGTGCTGATTATGTGTCAGGCATTGTGCTAAGCAAAGGAGTTGCAATAAAATTTTTTTAAAGAGTTGCAATAATAAGATAGTTCCTATGCTCAAAGAGAATATATTCTAATAGGCAAAGACAACACCATAAAGGGAAGCTAGCATTGGAAGAGGGTAGTGGTATAAGAATACATCCATTTGCATGGCTTGATCTGAAATAACTACAATCCAGGGGAAATAACATGGGAGAGAAGCAAATGTCAGACATGTCATTCATGCCACAAATTACTTGGAGTCAAACCCTCGGAGGTTGTAACCTCATTAACACCAACTCCTCCATAAGTGCTCACATCCTGAACTTTTTATAACCATGTCAGTGGCTGGAGGCAGCTGGGTAGCACAGTAGATACAGCACTGGGCCTAGAGTCCAAAACACCTGGTTTAAAATGAGCCTCGGACTCTTACAAGTTATGTGACCCTGGGCAAGTCACTCAATCTCTGTTAGACACAGTAACTTCATCTGTAAAATGGCGGTAATATCACCTATCTTGCAGTTGTCGTGAGGATCAGTGAGATGATATTTGTAAAGTGCTTAGCACAGTGCTATATAAATACTTATTCCTTTTCCCTTTCCTCATCTGTTCCCCAGTGTACCAGTATTCCTCTTGTGCACATGAAAAAAACAAAAAAGGCAAGGAAGCAGGCAATGTTTGCCCCACTTGGTGCAGCCTTTGTTTTGAGCTTCCCTGTCATCACCATAACTTTTTACGGTCAGGTTCTTTGTTGTTGTTGTTATTGCCTAGTCATCTTTCCAGCCTCTTTCTTGACTTTTAACTTTATGTTAAGTTGGTCTCTGCTCACCTCAGGGTGGGGAGGCACTGTCCCAAGTTCAGGCTTTTTCATACTGTGCTTTCAGAATTAGTTTTGAGGGTCTGCAAGTTTTCAGTGCTTCCAAAGTGGTGCTATGCTGGGAGAGGTGTAGTAACTGCTCTCTGGCTCAGTGTCTTTTTTTTTTTTCAATAAGATAATATAGTTCTTCAGTTATGTGTTCTACAAGGTCGGCTATTGGGCAAGTCACTTAACCCCAACTGCCTAATTAAAAAAAAAAAGAATACTCCATGTCCCCACCTATATTATAAACTCTTTGAGGGCAGAGATTGTGTTATTCATATTTTTGTCTTCAATGCCTAGAACATAGTAGACTTTCAATAAATGTTATTGATGACCTTCCTCCAAACACTCCAGTGTCTAATTGGAGGTGATCCTGGGTTTCCTGAAAGCTTTGTCATCAGAGCTCAGGTTCTAACATGTTAATCCTAAAGCTGAAAAGGATTGAAATGCAGCCCTAACAGGGAGAGTGGCTGGCTCTTGTCCAAAGAGCAACTAAGTTAAATTTGAAAAAGCCACAGAGGGATCAGTGTTTTTACCCACAGAGGTTCATTAATCCATTCATTTGTCAGAGTGTGGAGGGGTTGTAGTTATGTTCAGGAAAGGGAATATCCACACAAAGTCACAAATCATTTGAAGTGTTAAAGGAATTAAGGTAATAATAATGCATGCTGTTCTTCTATAATTTATTGGCAAAACCAACCACTCTACAATGTTTTTAACTCAGGGTTACTCAGGTAACTCAGGGGATAGAGCCTTGGACTTGGAGTCTGGAAGACCTGAAAGTCAAATTCTACCTCAGACAATTGGGGTTAAGTGACTTGCCCAGAGTCACACAGCTAGTGAGTGTTATGTGTCTGAGGTCGAATTTGAACTCAAGTCCTCCTGACTCCAGGGCTGGTGCTCTATCCACAGTGCCACCTAGCTGCCCTCCATTTAGCTCAAACATTTTACCAGCTATGTGACCCTGAGTAAGTCACTTAACCTTTAGGTGCCTCAGTTTCTTCATCTGTAAAATAATAGCACCTACCTCATAGGATTGTTGTGAGGATCAAATGAGATAATGTTGTAAAGTACTTTGCAAAACTTAAATGGCCTCAGTTTTTTCTGTAAAATATGAGGCAATGTTCTCAGCTGAGAGGATGGGGGAAGGGGAAGCCATGGTAGTTTTGAGAAGGGATGAAAAGGTTTGGAAGAGCTATTGTGAAGAGTGGGATAATAAGTTGATGAGGGAGATTTTGCCTGCTATTTATTCTACCCACTCATTACAATCTTCTGAGTTCTTCCTGGAGTTTATTTCCATGAATGAGACATTCACTGCTTGGAAAAATTGGTAGAGAAAGGTGGCAACTCCAAAGGGGCAAGACTGAAGCCATAATGCAATCTTGATCATGTAAGATCATGTTTTTTGCCATCTTGACTCCTTGGTGAACTAATTCAACTCTGCTGTCCTCTTCTCTTGAATCTCTAATCCCTTCATCGTTCTGATCATTACTCCCTGCCAAGTGCCAGGCTTGGATCACTCCCACCATCGGCCTCCTTTGCTCCTATACATATGTTGCTGAACAAAGGTGGAGAAAATCATGCAACCATTCTGACTAGGTCCACTACAAATTAACATTACAGCCTCAACTGGGCCCTCCCTCTTGCTAGGCAATCCTTCTACATCCCCCTCATCATCTCATTATCCCCCTCTCCACAGGGGCTCTTCCAAACCTTTCTATCCATCCTCAAAGCTACCAGGCTCTCTATTCCCCGATTCTCTCAGCGGAGATTCTTGCCTAATATTTTACAGACAAAGTTAAGGTCTGCACCCTGAGCTCTTCCTCCTTTCATATTAGTCTTATGCCTCAAATCTCCTACTGCCTTTCAGACATCTCCAACTGGATGTCCAGTAGACATCTTAAACTGAACATGTCCAAAACAGAACTCATTATCTTTTCCCCTGAGCCATTCTCACCTCCTAACTTCCCTATTAGTGTAGGAGGTAACACTATCTTCCCAGTTATTTAGGCTCACAACTGAGGTGTCATCCTACCTCCTCACAATCTCTCACCCTCCCCATCCATATTCAACCTGTTGCCAAGGCTTGTTGATTTCATCTTTGCAATTTCTGCCAAATATGCCACCTTCTCTCCTCTGACACTGCCGCGAGTCCGATGCAGGCCTCCATCACCTCTTGCCTACACTACTGCAATAGCCTGTTGGCGGGTCTGCCTGCCTCCAGGTTCCCCCCATCCATCCAATTTGTCATCCATTCGGCCACCAAAACTATTTTCCCAAGATCTTTCCAAGATCTTGTCACCCTAAACTCCAGTGGGTCCATATTGCCTTCAGGATCAAATATAAAATCCTGTTTGGCATTCAAAGCCCTTCAGAACCTAGTCCTACCTTTCCAGTCTTCTTATACCTTAATCCCTGCCATGTGCTCTTTGATCCAGTGATAGTGACCTCCTTACTATTCCAAACAAGGTACTCCATCTCTTGGCTCTGGTCATTTTCTCTGGTTATTCCCCCCCTGCCTGGAATGTTCTCCTTCCTGATCTCCACTCACTTCCTTTAAGTCCCAGCTAAAGTGCCATCTTCTATAGGAAACCTTTCCAAACCCCTCTTCATCCTAGTTCGTTCCCTCTCTTAATTATTTCCTATTTATTCTGTATAACTTGTTTGATGATAACAATGATAAATAATATGTCTCAGAGTCCGCTGCTGGTGGCTCCTTCACAGTTTATGCTGGAGCTGGTGAGCCCATGAGTCAGGGCAGCAACATCTTGCATCTGGAAGAAGGCCAAGGGATGTATCAAAAAGGCTGTAAAGAAGCACTCACTTATCGGCTGTCTCTTCACACTCTAACTGGAGAAAGAACAAAAGAGAAATCAATGATGAACAAACAGATAAAAAAGGAAGAATCAGTTAAAGAAGATGTAGTTGATCTGAGGTACCACATTACACCTATCAGAGTGGCTAACATGACAAAATAGGAACATGACAAATATTGGAGAAGATGTGGGAAAATTGGAATATCAATGCATTGTTGGTGGAGTTGTGAACTGATCCAACCATTCTGGAGAGCCATTTGGAACTATGCTCAAAGGGCTATAAAAATGTTCATATCCTTTGACCCAGCAATGGCACTTCTAGGGCTGTATCCCAAAGAGATCATAAAATTGGGGAAAGGACCCACATGTACAAAAATATTTATAGCAGCTCTTTCTGTGGTGGCAAAGAATTGGAAATTGAGGGGATGCCCATCAACTGGGGAATGGCTGAACAAGTTGTGGTATATGAATGTAATGGAATACTATTGTGCTATAAGAAATGATAAGCAGGCAGACTTCAGAAAGACTTATATGGACTAATGCTGAGTAAAGTGAGCAGAACCAGGAGAATGTTGTACACGGTAACAGCCATGTTGTGCAATGACTAACTTTGATAGACTTAGCCCTTCTCAGCAATGAAAGGATCTAAGACAACTCCAAAAGTCTTAATGATAGAAAATGCTATCCACATCCAAAGAAAGAACTATGGAGTTTGAATGCAGATTGAAGCATACTATTTGCTCTTTTTTTTCTTCTGCTTTATTTTGTTTCTTCTTTCTTGTGGTTCCTCCTATTGGTTCTAATTCTTCTTTACAACATGACTAACATGAAAATATGCTTAATAGGAATGTACATGTGGAGCCTATATCAGATTGCACACCATTGTGGGGAGGGAAGCAGGGAAAGACGGGGAGAGAATTTAAAACTCAAAAGCTTATGGAAGTGATTGTTGAAAACTAAAAATAAATCAATTAAAAAAAAAGAAGTTGTAGTTGAGGAAGGTGAAAGCAACGAAAACAAGAAGAAAACCAAGATCAAAATGAAATCTATCAATAAGGAAGAGCTATGCAGGACCAGACCTATCTGAAGCTGCAACCATGATGGTATCAGGCAGGAGGACACCAGTGGGTAAATACGAGCTTCACCAATGATTGGGAAGACAGCAAAGTACAGTTCCCTGAAGGGCTACCTGGAATCCAAGATTCTATTGCTCATGTCTCGCTGAAGTCCCTCTGACCTGTTGGATTCAGCCCAAATCCCACCTATTGGGGAAATACAGGAGGCTTTTCCCAGTGTACCCCTTCCAACTCTCACCACCACTGTCAGTTCCTTCTCTCTGAGATTACACTGTATATATCTTGTATGCACAATTTCTTCATATGGTGTCTCTCCCATTAGAATATGAACACCTTGATGACAGATGTCTTTTTGTGCCTATATCCCCAGACCTTAGTGCAGTGCCTGACTCATAGGAAGAATTTCATAATGCTCGTTGATAGATTGGTTAATTTAAAACAAGCAAAAAATCAAGTTGTATGTACTAGGTGTGCCCATTGTGAGCAATTGCATTGAGCTTCTTTCTGAGTATCTCAACTTTATCCGTGATATGGTGGACTCTAAGAATCTTTCCCTTAACCAAAGGACCAAAGGAACATCAATTTAGAGGTGGCAGGGACCTTCAAGGTCCTCTAATCTAATCTCTAAACACCTTTGTTCTAAAGATATAGTAAATGTCCTTCTGGGCATCCTTCACTTGGGACATAAATTCTGACCATGAGCTATCTTGTGATGTGTGATAACAGGAGATCAGACAGGCACCACCAGTTGGTTGAGTCTTCATTAATTACAAGCTTGAGGATTTTTAGAAAGGACACACAGCACTCGTGGTTCTCTTTGTCTCCAGCCAGCTCAGAGAAGAGCTGTAGGTACCTCCTAAGATCTACTCTGTAGGATCATCTCTCCTCACACAATGTGGTACAGATTCAGAGGCAGAGGAGACTACCTTTAGAGTCACAGGACCTAGGTTCAAATCTTGACTGCTTCTTACTACCTATATAACCTTGGGCAAGGCATTTTTTCTCTCTGGGCCTCAGATTCTCTAACTGTAAAAATGGCTAAATGAAGAGGACACTGTGTAGCATCTCAAGGAATTGGATGGGTAGACTTTTGTGTCTGTCACTAAAAAGGGGCCAGAACGCCAAAAGTTGAAGAAGAGAAAAATAAAGGGCAGCAAGGTAAAATTTTAATTCCTGTGCAGCTAATGAAGGCAATCCAGGATAAAAAGGTGGAGAAAGTGACAGTGTCCAACCAGTTTCTCCTTGTGACTGGAATATGTGACTATATATCATGAAGATACAGGCAATGAGGGACAACTATTGGGTTACATTTTGGGTAAGAAGAACCTGGAGATGAACCCTGGCCATCCCATTGAAGAGTCTCTTAGAAGGCTGGTGATACCAGGAATGACAAAACTGTTGACAATCTAGTGTTGCTGCTCTTTGAGACAGCTTACTCTCTTCTGGTTTCTCCCTTGTGGATCTCTAGACCCACTCAAACCGCATTCACAAATGATTAATCTGGGTCTTGGCAATGACTAGAATGAGGTGACAATGGAGGAGCCCAGTTCCTGATAAGATTGTCCCAAAGGAAGGAGATAAGGTTGTGTCCAGCATGGCGGAGATAGGCTGGGCCGCCCTGCATTACCCTCCATCCTTACCTAACCACGCTTTCCTTGTATAGTCTCTCACAGCAGCAGTGGTGCGCATTCCTGGCCTAACTCCACTTGTCATTGTCTAGTATCTTGCCCTCAAGGGTGTAGAGAAGGGTTCTCTGTCCCATCCCTTTTTCTAGGAAGTAAGGTATTATGTTTTTTGGGTTATTTATTTTTGGAGGACTGGCCTATGGAAAGCACAATCCTGGTAGTGTGCACATAGGGGTTTGGTGAGCCTGCTTTGGGAACTATATAATGATGTAGAATGGAAGGACCTGGCTCTCTGCTTCACAGCACGTGCAGGTATCCTGTCAATTCATTGCTTGGGAAGAAAAGACCTCTTCAATTGGCTCCTGAGCCAGAACTGAGCATAAATACCAAAAGACTCTCTTTTGGGGGCCAGGGATAGGGAGATGGAAGGAAGGAAACAATGTGAGTCTCTTTTTCCTAGTGATGGCTAAAGGAAGACATGACATGTTTATCTGGGTGGGGAGAGAGGCTTCTGGCCTTTCTCTCAGCCGCTCTTGACTCCGGAGAACACCTAGAACACTAGTGTTTCATTCTCTATCGTATCTATTCTTTCTGCTCTGAGGTGAAGGAATATTAGCAACTGCTATGATCTTGTGAGCTTTTATTAGGGTTTTTTGTTTGTTTGCTTTGGACTAGGCAATGGGGCCAAGTGACTTGCCCAAGGTCACACAGCTAGTAAGTGTTATGTGTCTGAGGCTGGATTTGAACTCAGGTCCTCCTGAATCCAGGGGTGAGCTTTTAAAGGAAAATCCACACTAGAGTTGGAAAGCAGCCAAGTCACTTGAGGCAAAAATCAACCTGCTTGAAGACTGAAATGCAAACGCTCAGGAACTAGGGTTCATAGCAAAATTTGCTAGCAGCTACACCCAGGGAAAAATAATCAGTGGCAGAAAGTCCAGAAAAGAATCAGATGTAGAAGAAATGCTGGTTTCTTCAAGCAAGGGAGTGATTTGTCCATCAGCTATGCTGCATTCAGATGTAAACTTGGTGGAATGAATGTTTTGTGGTAACCACTTTAAGCTTAAGCTCATTCTCCCCAGAAACTGAGGTGGAGAGGAGACAATGTGTGCTCCCAGCTCGGGTGAATCTGTCTATATGTATGTTCTTGCAATATCTTCTCAGTAAATATCTCTTCATAAAAGCTAATTGATGTCACTTGGTTAAATGTGAGAACTAATCCATATTATTGATGATACTGAAGAAATATTAATGGGCACTGGTTAGATGATATTAAAGAGATAAATGGTGATTAATATTGGGGAGAACCCACCAGAATGGAAATTTGAACCAACCCCCAACTACTCAAGGGTACTGAAAACCCAAGAGAGAAATGTAGTCTCACTCTGGGGAATCAAGTTACGAGTGAGAGTGAGAATTTAGCCATTACACTAAAATTAAAGTGTGTAAAATAAAGAGCTCACAAATATGAATTGTAATCTTGGGAGATTTAGGAGTTAACTTCATAGAGTTAAGCCCTGAAGTCATGGAGGGAGGGTTGCAGAATTACACCACTAGGAAACTGAAAATAGAGAAAAAGGCCAAAAACAGACCCCTAGGGAACACACATTTGGGATATGGGAGGAAGATGATGAAGCCAGGGAAGAAGGGCTCAGATTGGAAGGAGGACCAGAGAACATTGCCATGGATGCCAGGGGAGGAGAGCATTTCAGAAAGGTCTGGTTGGTAGGGAGCTGCAGAAAGGTCAAGGGACATGTTCTCTTGAAGAGAACAACTTCAGTACAGTAATGGAGTTCAAAGCCGCAGACTGCAGGGTTTGAGGAGTGAGTGGGTGATGATAGCATCAATTATTATATTTAGAAGTCTGTCAACAGAGGAGAAAGATAGGATGATAACCTGAAAGGTGAGCGGGGGAGGAAGGTGTTTGCAGACTAGGTGAAACTTGAACATATTTCACAGGCAGAATGGAAGTAGCCAATAAAGAGGGAGAGGGTAAAGATGAAAGAAAGTAAGAGAGTGATTGATGTAGCAAGTTCTGGGGGGGGAGGGGGTTGGCAAGGGATAAGATGAGGGGCATGGATGGAGGGCCAGTTTTGGCAAGGTAGAACTCAAGAGGGTCATAGGATTATACAGCGAGAGCTAGAAGGAACTCAGAAGCTGCTTCATCCAACCTCCTCATTTTATAAATTAGATGAGGAAAATGAAACTTAAGGTTAAATGATACCCCTGCCCTAGGTCATACACATGGTTGTTGTCCTTCGTTCTAGAAGAGGACCAAAATGGCACCACTTATGCTAGTGTCAAGTTTCAGTGTGTCCAACTGTGGCTGATCAGATCAATATGAGCTTGGAATGCTCTACCACAGGTCGGGCATGAATAGTCTATGTGAACATTTGGGGTGGATTCTTTAAATTTGAGCATCTTGTGTTTCTCTTGCAGTATTTCAATTCTGCTTGGCTCATACGGCACAGCACCTTCTCTGATGAGGGTATGCCATGCTGAGCAGTCCTGTGCCAGTGTCTCCTATGTCATGCAATCAATTCCAAAGTTCTTAAGAGAGACCTTGAGAGGGTCCTTGGATTACTTCTGACCACCATGTGAATGCTTGCCCTGTGTGAGTTCTCCACAAAATAGTCTTTTTGGCAAGCGTATGTTTTGCATTCAAACAATGTGGCCAGCCCATTGGAGCTGCGCTCTCTGAAGCAGAGTTTGAATGCTTGGCAGTTTAGTTCGAGAAAGGACCTCAGTCTCTGGTATCGGATCCTGCCAGGTGATCTTCAGAATCTTCCTAAGACCATTCAAATGGAAGCGATTCAGTTTCCTGGCATGGCACTGGTAGACTGTCCAGGTTTCACAGGCATACAGCAATGAGGTTAGCCCAACAGCTCTGTAGACCTTCAGTGTGGTAGTCAGTTTAATACCTCTTCTACTTTCCTTCAGAGCCTCTCAAACACTGAGCCAGCTTTGGCAATGCATGCGTCAACCTCGTTATGAATGTGTACATCCCTGGAAAGTACACTTCCAAGGTAAGAGAACTTATCCACAGCATTCAAAACTTCTCCATTTGCTGTAACCAATGGTTCCACGTATGGACGGTGTGGTGATGACTGATGGAGCACCTGTATTTTCTTGGTGCTAATTGTTAGGCCAGAATTAGCACAAGCAGCAGAAAACTGATCCATACTTTGTTGCATCTCAGCTTCAGAGGCTGCATTAAGTGCACAATCATCTGCAAATAGAAAACCATGCACCAACACTCCCTCCACTTTGGTCTTGGCTTGTAGTCTTTTCAAGTTGAAGAATTTACCATCAGTGCGATAGCTGACCTTAATGCCATGTTCATCTTCATTGAAAGTATTTGACAACATGGCTGAAAACATCAAGCTAAAAAGCATGGGAGCAAGCACTCAGCCTTGTTTCACTCCACTGGTGACTGGGAAAGCACGAGAGCACTGTGCATTATCCAGAACCTGCGCCAGCATGCCATCATGAAATTGAAGTACAATGCTGATGAACTTCACCGGACAACCAAATTTTGACATAATTCTCCATGAGCCCTCATGATTGACAGTATCAAAAGCCTTGGTCAGATCTACAAACATTGTGTACAAACCTCTGTTCTGCTCCTGGCATTTCTCCTGGACTTGTTGGGCAGCAAACACCGTATTAATTGAGGCCATATACATAGTTATATATCAAAGATGGACTTTGAACTCAAGTCCACTGATTCCAGAGCCAGTGATCTCCCCTGTACCAGGTTTCAGGTTTGTAGGAAAAGAGATGAGGAAAATGTTGAAATCTGAGAAAGATATTGGGGAAAAAATCTTCAGGAATAGAAAACTAAAGCATTGGGTATGCAGCTAGGTGGTACAGTGGATAATGTACCAGCCCTGGAATCAGAAGAACCTGAGTTCAAATCTGACCTCAGACATTAGCTGTATGACCCTGGGCAAGTCACTTAACCCTGTTTGCTTCAGTTTCCTCATGTATAAAATGAGCTGGAGAAGGAAATGGCAAACTTCTCCAGTATCTTTGCCAAGAAAACCCCAAATGGGATCACAAAGAGTTGGACACAACTGAAAAGAAGATGTTTATTTTTAGCTTAGGGAGACCTAAAAGAAAGGTGCTTCAAGGGACAGAGCTTAAATTTACAGAGGACAAAGAGGTCTTTGCCCAAAGGCACTGACTTGGGCAGGGGGCATGCTTTCCTCTCCAGGAAAGGCACAATTCCATGCTTCTTCCCCATGGTGATTGCCAGCTCTTCCCCTTGGGGTCCTCTTAACCTTTTTTTGTGCCATGCACTCCTTTGGCAATCTGGTCCAGCCTACGGATCCCTTCTCAGATTATTATTTTTAAATACATAACATAAATACATAGAATTATAAAGGAAACCACTTATGATGAAACACAGTTATAAAAATATTTTTGAAAAACAAGTTCACAGATGAAAGTAAAGAACTCCTCTAGAGGCAGAAGTGCAACTTCGACCATCAGGACACTCTGTCCCTTCCTGGCACAACTGTACCTAAGGTAGAACTGTCCTATATGCCACCTTACCCACCCGTCCTCTCCCCTGGACTCTCCCCCAGACAACCCACTTGTTTAATGGTACGATTTTAGCTAACTTTGACTGAGTAAGGATGGTGAAGACAAATGATGTGTGCCACCACACTGGGTGAGATGGGAGTGGGCCTTAGGAGCCCTCTTTACTTTTCTGTAGCCCTCCATACTCCTGGGTGGCAGGGACCTATCTTATCCTTCTTTGATTTCTGAAGTATCCTGTACTACATGCCTACTCCATAGTAAGTACTCAATAAAATATGATTAGCTGATAGGACACAGCTAAAAGGCAGTATATAATTAAGTGCTACCAGCATTATAATTTTGCAAAGGAAAGCAGTGAGAATGGAGTGAAAAGAGCTTACCTAGGGTAGTTGTGAGGATCAAATGAGATAATATTTATAAAGCATTTAGCATAGTACCTGGCACATAGTAAGTACTATATAAATGTTGTTGTTGTTGAGTTGTTTCTAGTCATGTCTGACTTCCTAACCCCATTTGGGGTTTTCTTAGCAAAAATACTGCAGTGGTTTGCCACTTCCTTCTCTAGGTCCTCTTACAGATGAGGAAACTGAGGCAAACAGGGTTAAGTGACTTGTCCAGAGTCACACAGTTAGCATCTGAGGTCACATTTGAACTCAAGTCTTACTGACTCCAGGCCTGGAGCTGTATCCACTACACTGCCTAGCTTCCCTATGTAAATATTAGCTATTACTATTATGTAAATATCATCATCATCATCATCATTATCACCATCATCGTTAGTTCATTTGGAATCAGAAGACCTGGGTTTGAATTTCAGCTCTTTCTACCTGTGTGATCTCTGAGGCCAAATTTCCTTATCTACATAATGAGGACAGTTGGACTAGATGACCTATTCCAGCTCTAACTCTCCTGGTTCTTTGTCTGAAAGGACTAGACTGATCTCACACCCCCCCTTAGCTGTTGGCATGTGTGAGTGGTGCCACTGTCAAACTCTACAGATCTAGCAGGTCCTAAGGCGCACACATTCTAAGGGGATATTCACCTGGCAGTCTGGAAAACCTTTCTGGACTTCCAGTGCCAAGATGGCGGAACAAGGAAGGAACTCTCCGAAGCCCTCCCCAAATCCCTTCCAAACAACTAGAAAAATGCCTCAGAATTGATCTAGGAGCAGGGAAGCAGTTTACCAGCATAGCAGGAAAGGCCGGCCTTACTGAGTGGGAGGGGAGCAAGGTCTAGGAGCAGCAGCAGCAGCAGCAGCAGCAGCCAGCCTCACAGCAGGGGGCCTGCATCAAGGCTCCAAGCCTGGGCAATACACTAGTGAAGCCCCGCACTGCAGCAGGCCAGCAGTCCCCTAGGCAGGTGAGCAGTCTGTGCTGCTCAGCAAGGCCCCACCCCAGCGACCCCACCCCTAGCACAAGCCACCACAGAGGCCTTGACCCCACTGCTGACCTGTAGTGAAGCCCCGCCCCAGGGCTGGCCATCAGTAAGACCTCACCCCTAGGACCTACCCGCAAAGAGACCCTGTTTCCGTAGCAACCCAGCAGGAGGGCCCCACCCCTGGAATAAACCAGCACCAGGATTGCTTCTCCAGGGCCAGCCACCAGAAACTCTGTAACCATAGCAACCCAGCAGCAAGGCCCCACATAAGAGAGGTCAACAGGGAGACCCCACCCCCTAGTCCAAGCCATAAGGGAATTCTACCCATACAAAGAAAGCAAGCAGCTAAACCCTGAAACCCAGTGAAAGCCAGCAGTAAGACCCAGAGCCCCAGCACAAAAAGCCTGGTACAGTGCAAGACCAGAGCCCAACTCTCACATAAAAACACCAAATCACAAAAAGGGCAGAAAAAATGAGCAAAACCAAAAAAGAGCTTGCCTATTGAAAATTAATATACTGATAGGGAGGATCAAGGCATAAACATAAAAGAGGACAGTAGTGTCAAAATGGCTACATGTGAAGACTCAAAGAAAAATGTAATTTGGTCTCAGGCTCAAAAAGAATTCCTGAAAGAACTTTAAAAGCATTTTAAAAAGCAAATTAGAGAAATAAAAGAAAAATTGGGAAAAGAAATGGGAGTAATGCAAAAGAATCATGAAAGACGGACTGGCATGGGAAAAGATATATAAAAATTTACCAAGGAAAACAATTCCCTGAAAAATAGAATTGGCCAAATGGAAAAGGCGATACAAAAGCTAACTGAAGAAAATCATTCCTTAAAAATTAGAATTGAACAAGTGGAAAATAATGACTCTAGGAGACATCAAGATACAACAAAACAAAATTAAAAAAGTAAAAAATAGAAGAAAAGGTGAAAATTCTTATTGGAAAAACAAATAGAAAATAGATTCAGGAGAGATTATATGAGAATTATTGGACTACCTCAAAGCAAAAAAACTTGGACAACATCTTTCAAGAAATTATCAAGGAAAACTGCCCTGATATTCTAGACTCAGAGGGTAAAATAGAAACTAAAAGAATCCACCATCACCTCCTGAAAGAGATCCTAAAAGGAAAACTTCTAGGAATATTATAGCCAAATTCCAGAGTTCCCAAGTCACGGAGAAAATATTACAAGTAGCCAGAAATAAACAATTCAAGTATTGTGGAAACACAATCAAGATAACACAAGATTTAGAGGCAGCTAGGTGGCGCAGTGGATAGAGCACCAGCCCTGAAGTCAGGAGGACCTGAGTTCAAACCCAGCCTCAGACCAAACACTTAACACTTACTAGCTGTGTGACCCTGGGCAAGTCACTTAATCCCAATTGCCTAAAAATTTTAAAAAAAGATAAGATTTAACAGCTTTTACATTAAGGAATCAGAAGACTTGGAATATGATATTCCAGAGGTCAAAGGAGATAGGATTAAAACCAACAATCACCTACTCAGCAAAACTGAGTGTAATCAATGAGGGGGAAAAATTGATATTCAATGATGTAGAGGAATTTAATGCATTCCTGAGAAGCCAGAGTTAAATAGAAAAATTGCCTTTCAAATACAAGACTCAAGAGAAGCATGAAAAGGTAAACAGGAAAGAGAAATCATAAGGGACTTATTAAAGTTGAACTGTTTACATTCCTACTTGGAAAGATGATATTTGTAACTCATGAGACCTTTCTCATTATTAGGGTAGTTGGAGGGAATATATATAGACAGAGGGCACAGGGTGAGTCGAATATGAAGGGATGATATCTAAAAAATAAAATTAAGGGGTGAGAGAGAAATGAACTGGGAGAAGAAGAAAGGAAGAAGTAGAATGGGGTAAATTATCTCACATAAAAGAGGCAAGAAAAAGCTTTTACAGTGGAGGGGGAGATGAGAGGGAAATGAATGAATCTTACTCTCATCAGATTTGGCTAAAGGAGGGAATAACATGCACACCCAATTGGATATGGAAATCTATCTTACCCTATGGGAAAGTAGGGGGAAGGGGATAAGAGAGGGAGGGGTGATAAAAGGGAGGGCAGACTGGGGGAGGGGGTAATCAGAAGCAAACACTTTTCATTTTTTTTTTGGCGAGGCAATTGGGGTTATGTGACTTGTCCAGCGTCACACAGCTAGTAAGTGTCAAGTGTCTGGTCTGAGACTGGATTTGAACTCAGGTCCTCCTGACTCCAGGGCCAGTGCTCTATCCATTGCATCACCTAGCCACCCCAGCAAACGCTTTTGGAAAGCGACAGGGACAAAGGAGGGAATAGAATAAATTGGAGCCGGGATAGTCTGAAGGGAAATATAGTTAGTCTTTCACAACATAACTATTATGGAAGTGTTTTGCATGACTACACATGTATAACCTAAGTCGAATTGCTTGTCTTCTCAATGAGGGTGGGTAGGGAGAGAGGAAGGGAGAGAATTTGGAACTCAAAGTTTTAGAAACAAATGTTAGAAATTGTTTCTGTATGCAACTGGGAAATAAGATTCACAGGCAAAGGGGTATAGAAATCTATCTTACCCTACAGGAAAATAGAAGGGTAAGGGGATAAGAGAAGATGGAGGGGGAGCAGTGTGATAGAAGGGAGAACAGATTGGGTGAAGGGGGAATCAGAATGAAGGCTGTCATGGGGTGGAGGGAGGGAAGAGATAGGGAGAAAATTTGGAACTCAAGATCTTGTGGACGTGAATGTTGAAAACTAAAAATAAATAAATCAGGGAAAACAAAAACAAAAGCAAAAAAAGAAATTATCAAAGAAAACTGCCTTGATCTATTAGAACTAGAGGGCAAAATAGAAATTGGAAGAATCCACCAATCACCTCCTGAAAGAGATCCCAAAATGAAAACTCCCAAGAATTTCATAGCCAAATTCCACAGCTCACAGATCAAGAAGAAAATAATTGCAAGCAGTCAAAAAGAACAATTTAAATATCATGGAGCTGCAGTCAGGATTACACAGGATTTGGCAGCTTCCACATAAAAGAACCAGAGGGCTTGGAATATGATATACAGCAAGGCAAAGGAGTTAGGATTACAACCAAGAATCACCTACCCAGCAAAACTGAATATAATCTTTCAGGGGGGGAAATGGACATTTAACAAAATAGAGAACTTTCAAGCACTTCTAACCAAAAGACAATAGCGGAATAAAAAATTTGACCTCCAAATACAAGATTGAGGTGAAACATAAAAAGATAAAAAAGAAACAAGAAAGAGAAAACATAAGAAATTCAATCAGGTTAAACTGCTTGTATTTCTATATGGCAAGATAATATTTGTAATTCTTAACAACTTTATATATATAAGAGCAATTAGAAGGAGTATATGTAGACAGAGGGTATGGACATAAGGTGACTTTGATGGGATGATACCCCCAAAAAACAAAATAAAGGGGTGAGAAAGAAAATTGCACTTAGGAGAAGGAGGCGGGAGATTGAGTGGGGTAAATTATTCCATGCAGAAGCGGCATGAAAGAACTGTTATAATGGAGAGGAAGATGGGGGGGGGGGCAAAGCTTAAACCTTACCTTCATCAAAATTGGCTCAAAGAAGGAATAACATACACACTCCATTGGATAAAAAAAAATCTATCTTACCCTACAAGGAAATAAAAAAGAATGGGGATCATAGAAGAGGGAGGAGGGACTGATAAAAGGGAGGGCATATGGGGAAGATGGTGATCAGAAGTAAAACACTTGTGAGGAGGGAAAGGGGGATAGGTAAGAGAGAGGGCAGGGATAAACAAGGAAAAAAAATAGCATGGAGAGAAATACACAGTTAGCTATCACAACTATAAATGTGAATGGGATAAACTCACCCATAAAATGGAAGCGGATAGCAGAATGGATTAAAAAACCTGAATGTGACCCACCATCATGCTTTTAGTAGTGTACAGTATCAAAGATGACCAACTGTGAGACTAGAAGAAAGAGAATGACAGCTAAAATGAGAAGACATAGCCAATAGCAAAGAAATCCATTTATCCCAATCATAGTAGAACAGAGGAGGGCGATCCTTGCTGGCAGGCCATGTCACACACTATTTGATCATAAGATCAGAGATTTTAGATTTAGAGGGACCTTAGAGGTCACCTACTCCAACCCCTTCATTGTACTTTAAAAATTATTATGACCTTGACAAGTATAAAAAACCTGAACATTTCCGTGTACGTAGAAGAGCCCCAAAAGAGGATTGTATATGAAACCATGACTCTCTATTATTTCCAACCCCCTCACTTTATAGCCAAGATCCAGAAAAGTTAATAACTTATCCAAAGTCACACAGATCACAAGTAGAAGCTCTCTCAGCTTTAAATGCTTTTGCTGTTTTGACTACACCCTGTTCATGCCTTGGACTTTTATTGCCAGCTCCTGGAGCAGTCTCACAATACACAGGTTTTGTAAGAGTGGTTAGACCTAATCTCCTATGTGCAAAGGATCCCTGGGGCAGTGACAGTAATTCAACCTGCCATTTATTAACTGCTTTCACTGCCTGTGGTGTAAGTGGCAATCTGGCCCATGTGACATTTAATTTCCCTAGTCATTGACTATGAGGATTATGACATGCAGTGTGAGGCAAAGGAAAAAGACAGGAATGAAAAATCATAGTTACCTTTGAACTGCATCATGATAGAATTCCAGAGTGAGCATTAATTTTGATAACAAGATGCTGTTCTATTAGGTGTCCAAATTCTAATTTTTGCAACCCAGCATCTGTTCACAGATTGCAGTATTCTGGAATATAAGTGATGGTGAAGTTCCTTCTATTAATAGTTAGCATTTATATAGTTCTTTAAGATTTGAAAAGCTCTATCCACTGCGTCACCTCGCTGTCACGTCACTGCCCCCTCCATTCTAATTTTTAAACAAGTATATTCTTCAATGAACTTTTGGACTTCCTTTTCCATTTGGCTAATTCTGCTTTTTAAGGCATTCTTCTCCTCATTGGCTTTTTGGACCTCTTTTATTATTTGGGTTAGTCTGAAATAGATAATTTCAAAGATAAATAGAAAGACTTGTGGGAACTGTTATAGAGTGAAGTTAGCAAAACCAGATTAATTTATATTATAACATCAATATTATAAAGTTGAACAATTTTGGGGCAGCTAGGTGGCGCAATGGATAGAGCACCAGCCCTGAAGTCAGGAGGACCTGAGTTCAAATCCAGATCAAACACTGGACACTTACAATGTGTGTGACCCTGGGCAAGTCATAACCCCAATTGCCTTAAAAAAAAAAAATTGAACAATTTTGATCATTTATATAAACTAATCAGGAATGAAATGAGCAGAACCAGATAATATTTACAGTGACAACGTTGTAAAGATAAACAATATTGAAAGCAAATATGAATACAATGGCCATTGATGATTTCAGAGACTAAGAGACTAATAATGAAATATAGTATCCTCCTCACAACAGAGATGATGGCTTTAGGGACAGAAGAAGCATATTTTTGAATTCAGCTGATGAGGGAATTTGTTTTGCTTCACTGTAAATATTTATTAAAAAAGGAATTTTGTTTTCCCCCTTTTTTTCAATCAGGTTGAGGTGCTTTTTTTTTTCAGTTGTTTCAGTCATCTCTGGCTCTTCATGACCCTATTTGGGATTTTCTTGGCAAAGACACTGGAGTGGTTTGCCACTTCCTTCTCCAGATGAGGAAACTGAGGCAAACGAGGTTAAGTGACTTGTCCAGGGTCACACTGCTAATAAGTATCTGAGGCCAGATTTAAACTCAGGTCTTCCTGACTCTTGGTCTATTGCTCTATCCACTGTACCACCTAGCTATCCCGGGGTGGGGGTAGAAGGAGAGAAAATAAACTTCTGTTAATTAAATTTTTTTTTTAGAAAAACATTGAGGTGGGTAGGTTCTACAGATGTTGGATGTTGCATATACTTCCAAATGAGGTAACTGGGTTGTTAGTTTTGCTTAATTGCTTTATTTTGTCACAAGAAACTTCTCAAGGAGTGGGAGTAATAAGTAAATGTTTGTAATATAAAATCAATAAGACTTTTTTTTAAAAATTCAGTTGGGGCAGGCAGGTGGCACAGTGGATAGAGCACCAGCCCTGAAGGCAGGAGGACCTGAGTTCAAATCCAGCCTCAGACCAAACACTTGATACTTACTAGCTGTGTGACCTTGGGCAAGTCACTTAACCCCAATTGCCAAAAGTAAAAAAAGATTCAGTCACTCCTTCAGGTTGATGTTACTTTGTTCTATTTGCTTTAGGTTTTTCTCTTCCTCCTTTAGTGCTGCCTGAATCACTTTTCTTGGATACTTTATGAACAAGGTTGACCAGTAATACCTCAAAAGTCATTTAAGTACTTGAAGGTCTTCTAGAACAGAGGTGTCCAACATGCAATCTGTGGGCTCCCAATATAGCCTCAACCAGATTAAAATGTAATTGAGAGGCTCAGATTCTTAAAATCTAGCCAAAGGCTCAGATTTTTACAGTCTAGCCAATAACTCACAGATGTTCGGATTCCTTAAGAGTCTGGCTGATATGGTGAATCTTTAATAAACTTTGTCTCTGGCTGAAAGAAGACTTGGATCGAATTCTTTCAGGTAGGACCTGCGTTTTTTTTTGTGATTTTAGGGCCCCAGCACTCCTAAACCTCAAAACTTCAACATTTTGGTGGCCCATACGGGAAAGCTGCCTAACCCCAAGTTCTTCTCCAGCCAAGACTGGAAGTTATGTAAGCTCCCCCCTCTTTCTTGCCCTGAAGTTGGAGTCACTCTCCAAGCACCTAGGAAGGCTTGGAGGTGCTTTTTGGGCAGACAGGGCAAGGCTGTCTTGCATTTGGCCTGATACTCTCAGGTTCTCAGTCCACTGGTTCAGTTCAAGGCCATAGACCTGGGTACACTTTCCACAGCAGAGAGGACAAGGATGGATGCCCTTCCTGGAAGCATATGCCCAATTCTGTCAATTCTCTCAGTGCTTGGGAATTGACAAAAGTGTAGATACTTTTTGGTTCCCTGAGGCTTACTTACTCCCTTCCCTCTACACCCCTGAATCCTCCTTCATGGTGGTTACAGGGAAAAGTTAGAAGAGCTAAAAACATCTTAGCAGATTCTGGAAGTTTTGTGATTGATCATTAAGGAATTTTGAAACACCTCCTTACAACCCTGGTCATTCCCTTCTCCTACTCCCTCCCCTTGAGTTAAGAGGGTAGGTGTTAATCCTTCTCATAGGAGAAGGGAGTTTCACCCTCCCCCCACCTCTGAATTTGCCCTCTACAGTATGGGCCCCACTGGAAATGGCCTTGAGCCCTGGGGCAACCTTTGCCTGGAAGCATCACCCAGGTTCAGCACATCCTGCTCAAGGTAAAGAAGCTAGCCTCCAAATTTGGGTAAGCACACTCTTTTAAAGTAGGAGTTTTAGGGGCAGCTAGGTAGCCCAGTGGATAGAGCACTAGCCCTAGAGTCAGAAGGACCTGAGTTCAAATCTGGCCTTAGACACATAATACTTCTTAGCTGTGTGACTCTGGGCAAATCACTTAACCCCAATCACCTCAGAAATAAAATAAAGTTGTAGTTTTAACTGTTAATGATGAGATGTTGATTTTCTGTGTAAAGTAATTTGGAAATACATTTAACAAAATTGAAGTCACCTGATTGGTAATGGGTTTGTTTCAAATTGGTCAACTTTTTGTATCAGTTATGTCAAGCAACTTTTCATAATTTGGTTACAGCTAAAACAATTTGGCTATTGTTGGTTATTGTTTTAATGTATAAACTTGCCAAAAAGCTTGTTTGGGTTACGGCTTGCTGAGAATTTGCAAGTGTATGTAAATCTCTGATGACTGGCTTTTTACACTAGGACAAATGTAAATTTGAGAAGTAAATCCTGGAAAAGTTTTTCCTAAGCTGTGATTAGTGAAACTTGCTGTTTGAGGTAAAAGCTCATGGGACCATAAATATTTTATTTTGAGTTGTCTGATGGATCATAATAATCCATCAATAATCAATAAACCACCATGTGAGAGAAATGCCACAAGCCACTCAGAGAGAATGTGATACTGGTGTGAAGTCAGCATTGGGAAAGGCTGAGAGGACAATTTTAGCCTCAGTCTAAGATGGGATCCTCCTGGCTCAGTTTCCCCATTATGTTCCTTTGAAAAGAAATGCTACCCACCTGGCTATTCCTGAGTCTGGCCATGAGGTGGATTTCATCCTGCATGGTTGGAAAACTGTGAATTATCTCCTGAAATATTTGGGCCCTAAATCTAGTCCCTGCTTTATCCTTTTATAGCAAATTTCTATAATCAGAGCAAGTGGTCAGTAAAAGATCAATGCAAGTGTGTGAGATCTTGCTGTTTTGAACTGAATGTGTAGTCATTCAATACCCCCAAACAACTGAAATTAAATCAGAAACATCCTCGGTTTGGGAAGGAGAGTTTGAGAAATAATTGAAGTGAAAGTCAGCCTCTGGCAAATTCATTTGTATAGCTATTGAACCCAGGGGTAGAAAACTTCTACCTGCAAAAGTGTTACTTAAACTTTAGAAAAAGTAACAAGTTCAGATAATCCTGCAGGTCAAATGTAAATGATTTTAAGGGGGCTCTTACACTTTTACTTCTCCCTTTATCTGGGTCCTGCAGATTTGTGTCTTCCAGACTACAAGCCATTCACCTACAGTTGGTAGCAAACAGTGGGTACCAGCCAATGTCCCCCCATCATCTGCTGGATCAACCTCTTTGGGACCCCGTCCAGGCAGGGACAGTTTCAGAAGCCAAGACTTTCGTCCCTTACCCCAAAAGAATTTGGGTACCATTTGTTTGAGGGGGGAATGATGGGGATGGAATCTGAACCCCTAAAAGGAAAAGACCATGACTTTGGGATCTGGACCCCAAAACAGAAAAACCCTGAACTATCCCACCTGGCCAAATCTCTGGCATTCACCTGAGGCTATATTCTTATCAACTGGCCTTTCAGCATGGGTACACTCAATCTCCCAATTCTATTCTGTTACCTCCCAATTGCCCTTGGCCACTTCCCACCCTTAATCCTATCTAGACTCCATTTTCCCTTGGCCACATAGGTGTTCTGTTTACCCCAGTTTACTGGCCACTCCCATCTAGATCCTCCTTGGACCCCTCCTCCAGTCACTCTAAACTGCTTAGCCACTCCTAGATCCCTCCCTCAGTCTTTCTGTATATAAGGTCCATCTTGTCTCTATTAAGGTGTTCAGATTCTTAAATATCTAACCAAAGGCTCAGATTTTTACAATCTAGCCAATAGCTCACAGATGTTCAGATTCCTTAAGAATCTGGCTAATATGGTGGATCTTTAATAAACCTTGTCTCTGGCTGAAAAAAAAAGTAATTGAAAAATATTTAATAATAAAAATATAATACAACATAGATAATAGTATTGTGTTGTCCCAAGTCAATATGCTGTACATAGGAATCTTTATGTACAGTTTACTGGCCATATTTCAATTTGAGTGTGACACAACTGGTCCAGAAGATGTTACCACCCAGAGGTGGAGTGTGATAGAAATAATTATCCTATTTCCCTCATGTAAATTAGGTTGTTTTTTCATTAAAAAGTATTGAGACCATCTTCAAGAATTTGGTTGACTGAGAGGATTAAAGGCTCAGGCTGCTGACACCACTTCCTGGTTACCTGAGAATAAAATGGTCACAAGTTGCTCCAGGAATTCTCTTTGATGCTTGGCTGGTGTTTGCAATGGGAACCTTAGGCCAGGGTGCTTCACTCATCTGAATCAACTCCAGGTGTCTTCAATGCTGATCCTTGTTGAATATTCCTCTCTTGCTATGGCTAAGGAAATCTTTTAACTGTTGAATGACCTATAAATGTCTCACTTTGTTCTAATATAAAATCAAAATTACCAAGGGACTGGAATGAATCAGGGCCAGCCCAGAATAGTGATTTATAGGTTGAAATTTCTCTTGAAAAGCTGTTTAGTTTTTATGACCATTTATCTATTGAGCAATGGCTTTTGAAGAACCAAAAGGACAATCTACCTAATTACAACTATGTAAATAAAAATAAGGTTAAATAGCAACAAAACTCAAACAAAAAAACAATGGACAACACTGGCACTAGCTTATTTTTGAATAAATCATTAATTTTTAAGTAAATTATCTTTCATTTTTGCATTGCCTAAGTTTCCTCCTATATCCCTTCTCCTCCCTCCTCCTCAAGAGCCATCCCATATAACAAAGAATATACAACTTTGTTCCCAGTTCTTTGCTCTAAATGTACATATAGTTTAATGTATATAAAGACTTTCTTTTTTTCAATGATCTCTTTGGGATTTATGCATTAAAGTGGAATATCTGGGTCATAGGGTATGGGCATTTTAGTCACTTTATTTGCATAATTCCCAAATGCTTTCTAAAATGGTTGTATTAAATCACAGCTCCACTAACAATACACTAGTGTGCCTATCTCCTGAAACACACTAACTTATAAAATACATACCCATCCTTTCTTTGTAACAAACAGAAAAGTATTAAAGTCTATTAATTCTACTATGTCACAATTACTTCTTTTGTATTTGTTTTATTGATTTATTTTTGAAGTGTTGCACAAAGATTTAACAGGGAACACACTAGAGGTTTGTATAATATATCAAAGCAAAATTTGTCAATAAAATTTTTTTAAATAAATAAAGTGTTAGGTACATGGGAATCCCTAACAACCTGAATCAGCTCCCCTGTCAGGAAGGACTGCCACTGTGTAATATCACTAGCTTCTAAAATATCCTTAGAATGTACAAATGGCTCAGTCTGTAGACTCTATAACATCAGACATATATATCCCCGGCTGATATTCCATCCTTCACACTCTAACCTTATCAGGTTTATCTGGGCCACAAAAAATAAATCTATGTTATCACTCGCACTATTCTATGAAGATGTGTGTGCTGCCCCTTAGTTGAACCAAACATCAGCTCTTAGGTGTTATGACATATGTTAGCTTCACGCCCAACTTATTGTCACATCCTAGTCCAAGAGCTGAATTAATTATTCCAGATATTATATCTCTGTAGATACTAATTTTATATCCCTAACCAATCTAAATCCTACTTTGGCAGTAATACTAGGTATAACCAAAGTCCCAAAGTCCATTGAAGTGGGACTCTTTCCTTATCGGTGGAGATCAATACCCTGTGCCTGTGTGAAGAGAGGGGCAGAATTGATGAAGGGAGATACGAGCTTTGGTCTCTTCACTCATAGCAGTCTATTCATGTTTCTTGACTCTCCTCTCTTGGAGGCTCTTCCGGCTCTTTGGGTTCTGCAGCCACTTTGGAATTTTCTGGCTGGATCCAAGTTGGATATATAGCCTCCATACATTATGGAGGCTATTAATTAATGTAATTAGATTTCCTGTTGAATTAAAACCAAAAGTAGAGTCTCCATACAATTGATACTCAATAGCACTTCACATCTGCTTAAGGTCATCTTCAAGGGTAATCCTCAGACATTCCTCCATACTGGGGGTGGTCACCTATATGATGTGGCAACTCAAACTCCAACAACCAGAGTAGTTCTCTTGCTATAGAGGAATTAAAAGAGGGGACCAGATCCAACTCCATCATCCATGGAATGCCCCAGTGATTTTCTTCTTTGTTTCCTTTCCAAGGGGCCTAACTACTACTTTTAACCCATCAACTGTCCAGTCTAGAGCCATTTGGAACATAGACTAAGAACCTTGGCACCCAGTATGATTTTATCCCTGGATACCACAAGAGGATCTTGTATAGCTGCAGAATCTTCTTCTCTTTGAGATGCCCATAGTTCTTGTTAATTGTATAGCAGAGATTTAGTGATTGTGAACTGAGGCTTTTAGTTATTTATTGGGCCTTACAAAAGCTGACATTTCTCTGTACTGGCCAGCATACCATTGAGTGAATGCGGCACAATCTGCCAGTTTTAATCTGGAGTCAGGATTGCCTTCTCATGAGTCAGCTAATAGTCAACAGTGTTTATAACCAGTAATCCATTTGGAGTCACTTTAAATTCTTAAAGCCATCTTAATACCACAGGTTGATAGATTTCAGATATGGTGAATAAGTCAAATTTCTGTGGTAGGCTTCACTGATTATGAAAATCAGTAATATGTCCTCATGGTCTTTAAAAACAAACTAGCACCAGCCCTGAAGTCAGGAGGACCTGAGTTCAAATCTGGTCTCAGACCAGATACTTGACACTTACTAGCTGTGCTACCCTAGGCAAGTCACCTAACCCCAACTGCCTCACACAAAAAAAGGCAAACTGAACCCAGTTTTCAGAAATGGACTTGGATAGTTGATATAAATAATGATTGGTAACCTCCCCTTGATTAAAGCCAGTATTAGAGACTTTAACTTGTTCTAGGCAACTCGACCTTCTATTAATAATAATAACAGCTAACATTTATAAAGCTCTTACTCTGTTCCAGGTACTGTTCCAGGTACTGTGCTAAAGCACTTCACAATTAATATCTCATTTAATCCTTACAACAACCTTGTGCGATAGGTGTTATTATTCCCCCGTTTTACAGATGAGGAAACAGAGGCAAATAGGGGTTAAGTGATTTGCCCAGGGTTACACAGCTAGCAAATGTCTGAGACCAGATTTTAATTCAGGTCTTCCTGACTTCAGGACCAACACTCTATCTACTTCACCACCTAGCTGTCCCTCTCTACCAATTGAGAGTTCTCTTCAGTCAGATGGGCAGCTTTGCAGATACTAATGAAAGTAAAATTCTCCAGACTGAAGCCAATAAACCCCAACAGTGATTATAATACTTTGACTAAGGAAGATAAGGGTGATAAATTTTGTGGTGTCACTACAATTCCCTCCAGACATTACCACTCCTAGAAAGGTGATAGAATCTAGACTCTATTGATTCTTATTCCTATACAACTTTAATCCAGAATGAGCCAGGATGTTATCATCCTTACCCATTTGATTGCTATGGCTCCAGGTAAGAATGTTTTCAATATAGTGAACATGTAGAATTGTACAGAGTTTTAAACTCATATTGTGGATCTGATGGAATAACCCTGAAGTAGATATGATCATGTAAATAGTTCATTTTTTATGTGAAAATGCTTGTTGATTGATCTTATCCTAAGATTCAGGTGTCAAAGGGATACTGTTACCTCAAGAGCCATTAGCAACTCCAGGACCAATCCAATTAATCAATCAGCATTTAAGGTACTTTATGGTACTTGTATCCAAAATGTCTAGCACAATGCCAGCACATAGTGGATGGTTAATAAAATATTGATTGATTGATTGACTGGTAATTCAAGCTATATGGACTCATTCACCATCCTTCATTTCTTGGGGAGAAACCTCAATCTATAATATAGTTAATCAAGTCCAGGATAAAGTGTCTCAAAATTAGTGCTGTCATTGCCTGACAGGTAGCTCCCAGTAACATTAGAAAGGCAGCACGGTACAGTGGATAGAGTACTAAATTTCACATCAGGAAGACCTTAGTTTGAATCGCACCTCTAATACATTAGCTCTGTGACCATGAGCAAATCATTTATTGCTTTGAGACTCGTTACTCATCTGTAAAAACAGAGATAATATCTGTAGTATCTATCTCATTGGGTTGTCGAAAGGCTTAAGTGAGATAATGCATGCAGAACACTTTGCAATTTTTCAAGTCCTCATTATTGTCAGTGGTGATTAGACAGTCACTCATTATTTACATAGCTTATGGCTCTACTGGGTGACTTATATGTGGCTTCCTTCCTCCTGTTCAGTCCTGTTGCCCTACTATTCTCTGAGCATGTGGATTGGATGAGTCAGTATGAGCACTACCAATCAAAATGAAATAGGGTCATCTGACCCATCTGACCCTTGGATCTGAATCCAAGACTCACAGATAATCCGAGAGGCCTCAAGTGGTGGGCTGGGTCTCCCTTTGACAAATTATTTGGGGTGATTAAGACTTTCTTCTCTTCAAATTGCCAGTGCACCCAATTTTCAGCCAGCCATTCAACAAGCATTTATTAAACATCTATTATGTGCTAGACATCATGCTAAGGGCAGTTTTGAACTGTCATACTTAAATACTTAATGTATCATGACTCCCTAGCAAAATGGCTAGTGACACACTGCCCCATGGGACATAACACCTAATCAAGAGATCATGGGACCCTTCCTCAGGAATTTTGCCTGAAGGTTGTCAGTCTCTTCTGGCTGATCTCAGAAAATATCACAGGATGTACCCCCATTGTCTGCATATCAAACTTCTCATTATATACCACTCCCTACTGGAACAGGACAAAGGACTCCCTTCTGGAAAGAGAATAGTAACTCATGCCCAACCCTAGCCAAATAATAAATTGGCCATAGGCCAACTTCTTAGGTTTCCATTTCCATGACTTGGACTCCTCTGCCAAATCAAAACTGCACATAAGAGGTCAATTGCATCTTCAGGGCTCTCTCCCTTAATGAGATCAATCTGGGGCTAGCTCTGTAATAGTCAATCAGACAACAAGCATTAAGTGCCTACCACGTGCTAGGCATTGTGATAGGTGCTAGCAATTTCCAAAAAAAAAATTCCTAGATGAAAAGGAAACAGGAATGGAGATGTGGGAATCTGTTCTAAATTAGAACTGCCCATGTCATCTTCACCCCTGATCAGTCTTAGTGAGGATAAGTTTTTTTTTAATGGGTCTTATCTTTCATCCCTGAAGTTTTGCACATCATTCCCCTTCATACGTGCTCTGGCCCAGTCAGTCTGGCCTTCTTACTGTTTCTCATATATGGATGGCATCCATTTCCTGTCTCCACATCTTTGCACTAGACAATCCTCACACGTGGAACACCTTCCCTCCCTCATCTTGGGCTCTCAGAATCCCTAGCTTTGTTTTAGAATCTGCTCGAGTGGCACATTCTAGATTAAGCCTTTTTTGATCCCCTCCTCCAAATCACCTTGTATCCTCCCCTAACAGAATGTAAGCCTCTTGAGGATGAAGTCTATCTCACATTTGCCTTTGGATCCCAAGTGCCTAGTACAGTGCACACAGTAAACCTTTAATAAATAAATGCTTGTTGATTGATTGGCCCACCTAGCCTTCCAGCGGAGCAACTTCATGTGACTGATGAGTCAAAGCCTGGTTTTAATCCTCCATATATCTCAAGGAAGTGTTCTCCCACATGAAAGATAGCTCAGTCCATAGGGCTTCTGTGCTTCCTACCTAACGTTAGAGAATCACCCCTTTCCTTTTCAGCTGATCTTGGGATCAAAAATGTTCTAATCTATTCCAACCCCCACCCCAAGCTCTTTTCAAGTAACTTGTAACTACTTCTCAATAAAGGAGCTCAGATACTTTCCAACACTCACCAAATATATCATCACACTAGTGAGCAATCTATGACGCTAGCAGGAGTTTCCCCTAGACAATATGGCATTCCATGAACACACATATTGACCAGATATCCTGCCAACTGTACCAGGATGTTGATCCTAGCTCATCCCTTAAATCATGGTCACTGGAATTATGGAGTAACATATGAATACCTGTAATTATCTAAGTGTAGTCTTCCCTCCACCTTTGGCATATGCTCAGCTGGTATTCCAGACAAACTATGTAAACTTAGGCTGGGTCTGCTTCTGGGCATGTGTAATGGAAACTCCCTCCTTTGTCCCCCACTTCCCATCCCCCCACTTGAGTGCAGGCACAGATATCCTCTGATTGCTTCTTGGTGTCCATGAATTCTCAAGGATTCATTATATGATGACAAAAGAAAATTCTTTTAATTGCTTGCTAATCCAAACCTCTGTAATAATATACTAAGGGATTGTCCCTGCCCACTGGATTTCTGGGATGAAAGAATATATACACACTTTTAAGTTTAATAGGCATTATTAACATTTTCTATCACTTTCTGGTCTACACAACCAACCAAACAATAAATCAAACCTTGATTGTAGTGTTTGACAATTTCCAAGGTACAAGTGCTCACATTGAAAATTTAACAATTGGTTCTGTTGAGCTAGCTCAAGGTGGCTCCACCACACTCTTGCCCCTACCCTCTAGTTCTCATCTTCGTTCTAGCCTTTTTAAGGACAACTCTGAGCTCTCTTGGAGAAAACTGTGGGAGATGTACTTCCCCTAGGGGCAATAGAGCACTGGGCCTGGAATCAGAAAGACCTGAAATCAAATTTAGTTCCAGCCTAGCTGTATAACCCTAGTCTCTCAACTGCTGCCTGCCTCAGTTTCCTCAACTATAAAATGAGGAAAATAATAGCACCTGCCTGCTAGACAAATAAACATACCAACTATGCCATTTCTTAGGTAGAAAACACAGGAGGGCTTCTAGTACCTCTCTCACTAGCGGGTTAGCTTTTGATCCCATTGGACAGGAAGACAGGAATGGAGTCACAATAAACGGTTAAATAAGCTCACTTTATTCTAGTCTAGTCTTCTCAAAGGGAGTTTGCTGATAATGGCAGCACCAACTCTTACAGCACTCCCTAACAACCCTTCTTGCAGGGGCTGGCTTGAAGGGGGGACAACTACCCCTCCTTCTAGATGGGGTCAATCGAGATGGCACAACTTATGCACTCCCCTAAATCCCCTCAAGCCTCAGTGGGGGCCAATTGAGGCAAACACACAGATTCCCCCTCCCAAGCCTTGATGGGGGCCGATCAAGGCATGCACAGCATTCCAGCTTGTGCATTCACCCCTAAGGGGGTCCCCAGTCACTGACCAGTGCCCACTTGCTTTGTAGGGCAACAGACAAAGAAGGCATGTTGCCAGCAACAGCCTCACAATTCTACATCACTTCATCCCTACATCTACTTCGACTTCCCAGTAGAAACTGTTTTGAACCATACTCATGATAACTCATATCTAACACCTGGGAAGTAGAGATGGTTATGGCTATGGATCCTGGGAAGAAAACTCTTAAAAAAGAATAACAACAATCCACCTTACGCACACTAAAATTCACCTTACTTACACTACCTCATGGGGTTGTTGTGAGGATCAAAGTACATAATATTTGTAAAGACTTAGCATACTGTAGGGGTTTAATAAATGATTATTCCTTTCCTCCTCTCCACCCAGATGCAAATCATGAGTTAATGGCTTCCTAGATAAACCTAAGCTTCCAACAGGGCAACCTCCCACTTGTGTCTTTTTTCCTGTGGTCCTAGGCCTGGGTGGGGAACCATTAGGCCTAGTGAGATCTCAAAAGGTAGCTGGCATCTTCCCCCCAAGCAGCAGGGTGATAGCCACTGGAGCAGTGTTGGTAGCAATAGCAGAAGAGGGAGACTAACTAAAAGGCAGAGAATGGCCCATGAAGAGAAAGAGGCCATCAGAAAGATTCCACTTGACTATATTCAGTAAAATATAAAATAGATAATTAATATCCTTTCCAAAGAAACTCTTTGCAAATGTCCCAACAAGGCCTGAATATTAACCTGTCAACTGAAATGACTATACTAATAACCACAAGTTACTGGATTCTGTTCTAATCATTTTATAATACTTTATGGCTTAGTATTCCATTTTCTTCATAGGAATAAAATTACCTGTTCCAGACCTGATTCATATTTGTACTCTGAGGGTCTTTTTACTTTCTGGGGAGAACTTTTAGACTAGAACCAAAAATAGAATTATTGAATGGAAATACAAGGTGCAGTAGAACTGACACACTGAGGAGCCTAGTTCTTCTATTGAGAAAATAGACAACTCCAGAACACTGAACCCAGGGCAAATAGAAAGGGTAGGGTAAAGGATAGGGATTGTCACAAGCTGTTAGCTCCTGTGGCCTCACCAGAATCACCTGGAGAGTACTTGCACTAGATAACCATTTTATTAAGTTTGCATAGCACTGGCTTAAAGCTATGGGGAATAAACAAGCATACCTGTGTATGCTTATACATACACAACTTAGGTCTAGCTTCTTATATGGTATAGGCCAGCTAGTGTACCTTGTATTCAATAAGCCACAACTTCCTAGCCTTCCACTCCCTTAATTATATATGTGTGTGTATGTGTGTATATGTTTCTCCTTCCTTCCCCTTCTCTAAATGTCATTGAACAGTCCCAGATATTTTGCATCTGTTGTTTATTGTAATTTGTAGCCTTAAACATGTTAGTTCTAGGTGATGGTGTTGGGGGCTGTGGGAAAAGAGTGGGGCGTGGGGAGAGATGTTCTCTTGTTTAGGTAACAATTCTAGTATGCTTATAAATCAGTGACTCAGTCTATTCTGCCCACTGAACTAAGATGTTGTTCCCCTGAAGTTTGAGAAATCATCTCTTCTGCTGTGGCCAAGAGGGTTTCTGATAAACAAAGAGGTTTAGACTTACAAACATATAAAAAACTAATATTGAGCTTGCATAGATCTGGCAAAGAACTATAAAAAGTGTTTGCTGCATTTTGCAGCCCAAATGTAGCTTCTCCTCTGGTCAAAAAACATTATATTCACTAGGTCATATACTTCCTGATCTATACAGGCATTGTTTCTCCTCAATCCCTTCCCAAATGTCACTCAATAATCAGTTGAAAGTATCATTGTTATTTACTCTCATTATGATATCATTAGCATGTATTAGCATAGTCCCTGTTAGTATAGCCTTTAATAATCAGGGTCCATTTTTCAAATATCTCTTCTTTCCATGGTCTATTGCTGCTTCTTTTTATTTAATCAGAAACTGTACTGCATTGAAATAACATGCAGGCAATGATATGTTATTTTTCTTCCCTATTAGTCATATTGTAAAAGAAAACACAGATTAAAAAAACCGAAAAAATAAAGTGAAAAGTAGTATGCTTAGATCTGCCTTCAGTTCTTTCTCTGGAGGTGGATAGCATTTTTCATCATGAGTCTTTCAGAATTGTCTTGGATCAATGTATTGCTGAGAAAAGCTGTCATTCATAGTTGATCATCATTCAATATTGCCATTACTGTATACAATTTTCTCCCAGTTCTGCTCACTTCACTTTGCATCAGTTCACGTAAGTCTTTACAGCTTTTTCTGAAACCATACTGCTTGTTATTTCTTACAGCACAATTGTATTCTATTACTATTATATACTGCAACTTGTTTAGCCATTCCTCAATTCATGGGCATCCTTTAATTTCCAATTCTTTACCACCAAAAAAAGAGCTGCTATAAATATTTTTGTACATATAGAACCTTTTCCTTTTTCTTTTATCTCTTTGGGATATAGACCTAGCAGTGGTATTACTGGGTCTAAGGGCATGCATAGTTTTATAGCCCTTCGGACATAGTTCCAAATTGCTCTCCAGAATGGTTGGATCAGTTCACAATTCCACCAACAGTGCATTAGTATCCCAATTTTCCCACATCCCCTAAGATGGTACCTCAGAGTTGTTTTAATTTGCATTTCACTAATCAATAGTGATTTAAAGAATTTTTTCATATGACTAGAAATAGCTTTGATTTCTTCTTCTGAAAACTGCCCATTAATATCCTTTGACCATTTTTCAATTGGTGAATGACTTGTATTTTTATCAATTTGACTCAGTTTTCTATATATTTGAGAAATGAAATCTTTATTAGAGACATTCCCTTATAAACATTTCCCCCAGTTTTCTGCTTTCCTTCTAATCTTGGCTGCATTGGTTTTGTTTGTGCAAACCCTTAATTTAATATAATCAAAATTATCCATTTTACATCTTGAATACTCTCTATCTCTTGTTTGGTCATAAATTCTTCCCTTATCCATAGATCTGACAGCATCTGGAGCATTCCATGCTCCCCTAATTTGCTTATGGTATCACCCTTTATGTCTAAATAATGTACCCATTTTGACAGTATCTTAGTATCTGGTGTGAGAGGCTATTCTATATCTAGTTTCTGCCAAACTGCTTTCCAGTTTTCCTAGCAGTTTTTGCCAAATAGTGAGGTCTTTTCCCAAAAGCTTAGATCTTTGGGTTTATCAAACAGTAGATTACTATGGTCATTTACTGCTGTATTATGTACCTAATCCATTCCACTAATCCACCATTCTATTTCTTAGCCAATACCAGATTGTTTTGATGATTACTGCTATAATACAGTTTGAGAGCTGGTACATTTTTTTTATTAATTCCATTAATATTCTTGGCCTTTTGTTCTTCCAGATGAATTTTGTTATTATTTTTTCCAGCTCTATGAAATAATTTTTGGTAGTTTGATTGGTATGGCACTGAATAAGTAAATTAATTTAGGTAGAATTGTCCTTTTTATTATACTGGCTCAGTCAACCCAACAATAATTTACATTTTTCCAGTTGTTTAACACAAATACTATTAAGGACCTTTTACTTCATAATCCCAGTCCTTAGACAATTTAATACCTTTGGTCATACCATATAAATCTCATACTCCTGTCAAGTCCCTATGACAATATGCTCAAGACTTTGTCTTATTTTTCCTTTTTGGGTCTAAGTGAAAAAAAAGAAAGGAAAGAGAACAAAAAAGACAGAAGAGGAAGCTGTTTTACTTCTCAAATTTCCCTTTTTATTGTTGGCAGTTTAAACCCCTTAGAAGACATTAATAGTATGTTTGCTTTGGGTAAAGGAATAGGAGTTATGACTTCTTCATTGTACAGATGACAACTTTGACCCAGAAAAGCTAGATGATTTGTCCAAGGCCATATAGTTAGTTTAATGGTACAGTGAAAACACATATTTCAATTGGAAGAGTTCAGGGGTTTTAGAGATTAAAAAAGTTCATTTAAAGTCAAAGATAAAAATCCAGTTAAGAAAACAAGCCACCAAAAAGGGATACCTCATGTAAGAAAGTACTGTTTCTATAAGCAGCATTACATTTCAATTGGTAAATATCAATTGGAGACCTTTCAGAAAAACACAAAATGTTGGAAATCAAATTGGGATATAGTCTGTTAGCTAGTTTAGGGTAAACTCCTAGTAAGGAAGAAATTTTTTTGGAATGTGTTAGCTTCTTATCCCTATAAAGATGATGTTATGCTGGAAGACTGTTAAATGATCACTCTATTCCAAGAGGAATTTAATCAATATAGAAAAAATTAAAATAGCTAATAGCTATGGGATGAATAGCAACTTAATGAAGCTAACTTGAAGCTCATGCCATTCCATGAAAAGCCTCAGCTAGAGATAGAAAAACTTTTCCTAATGGCAACTAACCACAAAGTGCTTCCCTTTCCTTGATTACAAAGCAACTGTTATGTAAAATTAATTAGAAAACAAATACGTTTGTACATTGCTTTTGTTTTCTCTCAAGAAAAATAGCTGCAGTAACATGACTAGCAATTGATGTTTGCAAATGATCAATACTAAGAAAACAACTTTGTGTCCTGTGATCCAGCAACTCCTAGCACTCAGGTACACAGGATACAACTTGAGCTGGAAGACACCTCAGGGTCCCTTCCCAACCCCCTCATTGTACAGGTGAGAAAAATGAGGCCCAAGGAGGTTAACTGATTGATTTACCCAAGATCACATGGTTAGTAATTATCAGTGGCTACAGGGAAGCCTAAGTGCTCTAACTGTGGGATTAGTGTTTTTTCTACTGTATTAGATTACCTCAATATTCATAGTTGTTTTCATGATTTTCTTTCCTTCTCAAATCTGGGTGAAATATATGTATAACAGAATGTTAAAAAGCATCACTTTTAGCTGAAGAATGGTTACACAAATTTTGGTATCTGAATATAATGGTATATTCACTATACATTGCACTATTAGCAAGGATAAGTATGAAGAATTCAGAGAAACTTGGGAAACCTTGTATGAACCAATAAGGAGGTAGAAAGAAATAGGTAGAATCAGGAGAACAATGAAAACAACAATAACTACTACTATTCTTACTGGTGCTACAGCCACATCCATTGAAGACCCAGAAAAGAAGGTTCTTGTCACCAAAGTCCTTGAAACTGAAAAATGGTTCAACATCACACACTGATAGGATTTTATCAATGAAAGTGATGTTAAAGAAGAGGAGGTACTATTTGTTTTGTTGCTGCACCCTATGCACCATGGGGCCTTTCCACGTGACTTGCCCTGGAAAACTTCCATGTGTATTCTCCTGCATAGAATGTGAGCTCCTGGAGAGCAGGGTCCTCTTATTTTGTATCCCGAGCTCTTAGTACAGTGCTTTGCACATAGTAAATGTTCAGTACATACTTTAATTTAATCACTTAATAAGGTAAATAAAAACATGAAAAGACACAAAACTCTGGCTAATTTTAATGATCAACCTCAGCCTCAGAAGACATCTTCTTTCAGCTGAGAGGTGAGGGACGATGGATGTGGAGTGTGGTATCAACTATCAGACATGTTTTTTGCGTCTGGTTTTGCTGACATGTTTCCTTTAGTTTTAAGGAAGGATTCAAAGGAAGGGGATGCAGTTCAGAGGAAATAACTTTGGTATAAAAATAAAAAGCAACAATAAAGCTTTAAAAATCTTTAAAAAAAAAAAAAAACAACAGTCTAGATGAGTAAATTCAGTAGTTTGTACCAGGATAAAGGAAATAAAATAAAAGTTATGGGTCAAACCCTTGAAATTGTTTCAGACAAGAAAAATAATATTTATAGCCATAGACTACATCCTCTGCTCCATAATATATAATACATAATTTACATATCGCTTTAAGGCATGCATGATACTTCCCCAACAACCCTATGAGGTAGGTACATATAAGCATTATTATTCCGATTTGACAAATGATGAAACTGCAACTCTGAGAGGCTAAGTGACCTACCCATAGCCAGAAAGGGTCTAAGAGAAGATTTTTAAAATATGCTGTCAGACAAGTCCAAGTTTAACATTCTACTCATTACACCATTGTACTTCTCCATTCCATACGTGTGTACTACATAAAGGGAAAAAGTGAAAGCATTACTGATCCAGGAAACCCATCACCTATACCAGGAAAATAACTCAGTGCCTAATATAATTACAGTTATCAAATTAACAAAACCAAAAATTAGGACATAAGGTGTGACAAAGAATTTTTCCTTTTGCATAGTCTATATGAGAAGTATACTTTCTTTTCTTTAACTTAAGAGTGTTCTAGAAAACACTGGATTGTATGATTACCATAAGTATTGTATAATGGTATTAAGTCCTAAGAATAAGTAGTATCTATAACGGCATGACCCTCGGGCAAGTCATTTAACATGTTTGCTTCAGTTTTCTCACATGTAAAATGGGGATAATAATAGTAAGTACCTTGCATGGTTGTTGTGAGGATCAAATGAGATTATTGTAAAGCATTTAGCACAGTGCCTGGCACATAGTAAGCATTATGTAAATGCTAGCTATTATTATTATTGGAGGAAGAAAGACCTACTTCTTGAGATGCTAGCTGTTGTGACCCTGAGCAAATCATTTAATTTCATTGTGTCTCAGTTTACTCAACTGTAAAATGAAGATTTGATGGCTTCTAAACTCCTTTCTAGCTCTTAATTTATGATCCTATGAACTTTATGAATAATAGAACCTTTCTTTTTCTGGTATGTTTCCTGTATTCCAACAGATAGGTTTTCACAAATTGCGGCATACAACAAACACCTTTTACAAAATTACTTAATAATTTTATATTTTAATAATTTATTAATTATTTAATAATTAATAAGTTACAAAAAGTTACTTTAATAACTAATAAGTTACAAAATTACTTAATAAATGCTTTATTTATTAAGTCAATAAGATAAAGAAAAATGTTAAAAGACAGTAGAACTGTAATTAGTTATAATGACTAACCTCAGCCCCAGAAAACTGATGATGCTGATGATGAAACACACCTCCCTTCTTTCAGAAGACAGGTGGGGAACTATGAATGAAGATTGTGATATATGCTATCAGATAAGTTTCTTGTGTCTCTTGGTTTTGCTTACATGCTTTCTTTAGTTGTAGGGAAGGGTTCAATGGGGATGCTACAGTTAGAGGAAAGTAACTGGTATAAAAATAAAAAGCAACTAATGCTGCTTTTTAAATTTTTTAAAATAAGTCTGAGGTGAGAAAGCCCAGATCCTGGTAGGCATATTTTTGGTTGACTATATAAAAATTAAAGAAAATGTATTCTTAAAGGTTTCCTCTAACAAGGTATCTTCCATATATATGTCAAAATCATAAAAAAATTACTTGAAAGATGAAACAGTAGAGGTAACTTCATCCATCCTCTCATCATTGATTTCAAGCAAGGATGTCATGGAGGACATTCAACCTAGAGTCCAAGTAGAAGAGGGTTCTGGCCTCTAACTGAATGTTCTTGTTTGTGGATACCATTGTGCTAATTATATCAAGTAACTAAACAGGAAAAAACCAAGTACATTAAGACTAGTTCTCAGACCACGGCTGTAGTTAACCAGAGAGCTGGTTCATGTGTGCTGTGTGTGTATGTGTATATGTGTGTGTGAGAGATTGAGACACTAGATGAACAACAAACTAGCTCAGAATTGTGTAGGAAGAGAAGAAAGAAGGCTATATGGCATTTGGGGAACTGAACTGTGCTTTCTCCATGAAACAAAAACTCATTTTTTGAACACCAGTAATCTTCCTCCTACATCACTATAAATCACAGCCTCAGCAAAATCAGATGGTGAGTTACCCGAAGGGCAACCCAGTGACACGTTGATGGTGAAAACAGGCTGTAGCCTAACCCCAGAGATGACTTAAGAGCACGAAACTGCTTGAAAACATAAGCCTGGAAAGGTCAGGAGCCAATGTAACGAAAGCCAGGAAGGACAGAGGGGCAGTGGAGAACTCCAATAGTTGGCACCTATACAGTTGACACCCCACCACCTCCCAACATTTTGGGGGGTTCTCCTTGGAGCATTTCTGGGGGTCATGAACCAGGGCAGCAAAGGATGAGGCTTGGATGGGTTGCGATATACTCTGTCAGAGGGACTATCCACATTGATGATATCACAGATCCAAAGTCAGTCCTCCCCACCCCATCAGGCCAGGAGGTCCCCGTCACCATACCGGGAGCTCCCTGAGGGTAGGGGAGACCCTGTGTCTCCGGCTTCCCCCGCTCCCCTTCCCATGGTGGTGACCAACGGCTTCTGCTCCCTTCCTCAAGGCCCTTCGGGAGGGACCCCGAGAGGCCAGGCACCCCTCAGCCACCGCGCCATGCCCCTAGTCTAGGCAGATGAAGGTTGTGAGGCCCAGGGAGGGCAGAGCCCTGTGAGGGAGGCCTCCCAGAAGACGGGAAGGGACCCAGCGGGGGGCAGACCCGGCAGAGGCCACCCGCTTCTGACAATGAGGGAAGCCGCCTTCCCTCTCTTCCGCTTCATCCTAATTCCGCTTCACGCCGGCTGTTTTTATAGCGAGACAAATCTGCGCTGATGAAATCACGGTTACCCCCGACTCTCTCCAACATGGGCAGAGCCCCTCTCAAGACTACAATTCCCGTGATCCCTTAGGGGAAGTGGGGAACGAGTCGGGACGTGCGAGCGGCTAGTCATCCTTTCCAGCTTCCTACCTCCGCTCCCTCGGTCCCCCGCCCCCCTCTCGGCGGGCACGCGCGCGCCTGTACGTGTCTACGCGTCTACGCAATACGCACTCGGGCCCTCCCTCTCCCAGAGCCCCGGACGGGTTCCGGTGACTGGGACAAGACCTGAGACGGCAGAGCCGTGCGCGCGCCCTGGGAGACAGCTGAAGGGAGTGTGTTGGTGTGTGTATATGTGTGTAGGGGGGAGTTGTGTGTGTGTGTCAGGGGGCGGGGTACGCGGGGGCGAGAGGACGGCTGCGGGGCTTCTGTCCATCTGATCGTCCGTCCGTCCGGGCCGAGCGGGACGATGCTGTGGTTCCAGGGCGCGATCCCGGCCGCCATCGCGGCGGCCAAGCAGAGCGGAGCGGTCTTCGTGGTCTTCGTGGCAGGTGAAGGGGCGTCCCAGGCCGCAGCACCGTCCCCTACCGCCATCCCCTATCCCTTCACCCGCCGAGGCCCCTAAGCCCCGCGGATCGTCCCCGGGCCCGCGGCCCAGCCGCGGAGGGCCCCCGCCTCCCCTCGGCCCTTCGTCACCCCCCCCGGGGGACCTTCTCTTCTCCTGGGCAGATCCCTGCTTCTCACCCCACCCCAGTCACTGCCCCGCCCCCCAAAACCTCCCAGGGTAGTGTTTCCTCGGGCCATCCTGCCCTCCCCCGCCTCACTCTCCTTCTAACGTTGCGAGAGACTGAGGCAACCTTCCTCCATTCTCTTTCCCTCCCCCACCGTGTATCTCCCCCCAGTCTCTTCCGCCCCCTTCGGTCTCGTCTTCCTGCTCAGATACACCTGACCTAGACACCCTCAGCCTCCCGCAGCCCTTGGCCTTATCCTGCCTGGGTAGGTGCATCTGGCCTGGCTCTCCAGCACCCCCTTACCCAGAGAGAAGCGGGGGCGGGGGGCGCCAGACTGAGTGTGTGGGGGGGTACCTCCATCCCTTCCCTGCTCTTCTATCCTGTCCTCCTCCTTCATCCTCCCAGCTGTCTGGGTCAGAGGAAATGTCACTTCCAAGCCAAACCACGGTGGTGATGTGCACTACAGATCCTGATCCAGTAGCTAATGATAGTTATCGGGGAAAGAGCTTTCTATTACAAAGAATTTTAGAATACTTTAAAATACACACTTAATTTCAGAGGTTTTAGATAGAGTTAGAGACTTACTGTTAACTAAGTGATTGTGTTCATAATTAGTTATGGAAGGTCGGGAAGAAAGCTGTGTCATTGGTAAACAACAAAGAGAAACCACCTGATGATCTTAGTTACCGTTGTTAGTTTGGGAAGTCCAAAACTTTTGAGCAGTGTAAGGTGAAAGTGTTACTTATGTAGAATGATTATTTTAAGTTAAGGTTTTTAAAAAAATCCTTTCTGCTTTTTTAACATTGTATGGATCTTCAGGACTTGTTCCCCCCCCCCTTTTAAACGTCTCAGCCATTTGTCCCAGTTGTAAATGTGGCTTAACTAATTTTTAAAATTTTGCCACAGATTGCCTTTCTCTGGGTGCTTTTACTCCACATTCTCACATTTTATTGTTGTCATCTGGGTTTTCAGTGTGCCTTACACTAATCTCTGGTTTTTTCAGATTTGAATTATGTGGATCAGATCAGAATATCTGTGTCTACTATTAGACCAAGATTTATTAGTTATTTTTGTTTAATAGCATTGCATATATTCTCCATTTTCCCGTTTCTCTTTCGGACAGTATAATACAGCACCAAAATTGCATTTATAGCAGTGAAGATCAAGGTGGAAAAATATGAAAAACATTGTATTAAAATCTAGTTTTCCTGAGGAAATAAAATATTTTTTAAAATTTAGTTCTAAAGCTCTGGCAAATGAAAGATCATTTTAACTTATCTTGAATATTTTAATTGTCCTTCCATGCCATGTTTTTGGAAGTTATGTAGTGTCTACCGTTCTGGATATACATAGATTAAATTAACATTGTTATAAGAAATGTGTCAGAAAAGAGGAAGTCATAAGGCACATAATAATTTTTGATGAAATGATACTTAACACTCTTATAGTACGTTAAAGATTTCAAAGCATATTCACAAACATTAATTTGATCTTTACAGTAACCTGTTGTCAGTAGACAAGGCAGGTGTTATTAAACCCTGTTTTACAGATGAGCCAGCTGAGTCAGAGGTTAAGTAATAAGCATATAGTTAAGTGGTAGAGCTGGAACTTTGATTCTGGTCTTCTGACTCCTTAGTACAATGTCAGTTTGATGGTATAGTTAAAGATTTAAATGGCTTTAATAATATAAAATCCAGTAGCCTTTTGTTCATATTTTATAAATAAAATTACCATTGGGGGTTAAACCTCTCAGCTTTGGTCTTAACCTAGAAATTAAGTTTTTATAGCAGTTTTGTAAAATGTACTCTTTTATTCTGTAAGAGCATGACAATTTTGTGGAACAAATATGGACTCCTCAAATAGTCACTTAAATTGCACAAAAATTAAGAAATCCAGCATTCTGGAGTGTTATGGTGTGTGTTCACAACAAGCAAACAAGTATCTTTTACAAGAAAATGCCCTCAGAAGTTGTGCTAGATTTAAAATGATGTGTCAGAAGTTAGGTTAGATTTAATTACATAGATACTTAGGAATCTAGTCAAATATTAATGAGATATATTTATAATAGGACAGAATATTAAGTCTTTTGCATTTGGGTTTTTTGTATATTCGGTCCTTTTTAAATTAACTGTACTGATAAACACATATTGCATTCATTTAGCATTATAATAATGACTGTTTTGTTGGAAGGTTTGTACATAGATTATTGGCAATCTGACAGAGTGCCTATCTAATAACCTGTTTCAAAAAACTGTTGGCCTTCCTACAATTACAGCAAATTAGCCCTTTTGCTTAGTCTGGGATTTTCAAAGTAGGATTTGTAACTCCTCTACAAATATGTAGGCAGTGGAAGTAGGAAGTTATGCCCCTAACAGCCCTCTGGAACTATGTCTATGACTTTGAAAATTCCAGTCAGGGTTGAGAGTTTATCAGGATTTGGGGCCATGATAGCAATATACGTATTGCTGCATGAACAGTACTCAGGCCAGTGGAAAGCTGAGAAGACATTTTCACAGCCTGAAGGAATTTTGGTCTTAGAGGTAGATTCTGATTCACATAACCTTTTACCTGTAAAGATTTTATAGACAACTCATGCTTTTGACAAATTTTCATGTGTAACTTAAAGAAATCAGAGAATTGTTATTGTTACAAGACTGAGACTACATTTCACCAAACTTAGAGACTTCCAAGATATTTTAGATATATCAAAGAGAATATGTGAAACTACAAAAGAACTTTTTATTTTATACTGAGGAAAATGAACAAGTCCAGTGGAAGTGGCATAGGAAGACTCTCTGGAGTCATTATACTGGCTATACTGTTTACTAGCATAGTGATTTTAGGCAAGTCATTCTTACCTGTAAAAGGAGAAAAAAACACACTTAACACTTTTCTACCTTGTTGCAATTTTGAGTGAACAAATGTGCAATTTTGTTGAAGATTGTTGAGCTCCTTTGAAGAAAGGTATTCAACATATTAAAATCTTACTTTTTTTAGAGCATTTGAAAGCACAGTACCTGTGAACTTCTTGGTCCTATCATACATTTTCCTTTATATTTGAGCATTTGTTTCAGGAAAATAACCTTATACTCAAAAATATCAGCACTTCAGTTTTAAAATATAATTGATATATACTTTTCCCCTTAATATTTTATGAAGATTTCATTTTTTAAATTTGGCATGAAAAGGTAATTATAGCAATTATACTTTTAAGGAAATGTCCTTTTTTCCCATTCCTTATCCCCAGAAAAAAAAGAATTTCACATGAATAGATTAGAATTTGGGATTAGTAGACCTTTAGGTTCTAAGAATTTTTTAACTATTTTACAGGTGATGATGAACAGTCTACACAGATGGCTGAAAGTTGGGAGGATGAAAAGGTCACAGAAGCTTCCTCAGACAGTTTTGTGGCAATTAAAATTGATACCAAAAGGTTTGCTCACATCCTCATACTTTTTTCATTTTCAACTTTTCTAGTCATAGTTATTGCAGGCTGTGATTCCACATTGTCGTAATATACTTTGGACTGTAAAAATATGAATTTGGCAGATACTAGAATGCTTTAATAGTCTAGGAAATTATATCCAGTTACCTTTTCTACATTCATTGGTACATTTGACTAAAACTGTTTAAACTTTTAAAGAATAAAAACTGATTTATCCAGTATTCTAACCAATAGCTTGCCTTATGTGCCTTTACATATTTATAGAACAGTGATAATTGATCTTCATAATAAAAACTCTAAGCTTCTGGAAGATTCTAAAGGGTCTTCCAGATCATAAAAGAAAGATTAAGTTATGTACTCTGTGCATTGATGTCTCAATTAAGAAATACTCTGGGAACAAAACTGTTTTGACACAGTTGTTGGTGAAAGCTTTCAGTTGTGCTAGCACTAGATGAGGTAATAGAGAAATGAACTTAGGTGCAGGCCTCTTCAGTTGGGCCAAGGCCCAACTCAGAGGAGGGACCATAGGTGTTTTCATGGCTCACGTAGCTTAGCCGTCTGTGAGTATGGAAGTTACTGTCTGCCCTGTAGGCATATTCACTTTCTGTGGATATGTGTGGAGAAACCCTCTTGAAAGTATGTTCCTCAGTTCTTGAGGAACAGCCTACTTTGCCTGGAGGAGGAAAGGAGTTTTCCATGGAGATTTGTTGGCTTGGTGATCTGTGTCCTAGAACACATCCGTTTGCTTGCTGTATTATTTCTACTGCAGGTAATGAAGGTAATACAACATATTTTACTGCAACAAAATGTATCTTTGAGCCACGTCCTCTTTGTTAATAGAAGTGTATTTCATAGTTAGCATGCTTTCTCATATTGTAACTCTTTAAAAATGGGCCATTTATGTATACCTGGGACATACAGTAGCCTTTTTACCAGCTATTCCTTTCTCTGACCTTGTTGGTTAATATATTTTACTGGATAGAAAATTGAATGGTTGATTATTTCTTAAGTTTTGGAGCGTTCAATGGCATCCAATAGAATATTGTATTTAAATATTGATGTAAAGTTAGGAAAGAACTGAAGTAAATTATCATATAGGATACTTGAAATTTTAGATAACCAGCTTCAAGATATCTAGGTCCTTTAGATTGGTTTCTAAGCTAAAATTCAGTTTAAGTCTCATGCTTTTGAAATCTGTTTCTAGGTATTTTTGACAGCTTAATTTTAGAGACTAACATTAGTAGTATAAGATTTAGAGATGGTGAGGACCTCAGAGACTGTCTAGTCTAACCGCCTCATTTTATAAGTCAGGAAACTAAGCCATCAAGATGTTAGGTGATTTGTCAGATCACATAGATAGTAAATAGTGGAACCAAAATGTGAACCCAGATTTTCTGACTCTAAATTCACTGCTCTCTCCCTTAAACCATGTGACTTCTCCTTCCCATGATGATTTTGAGGCATTGACAATAATGCTGCCTGGAAATGGAAATTGGCCTATTGTGCAAACCTTGTTGTTATTGGGTTTGGGAGAAATTGTACCTTGGAAAGAAGGTAATATTCCAGGTGACTTTCCATTTCCTCTTAATATAACTACCTTATATTTATCCCTAAAAACTGACTCCATTGATACTCACAACCTCTGTAGGGATTGACTGGTGGGAGTGTAAAATGTTAAAATGTTAGGTATTTTCTGCTTCCCAAATAAAAAACAGGAAATTAAAGTGATGTCAAATGGTAGTAATTGTAGGACCTATGAAATAAAAGCTTTGAAAATGAAACAAACTGTATAGTTCTTGGAAAAGAATTAATTTGTTTTTTGAAGCAGTTACCATAATCAGTCAAAACCTGTTGTTTGGAGGAGAGGTATGTGTTTGATGCAATTCAGCACTGTTATGTTACCAGACCAGTTGGTGGGTGGCCAGTGATTGTATTCATCTGAAAAGAGTAATATAAATCACTCCCAAATTAAATGTAATAAGATTGGTGTTTTTTTTTTCTTTTAGTTGATTGTTGTATCTTGGAGCAATAGATGTGTTTAGGATACTTCATAAAGTCTCAATCTGGAAGGGACCTTAGCAAGTATCTGGTCCAACTTCTTTGTGTTGTAGATAGGAAATGGTGGCCCAGAAGTTCAGTTTTTGCTTAAAGGCACATAGGTCATAAGCAGAACTAGCTTCAGCCCAAGTCCTGTGACTCCAAACCCAGTGTTTTTTCCACTAATAAGTTTTCGTTAAAAAAAACTAGTAGTTGGAAAACATTTATTAACAATCTATTGACTATGTATTTGGTTTTGTTTTACAGTGAAGCATGTCTACAATTCTCACAAATCTGTATCCTTTGAATGGAGAAAAATTAAGTTGTATAAGTTTGAGAAGAATGACTTAACCTTACTGAGTTGAATAATTCGTGAATTTTTTTTTAAATCACACACTTTTTTTCTTCTAAGAAATCATGTATTTTTATTTATAGTGATATACCTTAATATTTATGATAATAACAGTGTACCATGTGAAATCATGAAAGTTGTAGTGCCAGTTTCATTGTGTGACATATTCTGTGGGTGTCAGGAAAGCCAAGCAAGGATAACTAGTTGTAGTTTTTAGAAGATAGATATACAGGGAAGAGAATGAAGGGGTAAGTTGTCAAGAGAAGAGAAGCAGTACACTTGATCTCTTTACTCAGAGATATGGTTCATTAAATCATACATCTTTAGGTACAAGATTATAGTTTGATTTAACTTACCTTAGAATACTTTATAAAATCATAGATTGGTTAGCTAGCCTCACCCCTTTATGTTTATAACTGAAGAGACTGAGGCCCAGACATGAGTGATTTGTCCAAGGTCTCACTAGTCTAGTAGTAAGCGGCAGTTAAAATGGAACTGCTGTTATCCTTTTTGGTATACTACCAGTGTTTTATAAAAATAACCAATTGTTTCACAACATGAATTTGTTAGCCTTTATTTTACGGCACAGATCCTGTAGTATGTGTTCCATCCAGTTTCTTTATAGGAGACAGTGGAATTCCCTTGGAAGTAATAGCCGGAAGCATTACAGCAGAGGAGCTTGTTAACAGAATTCACAAAGTCAGACAGGTAAGAGGCAGCAGAATTATACTTTCCATAAAAATAAGAAAATGCTATGGCAGGGGTTATTTTTTACTCAGTACAGAAATGCTTTTGAAGCCCCATGCCATATTCAGAGCCAGCCAGTTACATTGAACCTTTAAGATAAGTAACCTGAAATCAACAATAAGCCATGTTTTATTTTTGCAAGCTGTTCATGTGAAGTAACCTTTAAAAATACTCATGCTTATACGCGGAAGAAATGTGGCTTTTGTGTCACCCCATTCTGCATTTTTGCCCCTGCTCTTCCTTTCCCCGTGGTTTCAGTACTGCATGCTCAATGTTGTTTTACTTCCTTCCTGTAAAAAGTCATATTTATTCTTTGCTCTTACTGCTTTCTGTTAGAATGAAGAGAAACTGAACAAGCGAATACTGCATTTTATACCCTTATTTTCTTTAATTTTAAGATTGATTTAAATGAAACTCAATGTTATGTTTAAAGGGTCTTCTTTCTGTGCTGCAAGAAACAGCAAAAGTATCTGATACAGTTATGGCATAGTTTATAATTAGAGATTATAGATTTATTTAAGCTAGTTCAAATGTGTTTAGGAGGTCTTAGCATACGCCTTCATCCTACATAATAAAAATCATCTGGACTTACATTTCAGGCTTATTTATTAATACAGGCTTAGAGCATTATGTGTTGATTAAATTCTCATTTGTTTTTCCCCAGATGCACACACTAAAAAGTGAAGCATCGGTTGGAATTGGGAGCCAATCAGCTAATCTAGTTTCTAACCCTTGTTCTTCTTTTGAACATAACAACACTTCAGAAAATTCTCAAGCCAGAAGTGTAGAGCTCTGTGAAACACCATCCACATCTCCTGATACACAATCAAGCATTTCTATAGGTAATTTTAATATTACTGCTGTTCAACATGCCCATCCAGATAATAATACTGTATAATGAGTAATGTCTTTAAAAAAATACTTGTACCATAATTACCTAAATGGCTGAAGGATTGCTGCAGGATAAGAAGTCTTAATCCAGATAGTCAAAATTCACTCACTTGAAAATTTGTGTGTTATACCATAATTCAGAGAATTCCATCACTACTTTTTTATTTTTTAAGTTTCTTTGAGTTTCCTCAGCTATGTGAACTGTAAAATGGCTGATCATATGGGAGATAAGAGGTACATGTTCAAAGAAGAATATCAAAAGGTATAAAGGGAAGTTAGTACATTTTAAAATTCTTGTTGGTTCTGAATAGAAGCAATTATGCTTTCATCCCTGAATATATTTTTAAAAAATATTATAATAAATATGTATATATAAAATAAATATATAAATATAAATGTATTTTTTTAAAAGTAGCATGATGGAACGTGCCTTTTGTATTAAAATGGCATGTATATGACTAAATAAATTTAGAAGTTAGAGTTATAGAATATAATAGTTAGAAGTGACCTTTGTCATTTAGTCCTGCTTAATCCCTTCTCTAGCATAGTTGATGTTGTCTAGTATCTGCCTGAACATTTCTAATATAGGACGAGTGACAGCATGATTACTTGGTGAGGCAGTTTGTTCCTCATCATTGAGTATATCTTCTCCCTCAGGAAGGGAACACCAACCCTCCTCAGCATTAGTTAGGCTTTGTATATCCTCTGTTTCACCCCTCCTCCTCCCACCCCTTCCACTCCCACTGTACCCCCACCATTAAATTGTAAGGTTCTTAGTAGAGTATCTGTTTTTTCTTTCTTCATCAGTGTTTAGCTCCTTGTATAGAGTATGTTATTAATAATAATATTTGTTTAATTGATTTGAATAGTTTTAATTGTTAGAAAGTTCTTCTTAAGTTGAAATTTGCTTCTTTTTAACTTCCTGCTTCTCCTAGGACAAGATAGAACCCAAGTTCATTAATAACACCCTAGGTCTAAGACACTATGCCCTCTTTTAAAAAATAATTTTATTGATGCTTTTTGTTTTTATTTCACCTACATTTCCTATATTTATCACTCACTGCATATCCTTCCCCACCGAAAAGAACCGTCCCCTAAAACAAAAAGAGAAAAAAAAACAAGCCTAGTAAAGCCAGCTAACACATTAAATAAAATTTGACTTTGTATGTAATGTTCTGTATTTATGGTGCTCACTTCTTCAAAGGAGGAAAGAAGATGTATTTTCATAACTCTTCTTTGGGGCCAAGCTTAGTCCTTATAATTTCACAACATTTAATTTTTGTTTTGCTTTTTTTTTTTTCCCCAGGCAATTGGGGCTAAGTGACTTGGACACTGTTATACACCTATTAAGTGTCAAGTGTTTGGTCTGAGGTCAAATTTGAATTTGGGTCCTCCTGACTTCAGGGTTGGTGTTCTATCCACTACACTACCTAACAACATTTCATTTTGATTGTTTTGTTTCTCTTTCCATTTACATTGTTGTATTCATTAGGTATATTGTTCTACTGGTTCTGCTTACTTTGTGGTTCATAATCTTCCAGTTTTTCTCAGTATTCATTGTAGCCATTGTTTCTTACGATGCAGTGATATTCCATTACATTCATGTGCCATAGCTTACTTAGCCAGTCTCCAGCTGACAGTATACCTTTCCGACACCATAGACCAAAAGAACCTTAGCTTTTTTGGATGCCATGTCACACTGCTACCTTATTGAGCTCATTGTCCATTGAAACCCTGAGATCAGGGGCAGCTAGGCAGCACAGTGGATAGAGCTCTGGCCTTTGAGTCAGGGGGACCTGAGTTCAATTCCAGCCTCAGACACTTGACACTTCCTAGCTGTGTGACTGTGGGCAAGTCACTTAACCCCGACTGCCTCACCCAAAACCAAACCAAAACAGAACAAAAAAAGAAGCGCCCAGATTTTTTGTAGACAGACTTCAATCTAGGCCATGCCACCTTTGTCTTTAATTGTGAAGTTGATTTCTTTTTTCTGTCATCTAACATGTTAACTATTCCTTCTAGCTTTTCATCATATAAATTTTATGTGTACCATTTATGCCTTTATGCAATTCACTGCTAAAAATGTTAAAAACAGAATCTAGCACAGATCCCTGGAGCATTCAACTGGAAATCTCTTTTCAAGTTGACATTGAACTGTTAATGACTACTCTTTCGGTCTAGTAATTCAGAATCTAAACTATCCTTTCATCTGGCTCACATCTTTCCATCCATATGAAAACAAAGGGTATCAATTTTAAAAAAAAATAGGTCAGTGGGGCAGGTAGGTGGCGCAGTGGATAGAGCACCAGCCCTAGAGTCAGGAGGAACTGAGTTAAAATCTGGCCTCAGACACATAACACTCGCTGGCTGTATGACTCTGGGCAAGTCATTTAACCCCAATTGCCTCACCCCCCTAAAAAAAAAGTCTTGAAAAAGAATAGCTCACACCAGACTAACATTACTTATATTTTTGACAGAGTTATTAGACTGGATGAGATATTTGCCCTTTAATCCTGTGGCTCTTTTCCATAATCTTTGGAATATCGGTAATAGAGTCTTAGCAATCATATTTGCCAATTCTTTCTGGACCCTAAGATGTTTTTCTTCTGGACTTGGTGACTCGAACTCATTAAGGATAGCTAGATGGTCTCTTACTTACTCCCTATGCATCGTTTTGGTTTTCAACTCCGTTTTAGCCTTTTTTGGTTCTTTTTTTTTTCCAGTCCTAAGATCATTTTCCTTAATAAGGAAAAAGACAGCATAAGAGTCAAATAGTTCTGCCGTCTTTCCATGGGTAGTTATCATCCCTAGCACCAATCCTGTGCATTCTTTGAGCTTTCTGTCTTTATCAGTGTATGGCTTAAAATACTTTTGTTTTCATTAGCTTTCCTCACTAGCCTCAGCTTATCCCATGCTTTAGGGCTCCTTATATTATTCTTTTTTTAATCCTGAAATTATTCTCAAAGGACCATGCCATATTTTTAATATTCACATTCTCTTACTTGCGTTGTTTCTGTCTTTTTAAGATAGAAGTTGGTCATTGAGTTTCCTGTGTAATCATATTGTTTTCTTTAAGCAGCTCTTCTTTCTCACTGTAGTTACTTCAGCTTCATTTTTTGAGAGCTTCTCTTTCCTCCTAGGCTGACTTCCATATACAAATTTTAGACTGTGGGGTCCTACCTATACTTTGTCCAGTGCTTTAGAAGTCTGTTCTCCAAAAATTGAGGGTTAACATCAGAATATGTCTGGCTTTCGTCTTCTTCTCTGTCATAAAATGTAAGATGGAGTGGTCATTTCTCCCTAAGGTGCCCATCATTTCTGCTTCAGCAACAAAATCTAAAATAACATTTCCACTCATTGGTTCCTCAACCTATTAAAAGAACAAACTGTCATTAAGGCAAGCCAAAAAACTATTAGTTGCTCTGTCTTTGGTAAAAGCAAATCTCTAAAAATAATTCGATAATCAGAGTCTCCTAACATTATTATATTATACCTCTGTAGAAGTTTGTGATCTGTTTCCCAATTCTCTCATTAATTTTCTTGTTCTGTCTAGGTGGACTGTAGTATGTGTGTGTGTGTGTTTTAGGCAATCGGAGAATGTCTGAGGCCAGATTTGAACTCAGGTCCTCCTGACTTCAGGGCCAGTGCTGTATCCACTGCTGCCCCTCTACAGTGTATTCTGATGACTTCAGGGCCAGTGCTGTATCCACTGCTGCCCCTCTACAGTGTATTCTGATGAAACTATCACATCTATTTCTGCCTCCATCGATCTTCACCATGCTGACTCCTTCTGGTTCCCAGATTTGTCAAAGATGAATGTATCTTAATGCATAAGCCCATTAGGCCCTCTCTTTCCTTCCCTTTACCTATCCTGTTTCTCTTGAATAAAGTATTCCTTGTCAGTGCCATAGTTATAATGAATCCCAAGTCTTAGTGAAACATCTGAAATTGAATCTGCCCCCTCAGATTAGAACCTTTGTTTCACCTTGCTTGTTAACTATACTTTGTTCATTTGTATATAGATACCTGAAGCTATAGTTTTCATTATTGGCTCCTTTGCTAGAATTTATTTCTTATGGGTTTTGGAGCATCCCTATTCCTTTTTTTTTTTTCCTACATTATAGTCTGTATAGCTCAGTTGGTCAATATAAATAGGTAATTTTCTGAATTCCCCATCATTTTCAGCTTAACAGTTGAAATATAGGTAATTTTCTGAATTCCCCATCATTTTCAACTTAACAGTCTTTTGATTACATTTGTAAGTTGTAAACAAATATGTGTTTACCAGCCTTTCTCGGATGTGCTCCATTTCAAATACCATCATTCCTATATTAAAAGCTATAGTCTAGAAATCCAAGTCTTAATCTCAAACCACATCTTCTTAACCAGTTGTGCATCTCCCAAATCTAACTTTTTCTTCTGAAATAGTTAAATTTCAGATCAGCTATAGCAATGAAAACACCACTTATGCCAAAATTCTTCATTTGTTTTGCCTAACACTTTAAAATCCTTAAAAATGTATTCGGATTCCTTGAGAAATAATCACTTATGCCCTCATGAATGACCGGAAGTATGAGTGAATGAAAGAAAAAGCATTTATTAGGCATTTACTATGTACCAGTCACTATGCTAAGTATAAAATATAAAATTCAAATATAAAAAGTAAGACAGTTCCCACCTTCAGGGGCAGATGACAGCATGGCATGGGTCAGTGGCTGGGTGGGATATGAAGGTGAAGCATGGTCTGGGGTCTGTCAACCATTGGATATAATGGGCTAGGTAGGCTTGTGTTCACCCTTTTATTAATCATGACAGCATGGTCTCAGGGTGGAAGTTCCAAAGATGAGTGGATTAAATTCTCCAAGGACTAGAGGAATCTGTTCTGCTAAATTTTGAAAGGGTCTCCATCATAGCCTAGATACATGCTAAGGGAAGACAGCAGATCTTTGTTGTTATTGTCAAGTTGACCTCAACATCCCTCTATATTGAGACAGCAGTCACCACAACTTAGCTCCTCCTGGGATGATTACAGGATGATAACAGGATGATACCTTAACCTGACAGCACCTTGGATTCCCATTCAACATTTATTGAATGCCTCTTATGTGCACAGCAGTGGACAGGGTGTTGGGGATACAAAGACAAAAACAAGAAATAGTGGTTACCTTCAAGGAGTTTACATTCCACAGTGGAATACAACATGTAAATGGATATATTAGTTAGATAATTGAAAAGGCAGAAAGCACTAACAACTAGAGAAATCAAGAAAGGCTTCCTATAAGAGTTAACACCTTACCTGAGTTTTTAAGGAAGCTAGTAATTATCAGACATGTGAAGAATATATATACTTTCAGACTTGAGGAATCCTGTGAAGGACTGGAGACAGGTAAAATGCTAAATTTGGAGAGAAGCAAATAGGACGATTTTGGTAAAATGTAGAATGAGTAAAGGAGAGTGAAGTGAAATCAGTCTGGAAAGGTTGGTTATCATCAGTCTTTGGAGGGCTTTGAGTGCCAAGATAAAAAATTTGTAGCCATAAGGAGCCCTTGAAGATTTTTGAGCAGAAAAGTGATACGCTCAGATTGATGCTTTGAGGTTATTGTTTTAGAAGCTTTGTAGATGATTGGAGAAGGGGGGAAAGACTTTAAACAGTGGGACCAACTGGTAAAAATTTATTGCAGTATTTCGGGCAGGCAATGATATGGGCCTAACCTAAGGTGGCAGCCCTAGGAGTTGAGAGAAGGGAATGAAGATGTGTGCTCCTCTCATCCACTGTTGAGCTCCAAGCGACTTTCTTCCATTTCTCTCCTGTCATGTTATTTCATATTTTTTTTTCTCTTTTTACAATGATACTTTTATTTCCCTTTTTGGGGGGCATAATAGGGGAGTAGACTGCATTCTCTCTGAGCTAGAGAGTAAAAAGCATTTTTCTCTTCTTGGAGGGAGACTAGCCTTCACTCTGATCATAGATAAAACTTTGTGGTTGTGGCAAGGAGGCAAATATTGAGCACCTTATGTAGGTTGTTGTAAATTGTTGCTTTTTTTTTTCTTTTTGAAACAAGATCTTCAGTCCTTTGTTCTTCCTAGTAACTCTTTTCACCAATGGCTGTGGTACATGTGTGTGTGGGTCTTCTACTCCGAATTTGTTCACCTTCACCTCATTAGTGTCTTCTCACTTTGTTAGCATTTTGATAGACATACTCTATTTCTTTTCACTTGTTTTAACAGTTAACTTCTTTTTCTTTCTCTCCCCTGCCCAAGTGAAGTAACCTTCTGCATAACCTAGAGTCTTTTTCAGGTTCTCTTCTCTGACCGTCAGAAATCACAAATTGTCCAAATCTTCATAAAATTATTTTCCTCTCTACCTGGCCTCTCCTAGGGTTTGGCAGTACAGTATGTCATTTGAACAATTTTATGAGTTAGCTTGACATTGGTCAATGTTTTTTTGATTATAGGGCATAGCTTCACAGACTCTTAAGAGTTGGAGAAAACTAGGATGAATACCAAAAACATTAATTCCCTAAGCAACAAATTTTGGTCAAGTCACTTTCAACATCTGTGAACTTCACTTTCCTTTTCTTGAAAAGAGGGAATTGGTTTCTTTTGCTCTGAATTTTATGAAGCTTTGACTCTCAACAAGTATTTGTCAAGCTTCTTCTTGAACATTTTCAGTGATTCTTTAGTTCTTAGGAATTGACCTGGGTAGCCAGATGGTGAAGTGGATAGAGCTCCAACCCTGGATTCAGGAAGACCTGAGTTCAAATCTGGCCTCAGACACTTGACACTTACTAGCTGTGTGGCCCTGGGCAAGTTACTTCACCCCATTGCCTTACCAAAAAAAAAAAAAAAAAAAGAATTAACACTTATGTTAGGTTAACTATTTTGGCCCATATTTCCCCATCCTGTCTGCAAAGCTATGATTATTTTGTTAAATGCTTTGCTGAAATCAAAGTATATGCTATGTTTGGGGACTTCTGATCTCTTAGTTTAGTAAAAATGTGAAAATAGGATGTTAGGTTAGTTTGTTGTGGCTCATTCTCATCATGACTTTATTTCTTAATTACTCATAAGCCAATTTCCATTCTGTTCTATTCTAGAAATTTTGCTGAAATAAGAGAAGAAAAAGAAATTAAAGGAATTAGAATATGAAATGAGGAAATAAAATTGTTGTTTTTTGCAGATGATATGGTGGTATACTTACAGAATCATCTGAAAAACTACTTGAAATAATTAACAACTTAAAGTTGCCCGATATAAAATAAACCCACATAAATCATTAGCATTTCTATAAATTAGCAACAAAGCCCAGCAGCAAGAGATAGAGAAATTCCACTTAAAATAACTGTAGACACTATAAAATACTTGGGAGTCTACCTTCCAAGACAAACCCAGGGACTATCACATAAATAAAGTCAGATCTAAATAATTGGAAAAATATCAATTGCTTGTGAGTAGGCCGAGCCAATATAATAAAAATGACAATTCTAATTAATTTACTTATTTAATACCCTACCAATCAAAGATCCAAAAAATTATTTTGTAAAGCTAGAAAAGATAATAAAATTTATCTGAAAGAACAACAGGTCAAGAATATCAAGGGAATTAATGAAAAAAAGTACAAAGGAAGGTGGCCTAGCTGAACCACATCACAAACTATATTATAGAATGGAAATCATCAGAACTGTTTGGTACTGGCTAAGAAATAGAGTGGTGGATCACTAGAATCACTGGTTAGATATACAGGACATGAAGTAGTAAATGACCATAGTAATCTAGTGTTTGATAAACCCAAAGACCCTGTTTTCTGGGATAAGAACTCATTATTTGACAAAAACTTTGGGAAAATTGGAAAACAGTATGGCAGAAACTAGGTATAGGCCAGCATCTTATACCATATACCAAGATGAGGTAAGAATGGATACTTTAGACATAAAGGGTGATACCATAAACAAGTTAGGAGAGCAAGCAACAGTTTATGGAGAAGGGAAGGATTTCTGACCAAACGAGCTAGAAAGCATTACAAGATATAAAATGGATAATTTTGATTATATTAAATTTAAAAGGTTTTACACAAACAAAACCAATATAATCAAGATTAAAAGGCAAGCAGAAAGCTGTGAAACAATTTTTTATAGCAAGTATCTCTGGTAAAGGTCTAATTTTTCAAATATATAGAATATAAGAATACAAAGTCATTCCCCAGTTGATAAATGGCCGAAGGATATGAACAAGCAGTTTTCAGATGAAGAAATCAAAGCTATCTCTAGTCATGTGAAAAAATGCTCTAAATTGCTATTGATTAGAGAAATACAAATTACAACAACTCTGAGGTACCACCTCATACCTATCAGATTGACTGATATGACAAAAGGAAAATTATAAATGTTGAAGGGAATGTGAGAAAATCAGGACACTAATGCACTGTTGGTGGAGTTGTAAACTGATAAACCATTCTGGAAAGCAATTTGGAACTGTGCCCAAAAGGCTATAAAACTATGCGTACCCTTTGATCCAGCAATACCACTTCTAGGTCCGTATCCCAAAGAGATCATAAAAAAGGGAAAAGGACCTACATGTACAAAAATATTGATAGCAGCTCTTTTAGTGGTGGCAGAGAATTGGAAATTGAGGGGATGCCCATCAGTTGTGGAATGGCTGAACAAACTTTGGTATATGAATGTAGTAAGAATCCTATTTGTTCTATGAGAAATGATGAACAGGCAGATTTCAGGAAAAGTTGTAAAGCCTTAGAGGAACTGATGCAAAATGAAGTGAGCAGGACCAGGAGAACTTTGTACACAGTAACAGCAACATTTTGTGATGATCAGCTATGATTGACATAGCCCTTCTCAATAATACAATGATCCAGGATGATTCTAAAAGACTCATGCTGGAAAATTCTATTCATCCATGTCCAAAGAAAGAACTGATGGTGTCCGAATGCAGATCAAAGCATACTATTTTCACTTATTTTTTTGTGTGTTTTTTTCCTCTTCTACTATTTCTTCATGCACAATATGACTAATATGGAAATAAGTTTTACATATTACACATATATAACCTCTATCAAATTGCTTACTGTTTTAGTGAAAGGGGAGGGGAGGAAGGGATAGAGAATGTTTGGAACTCAAAAGTTTTTTTTCCTTTTCATTTTATTTATTTCTTTTTAGTTTTCAGCATTTGCTTCCATAAGATTTTGAGTTCTAAATGTTCTTCCCCTCCTTCCCCTCTCCCCAGGATGGCATGCAGTCTGATTTAGGCTATACATACGCATTCATATTAAACATATTTTCACATTAGTCATATTGTAAAAAAGAATTAGAACCAATGGGAAGAAACATGAGGAAGAAGAAACAAAACCAAAAAGATGAGCAAATAGCATGCTTCCAACTGCATTCAGACTCCATAGTTCTTTTTCTGGATGTGGATAGCATTTTTCATCATGAATCTTTTGGAGTTGTCTTAGATCCTTGCATTGCTGAGAAGAGCTAAATCTATCAAGGTTAGTCATTCACAGTGTTGCTGTTACTATATACAATGTTCTCCTGGTTCTGCCCACTTCAATCAGCATCAGTTCATGTAAGTTTTTCCAGGTTTTTCTGAAGTCTGTCTGCTCATCCTTTCTTTCTTTTTTTTGTCTTTTAATTAATTTATTTTTAGTTTTAAACAATCACTTCCATAAGCTTTTCTGAGTTATAAATTTAATTCCCCTTCCTTTCTGCCTCCCTCCCCAAGATGGCATGTAATCGGATATAAGCTCTACATATACGTTCCTAATTAAATATACTTTCACATTAGTCCTGTTGTAAAGAAGAATTAGAACCAATAGGCAGAACCACAAGAAAGAAGAAACAAAACAAGGAAAAAAAAGAGCAAATAGTATGCTTCCATCTGCATCCGGATGTGGATAGATTTTCCATCATGAGTCTTTTTAAAAAAAATTTATTTATTTTTAGTTTTCGACATTCACTTCCACAAGATTTTGTGTTCCAAATTTTCTCCCCATCTCTCTCCTTCCCCCACCCCAAGACAGCATGCATTCTGAAAACCCCTTCCCCTGATCTGCCCTCCCTACTATCACTCCCCACCCCTTCTCTTATCCCCATTCCCTTCTATTTTCCTGTAGCGCAGAATAGATTTATATACCCCATTGCCTGAATATCTTATTTCCCAGTTGCATGTAAAAACAGTTTTTACCATTTGTTTTTAAAACTTTGGGTTCCAAAGTTCCTTCCTCCCTGCCCAGCCGCCCTCATTGAGAAGGCAAGCATCTCAATACAGATTATACATGTGTAGTCATGCAAAACACTTCCATAATAACCATGTTGTGAAAAACTAACTATATTTTCCTTCATCCTATACCACCCACCATTTATTCTATTCTCTCCTTTGACTGTGTCCCTTCTCAAAAGTGTTTGCTTCTGATTAACCCCTCCCCCAACCATCCCTCCCTTCTATCATCCACCCCTCTCTTATCCCCTTCCCCCCTGTAGGGTAAGATAGATTTCCATACCCAATTGAGCATGTGTGTTATTCTCTACTTAAGCCAAATCCAGTAAGAGTAAGATTTATTCATTCCCACTCACCTCCCCCCTCTTCCCCTCCATGGTAAAAGCTTTTTCTTCTCTCTTTTATGTGAGATAATTTACCCCATTCTACTTCTCCTTTTCTCCTTCTCCTGGTACAACCCTCTCTCCCTGCTTAATTTTATTTTTTAGGTATCATCCCTTCATATTCAACTCACCTTGTGCCCTCTGTCTATATATATTCCTTCTAACTACCCTAATAATGAGAAAGATCTCATGAGTTACAAATATCATCTTTCAATGTAGGAATGTAAACAGTTCAACTTTAATAAGTCCCTTATGATTTTTCTTTCCTGTTTACCTTTTTATGCTTCTCTTGAATTTGAATGTCAAATTTTCTATTTAGCTGTGGTCTTTTCATCAAGAATGCTTGAATGTCCATTTTTTCCCCCTGAAGGATTATACTCAGTTTTGCTGGATAGGTGATAGTTGGTTTTAATCCTATGACCCTTGACCTATGGAATATCATATTCCAAGCCCTCCGGTACTTTAATATAGAAGCTGCTAAATCTTGTGTTACCCTGATTGTGTTTCCACAATACTTGAATTGTTTCTTTCTGGCTCCTTGCAATATTTTCTCCTTGACCTGGGAACTCTGGAATTTGGCTGTAATATTCCTAGGAGTTTTTCTTTGGGGATCTCTTTCAGGAGGTGATTGGTGGATTCTTTCAATTTCTGTCTTACTCTCTGGGTCTAGAATATCAGGGGAGTTTTCCTTGATAATTTCTTGAAAGATGATGTCTAGGCTCTTTTTTTGATCATGGCTTTCAGGTAGTCCAATAATTTTTAAATTATCTCTCCTGGATCTGTTTTTCAGGTCATTTGTTTTTCCAGTAAGATATTTCACAATGTCTTCTATTTTTTCATTCTTTTGGTTTTGTTTTTATAATTTTTTGATATCTCATAAAGTCATTAGCTTCCGTTTGTTCCATTCTAATTTTTAAGGAATTATTTTCTTCAGTGAGCTTCTGGACTTCCTTTTCCATTTGGCCAATTCTGCTTTTGAAGGCATTCTTCTCCTCATTGTCTTTTTGGACCTCTTTTGCCATTTGGGTTAGGCTATTTTTTGAGGTGTTATTTTCTTCAGAATTTTTTAGGGTCTCCTTTAGCAAGCTGTTGACTTATTTTCATGATTTTCTTGCATCACTCATTTCTCTTCCCAGTTTTTCCTCTGTTTATCTTACTTGCTTCGCAAAATCCTTTTTGAGTTCTTTCCATGGCCTGGGACAGATTCATATTTTTCTTGGAGGCTTTGGATATAGGAGCTTTGACTTTGTTGTCTTCTTCTGGTTGTATGTTTTGATCTTTTTTGTCACCAAAGTAAGATTCTATGGTCTGACTTTTTTTTTTGCGCTGTTTGCTTATGTTCCCAGCCAATTACTTGCTTTTTATGCTCTTTGTTAAGGTAGGGATCTGCTTCCAACGTGGAGAATGTACTGTCCCAAGCTTCAGGGGTTTTGTGCAGCTGTTGTCAGAGATACTTCTAGGGACCTATAAATTTTCAGTTTTTCCAAGGTAGTATGATCCAAGGTGAGGTGTCTACTCTTTTCCTGGCCTGTGCTGTGGTCTATGAGTGACCATAAGCACTCTTTTCTGCCTTGGAACTGTGAGGAGGATTCTCTCTTCACTGCTGCCACAAGCTCCACCGCCAGCACTCTTCCTTGTCCCAGGACCGCTAACCTGGACTGCAACTCAGATCCAAGTATGGGCAAAGCAAGATAATCCTGCCTCAGCACCAACAAAAAGATCCCTGCAATCCTCCTCTGATCAGCCACTTGATCCCCGCCCCCGCCTGTGGGCAGAGAGCTCTGGAAGCAGCCACCACCCTGGGGCTGTGCCGGGACTGAAGCCAAACCAAGCTCCTCTCTCACCATGGTCTGACAGACCTTTCCTACCAACCTTCTAAATTGTCTTTGGCGTCTGTGGGTTGAGAAGTCTGGAAACTGCCACAGCTCCCCTTGATTCAGTCCCCTGAGGTCTGCTCTAGGTTCGCTGAGGCCTGGTCTTTGCTTTTGTGGCCCATGCTGAACTACACTCCTCTCCCAGTCCGGTGCGACAAACCTTTCTAATCAACCATCTGGGTTGTCTTGGGCTGGGAATTTGTTTCTTTCTGTCTTTTGGTGGGACTTGCTGCTCTAGAATTTGTTTGAAGTCATTTTTTACAGGTATTTGGAGGGGTTTGAGGGGAGAGCTCAAGCAAGTCACTGCTTTCACTCCACCACCTTGGCTCTGCCCCCTCCATCATGAGACTTTTGGAGATGTCTTAGATCATTGCATTGCTGAGAAAAGCTAAGTCTATCAAAGTTAGTCATCGCACAGCATGGCTGTTACTGTGTACAACATTCTCCTGATTCTGCTCACTTCACTCAGCATCAGTCCGTGCAAGTCTTTTCAGGTTTTTTTGAAGTCTGCCTGCTCATCATTTTGTATAGCACAATAATATTCCATTACATTCATATACCACAACTTGTTCATTCCCTAATTGATGGGCATCTCTTCAATTTCCAATTCTTTGCCACCACAGAAAGAGCTTCTATAAATATTTTTGTACATGTGAGTCCTTTTCCCATTTTTATGATCTCTTTGGGATATAGCTTTAGAAGTGCTATTGCTGAGTCAAAGGGTATGCACAGTTTTATAGTCTATGCCTTTGGGCATAGTTCCAAATGGCTCTCCAGAATGGTTGGATCAGTTTACAACTCCACCAACAATGCATTAGTGTTCCAACTTTCCCACATCTTCTCCAACATTTATCATTTTCCTATTTTGTCACGTTAGCCAATCTGACAGGTGTGAGGTGACTCCTTAGAGTTGTTTTGATTTGCATTTCTCTAATCAGTAGTGATTTACAGCATCTTTTCATATGACTATGGATAGCTTAAATTTCTTCATCTGAAAACTGCCTGTTCATATCCTTTGACCATTTATGAATTGGAGAGTGACTTGTATTGTTATAAATTTGATTCAGTTCTCTGTATATTTGAGAAATGAGGTCTTTATCAGAGACACAGGTTTTAAAAATTGTTTTTTTCTGTTTGCCTTCTAATCTTGGTTACATTGACTTTGTGCAAAAGTTTTTTAATGTAATCAAAATTACCATTTTTCATTTAATAGTTCTCTATCTCTTGTTTGGTCATAAATTCTTTCATTCTCCATAAATCTGACAGGTATACTATTCCTTATTCTACTGATTTGCTTATAGTATCAACCTTTGTATCTAAATCATGTACCCATTTGGTATATGGTATAAGAAGTTGGTCTGTGCCTAGTTTCTGCCATACTATTTTCCAGTTTTCCCAGCAGTTTTTGTTAAATAGTTCTTATCTCAGAATGTAGAATTTTTGGGTTTAACAAACAGTAGATTACTATAGTCATTGACTAACTATTGTGCCTTACCTATTCCACTGATCCACCACTCTCTTTCTTAGCCAGTACTAAGTAGTTTTGATGATTGCTGCTTTATAATACAATTTAAGATCTAGAATGGCTAGGCCATCTTCCTTTGCATTTCTTGTCATTAATTTCCTTGATATTCTGGACCTTTTGTTCTTCCAGATGAATTTTGTTATTATTTTTTTCTAGCCCTATAAAATAATTTTTGATAGTTTGATTGGTATGGCACTGAATAAATAAATTAATATAGATAGAATTGTCATTTTTATTCTATTAGCTCAGCCTACCCATGAACAACTGATATTTTCCCAGTTATTTAGATCTGACTTTATTTGTGTAAAAAGTGTTTTGTAATTGTATTTATATAGCAACTCAAAATTTTATTTAAAAAAATGAATGTTTAAAATTGTCTTTACATGTAATTGGAAAAAATAAGATATTATTTAAAAAGAAATTTTGCTAGGAAAAAAAGTTTTAATTCTACTCTAGAATTTTTGTTAGATATCATCAAATTTACTACACTTAGTTTCCTCAAATATTTTCTCTCTTTTTGAAAATTAGGATAACATTTTCCTCCTTATAACATTTTGATACCTCTACCATTCCCCTTGATTTCTTAAAGATTATCAATGTATTTCCTGCATCTTCAGGTTTTTTCAGTGTCTTAGATGTGCTTTCTCTGGGCCTGAATAATTTGAATTTTAAAGAAATGATTAATTGATCTTTTACTGTTACCTTCCTAATACTTTTGGCCGGAAATTCCATTTTAATGATGTTCTACTTTTTTCACTTTGAAGATCATTCTCTTTAATAGAGTTTATTGAAGTAAATAGAAGTTGAGTAGTTCCTTGTTCTCTGGCATCTGTTAATATTATACCAAGCAATGAGTCTGTCTCTTCTTTATTCGTATTTTTATCCCAGGCTTCAAAAACGCTTTTATTATCCTTAGAGTTTTTACAAGCATTAGCATATTCAGCATTTTTTTGATATTGTACTTCACAGACTCCTAGAGTTTTAGCTAAAGGGTCTAAAATGTTTCAGATTCCATGGATAGAACTGAAATGATTTATTTTAGTTCAAGGCATAGTGAAGATAATAAACATAAAAAAATTGAATAAACATCAAAAAATAGAAAACAGGGAGATGAAATTGTGTGGGTGAAGCATAAAAATTGAAAAACAATCATAAGAGAAGAAAAAGAAAGTAAAGGCCAATTCTAAGTGAAAGGTGTCATCTTCATTGTGCATTGATTAAAAAGTATATAACAATTTTTTTTCAATGAGAGCTGTTGTCCCTTTAGGTTCAGAGTAATAAAATGTGTTGGACATTACCAATTATATCCATATGTTCGTAGCTTATTTACAAAATGTATATGAAATGTGGAAACTATCTAGGAGACTTATACTAAGGTAAAGGGAAAGACGACATAAGAAAGCAATGTTGCATAACCTGGCAGGATTGTGATGCAAAAATATTTGAAGGCATTTAAAGCGAATGCTTAGCTATGAGTGTGAGACCATATTCTCAACTTTTGAGTCCAGAACTTGGGATTGCCCCAATGCATATTGTCCATTCCAGACTCTACCAGATGGTCTCTTTTTAGGTCTACCAGAGTCTTATTTGAAGAATCTCTTGAATGATCAGATCCATTCAAAAGTCACATTAGAGATTTGTTTCCATTATTATTTGTTACATGGGATATGGTCTAAGGCATAACTCCTTTCATGTGTATTTTTAGAAATAGTTATCTGTCCTCCTAGGGAGATGGATTAGAGAATGAGTAGTGTAGGTCTGGACAGATTTCCTAAGCCCATTCTGTATTATATGCGACCTACCTCTTTAAGGTATTCTTAATTCTGATATGGAATAGGAATATTCATGACTCAGCTTTGTGACACTTGCTTTCTTAGAAATTCCAAGTAGTAGAGACCAAAGCTTTGACTATAAAGTTTTAGAATAAGGAAGTAGTTTTAGAAATATAGAAGAAATTAGGATGTCAGTGAAAGCCAGCATGATTATCTGCTAAAATGTTGTGTTATATGTGTTACACATATAACAAAGTATGTAAGTGTATAATATATAATAAGTATATAGTATATATGTTTATATATAATATATAATATGTATACTTATAGCATATATAATAATTGTATAGTATATGTAAGTATATAGTATATGTAGTATAAGTATATAAGACGACTAAGAAATAGGAATATTAACAAATGTTAAAATATACATTTTTATACTTTAAAACTTGTTATTAAAATACCGTATTTTTCCTGTTTGCCTTTCTTCCTCTCCCACCTTCCCTTTTAAAGGTGGAGAGAATTCAGGTCATACCAGTCCCACTCAGGAAGCCAGTTCAGATGAGAGAGTGATGGGTCACCAGGCTGAAGAAGACCTCACAGTTAAAGTGGAGAGGTTTGCCCTTTTAAAAATCTGTTTAAAAAAAAAATCTGTTTCATAAAAGGGATTTAAATTTTCAGTTATTTACTGTTTGTTCTGGAGAATTTGTAGAAAGAACAAAAATGATTGATAGAAATGTTTAGTTGAAATTTTTGATTATTTAGTTGGCTGATTTGTATATTTACAGATCATATTCATGTTAGAACATTCATAATTTCTTCATGAAAACTTTTTTCTCTTTTAAAGTATTTATTGATAACTTTTATTTTTATATTGCCTTCATTTCTATACAGAAATGTCATCCCTTTTAACATAGAATTAAAAAAAAATAAGAAAAATAGCAATTCAGGGAAACTAACCAACATATCAAATGAGTCTGACTAAATGTTATACATTTATAGTCCCACCACCTCTGGGAAGAAGAAAAGGAGGTAGATTTTCCTTCATCTCTTCAGGGCCAAGCCTGGTCATTATAATTACACAACATTTAGATTTTTTTTTCTTATTTCTTTTCCATATACATTATTTGAATCATTCTGTATATTCTTGTTTCTTCTTTACTTTATTCTGTATCAGCTCATATAAGTCTTAAATTGCTCATGTTTATTTTTTTGTAATAATATATTTTATTACATTTACATCCTATAATTTGCTTAGATATTCCTAATGAATGGACATCTACCCCCTGCCTTTTTTTTTAGTTCTTTGCTACTACCACTGTGAATATTTTGATGTATATGGGTCTTTATTATATTAACCTAGCAGTGGGAGCTCTCGAGTCAAAGATTATGGATATTTTGGCCATTTTTCTTATCATAATCATGAAGCCTTATTGACTAATTTTACCTCTGTCTAGTCATACCAGGCATTTGAACAACCGTGTGCAGTTGTAGTTGGTTGGACATATATTTCCATACCTTCTGCCTATATTTTCACCTTAATTTTTCTGTTCTTTAGGATTGTAAACAAACACCAGATGCATAGGAATTCCTATTAATTGTGTAACTATGGACAGAGCCTGGTATTCTGCATACCGTGAGTGCTCAGTAAATGTTATTTCTTGGTTTACTTTTCAGACAAATGTCCAGCATTTTGATTTTTCCAATTACACAGTCTCCATTTTCTCTTACTATAATAGTGCTTCTTAAGTGGACATAGGAAGAATTTCCATCATGCTCTTTAGACTAAATTATTCTCAGTTGAAATCCAATTAACATCAATAGTCAGGAATACTTTGATTAATTGTAACTTTTTTATGCCATGTAGAACTTGGAAAAGCCCTGGGAGAAAGTTCATCACAAAAAAAAAAAATCTCAACTCCATCTCTCAGTATTCTACAACCAAAAGAAATAAAGAACTATTTTTTAAGTGGGGTTATAAAGCAGAGACGGCTTAAAAAGAGGGACTTCTTCAGCTTTTAATAAAAGTTGGCCCCTGATCCTGAATCACATTCTTAATATTAACTTCAATAATCTGTTATAGGTAAAAGTAGAAAGATTATTCCGTTTTAATCCCTTCAATATGAAACCTCAAGTTTTTATCATTACACCTTTTGGTTTAAGAATACCCACTTCTCAAATTGTGTTCCAAAAGTTTGTTTGCAGATTGGTGGTTTGGAATTTTTTTGTTTTTGTTTTTATTTCCCACAGAAAATCCTATGAACAGTAATTAGTTTTTGAGGCCAGCCTGAAAAATGTACTTTAGTTCATCATGTGCCCAAAGTGTAGACCGAATAAGGAACACACCTGCTCCTATCCCTTTTTTGCTGTATCCCTGGCAGGGAAATTGTTAACTATTCACCTGCTGAAGAATAGACTTTTACCTAACTCCAAGCCACTGGTGATGGATGTTGTAGTGGGGCAAGAGTTCCTGCATAGTTGACATTTAACAGTAGGTATTGCAGAATTTCAGGCTGGGAAACAAGACTTATAGCTTTTTAGTAAAAATCTGGGCTAGAGTAAGTTGTGAAAAATAGGGATTGAATCCTACTGTTATTATTATTTATTTATTTATTTTTTGCCTTTTTTTTTTGGTGAGGCAATCAGGGTTAAGTGACTTGCCCAGGATCACACAGCTAGTCCTACTATTATTATTAATAAAACCCTAAGGAAATGTTTCTGTCCTAGGTTGGGTACCAACTTCTAATGAAGGCTGAAAAAGTTCCTCTCTTTAGGCACTTTGACCCTTTTTGCTTTATAGCCCCACTTATATAAATGAATATGGCTTAGAACAGCTTATTTCTTTTGATTGTAGAATGCTAAGAAATGGAGTTGACTCCTTTTTTGTGATTCCTATCTTTTCTTTTCTTTCTTAGATCTTAGGATATTGATCTACCTGCTTCTTCCCTTTCTAATGCCACCATATGTTGCTTCTAACCAGGATTTCAACACTGGTACACTATGTGAAAGAATAGAGTATCTTGTTTTCTATGCTATTGTCTTATCCCTGAAGAAAATACACTATCCTCCCTTCCTTGCAGGGCATTTTACTGTTAGAAATAGTGGAGAGATGTATGGGAGAGAAAGGCCTCTCCTTCTTTTCCCCACTCCTCAAAAAAACAAACAAACTGGCAAAGGCTTGTTACTAATCTTTAGATACTTGAAGGATTCAAGTAAAATGCTACCAGGATCAGGACTGTAGCTGGAAGAACAGAAAAGACTTTGTCAGGGCTTTGGATGGAAAAAGAAAGTTCTTTTGGCCACTAAATAACCTTGTTAACCTAGGTGTCTCTTCAAATGTAAGAAAATTACTGAAGTTAGGGGCTACCTCTATGTGCCTTAAAAGTGTCAGATGGAAATACAGTTAAGAGAGTGTTAGGACAGGGTGGGTCTATAATTGTTGAAATTCTTTTCCTTAAATTAAAAAAAAAATTCCTGGATATTTTGAGAAGAGGGTGTGCTGAGGTTTGGGGGCATATGTTGTTAAAGCTATGAGAAGAATTCAAAGGTATGTGGGTTGGGTTTGTATATGAGAGAATAGATTATTCCCTAAAATTGTACTCAAACTCCTTATAATTCAGTAAATTTTTGTTCTGGAAGGGATTTTTTCACTGTCAAGGTAGCCTTGATTATTATATAAGGTAGATGATTATTTGTTTAATATCTTGTAAGATCTTCAAGTTTTTGCAGAAATGTGTTTAATCCGATTCAAATATTTCGCTAAAATAGTCAGGTTTTCACTAATCTTAATGTATGAGTTGTGGAAATGGCTGCTAGTCTTTACATGTATAAGAATTTGACTGGGGAAATTATCTTTGAAAATAAATTACTATGAGATGTCCAGGAGGTTGTTTGGGGTAGAAAACTGCCTCTTGTGTATCTATAAGATTTCCCAAGTATTTAATAATATTTTAGAAGAAATAAACATAGAAATAAAGATGACCTGAAAACTTAGTTATGGCTGCTTCTGGGAATAGAATGTGATGCTTGATAATATGTGATACAGAATCATTTCTCTGCTTAGAGTATAATTTTGTTTGAGAAGAATCAGGTGGTTTGTTGGGTATAAGGACCATTTTGATGTTTTTGTGGTCAATATTTTTGCTTTCAACGATCTACATTTCTGATCTCATTTATTTGATATTCTGGGAGAATTCGTTAATTTATTCAAATGCTATACTTGCATGTGCATATTGTAGGTTGCAGATGGAATGAATCTTGAGAAACTCAGTTATTTAAACAAATAACAAAACCCCATCATAATTCAGGAAAAAACAATCCCACACATGTAGAGTTAGTAGAATTCCTGGAAGCGTATCTTGGAACTTGATACTCGTCCCCCTTTTTGGGCACTCTCCAAAGTGGTCTTTGTTGACCACTAGTTTTCAAGAGGTTTTAATTAGAAAAGTGTGTATGCCTTATGAATGAATGAGGGCTAAAGTGACTCCCTAGAATCCAAGTGTTTTGTTTTGTTAGTAGTTAATGTCCTTTATAGGTAGCTTTGATGTTGTCAAGTTTAAAAAAATTAGCATAAGTTTTGAGTTCCAAATTCCCTCTCTGCTCCTTGAGAAGGTAAGCACTTTGATATATATACTAAACATGAAGTCATGCAAAACATGTTTCCACATTTGCCATGTTGCAGAAGAGAACATAGACCAAAAAACCCCCCAGAAAAATAAAGTAAAAGTAAGTATCCTTCAATCTGCATTCAGATTCCATCACTTCTTTTTCTGGAAGCATATAGCATTTTTCATCATAAGGCCTTCAGAATTGTCTTGGATCATTTCATTGCTGAGAACAGCTCAGTCATTCACAAGTTGTACATTACTGCTATTACTGTGTACTTTTGGCTCTACTTAGTTCACTTTGTATCAATTCATATGTCTTCCCAGGTTTTTCTGAAATCATCCCGCTCACTATTTCTTATATATATTCCTTACTGTACAATAGTATTCATTCACAATCATATACTACAACTTGTTCATCCATTCCCCAATTGATGGGCATCCCCTCAATTTCCAATTCTTTGCCACCACTAAAAGAACTGTTATCAATATTTTTATACATATAGATCCTTTTTCTTTTTCTTTTTATCTCTTTGGGATACAAACCTAGTAATGGTATTGCTGGGTCAAAAGGTATGCAGTTTTATATAGCTCTTTGGACGCAGTTCCAAATTGCTCTCCAGAACGGTTGAATAAGTTGACAACTCCACCAGCAGTTCATTACTGTCACAATTTTTTCACATATCCTTTGACATTTGTCTTTTTCCTTTTCTGTCATGTTAACCAATCTGATAGGTGTGAGGTACTGCTTCAGAGTTGTTGTAATTTGAAATTTCTTTAATAGTGATTTAGAGAACTTTTTCATCATGACTATGGATAGCATTGATGATTTCTTCTGAAAACTGCTTGTTCATATCCTTTGACCATTTACCAATTGGGGAGTGACTTGTATTCTTATAAATTTGACTCACTTCTCTATACATTTGAGAAATGAGGCCTTTATTAGAGACATTTGCTATAAATGCTTTTACCCCCAGCTTTCTGCTTTCCAATCTTGGCTGCATTGATTTTGTTTGTGCAAAACCTTTTTAATTTCATATAATCAAAATTATCCATTTTATATCTTGTAATGCTGTCTGTCTCTTGCTTGGTCATAAATTTTTTCCTTTATCCATAGATCTGACTAATATTCCATGCTTCTCTAATTTACTTATGGTATTATCCTTGATTTCTAAATCGATTTTGACCCATTTTGACCTTATCTTGATTTCTAGTGTGAGATGTTGGTCTATACCTAGTTTCTGCCAAACAGTTTTCCCAGTAGTTTTTGTCAGATAGTGAGATCTTTCCCAAAAGTTTAGATCTTTGTGTTTATCAAACACTGTACTATGGTCATTTACTACTGAGTATTGTGTACCTAATCATTTCCACTGATACCAGCACTCTATTTCTTAGCCAGTACCAGAGTGTTTTGATGATTAATGCTTTGTAATGCAGTTTGAGATTGGGTACTGTTGCCTGTCTTCCTTCACAAATTTTTTTGTTTGATTCCCATGATATTCTTGACCATTTGTTCTTCCAGGTGAATTTTGTTAATATTTTTTCCAGCTCTATAAAATAACTTTTTAGTAGTTTGATCAGTATGGCACTGAATAGGTAAATTAATTTAGTTAGAATTGTCCTTTTTATTATACTGGTTTGGCCTACACTGAGCAATTAATATTTCTGTACTTTATTTGTATGGAAAGTGTTTTTAATTGTTTTCATATAACTATATGGAACTCCTGAGTTTTTCTTGGCAGGTATGTTATTTTCTGCAGTTATTTTAAATAGAATTTCTCTTTCTAACTTTTCCTGATGGACTTTGTTGATAACATATAGCAATGTTGATGACTTAATGTGGGTTTATTTTATATCCTGCAGCTTTACTTAGCCATACTTTTAATAGGTATTCTTAGGTTGCTTAGTGTCAGACACTACGAAATGACTCTAGAAGAGTATTGTTACTGTGTAAATGTTATATACACACACACACACACACAGAGATAAGCTTATGTAATTTGTTGGAAAATGTCACACTAAAATTTCAGAATAATCATTTACTAGGTTTGTCATTTAATGGAAACTGGAAATAAGTAAGAGGTGTTGAAATTACAGTTGAAGACATGAATAATGGATTGGGTCACAGCATTCTTTGGAGGCCAAACATAGAAGTTGTTGCCGTGGCTACTGGGGTTATTCTTTTATGAACTAAGAGGGGCACTTCTATTTATCTATTTTTTGTCATTTTCTTAACTGAATTAAATTCTCCTAAGTTTATTTCATATCATACCATGACTCAGTTAACCTGCTTTTCTTAAATGTAGACTAACAAAAAAACTTGAAGAAAGACGAGAAGAGAAAAGGAAAGAGGAAGAACAGGTAAAGTGCTCACAGATTGATGGCTATCCGATTTTTATAGCTCATTTATTATGCTTTTCTTTAAGAAGAATACTTTTGTGAGTTCTGTTTAATTTGTGACTGAACCCAGAATAACTTGCTGATATGGTTTCGTTGAACTAGATGATTTCTCAGGTACTACCTTCAGACTCTAAATCCCATCATATTCTGCAGCAGATCTTCATTTTTCTTTGTTATGTGGAAAATTGTTATGCATAAATTAGAGTAGGTTCTTTGTGGCTTTTCCCTTTGCTTCCAAAATTAAATCTTGCTTTCCCACTGAGAATAAAAAGGCGCAGGGAAGATCTACAGCTAAAAGTGGGTAGTTTGTGGCAGCACACATCATCCCATTTCCTTTTGTTTTTTGAGCTGCATATGCTGTCACTTTTAGATCTATCTCCTGTTACTGCATTTCTACAGAACTGTACCATTTTCTTTTTGGAACTAAATTATTCCATTATATACATTTTAACAGGGTGGTAGTGTGGCAGTAGAAAGAATCTTAGATTGAAAGTGAAAAATCCTGGGTTCTCCTCTGTACTCTGTCACCAACCAGCTTTTTGCCCTTAGGAAACTCATTTAACCTCACTTTGGTTTACCCCACCTGTAAATTGTGCATAAAATTCTCCTGTTCTGGCTCTTTTACAGAGTTTTTACAACTAGCAAAGTTTATAAACTACAAATATAATGTGCTGGTATTATTTCTTTATCCTTATTCATGTTTTCATCAAGTATTTGATCAGAAAAGTCACACTTTCAAGGCCTGATGTTAAACAAGTTTTCTGTTGCCCCTTTATATCTTCCCGCATTCCTTATCCCTGATTATTAGACAGTCTAGAAACTGAAGACCTATAAGCAAGCATGCTATTAAATAACATTGTCTACATCATAATCACAGTCCAGCTGTTGACAAAAATTCGTAAATAATTGGCATTTGAATAGAAATCACTGCACATAAAACGCATAGTAATGTAGAAATAATATTTTTTACAATCCATATATAACCTATAATTTGTGAAAGAGATTTGAAATGTTTGTTTTTGACTTCTATAGCTTATTTTCTCTTCAATCCAGAAAGAGATTAAGAAGGAAATTGATAGAAGGAAAACCGGTAAGGAAATGTTGGACTACAAAAGAAAACAGGAAGAAGAATTGACAAAAAGAATGTTAGAGGAGAGGAGCAGGGAGAAAGCGGAAGATAAAGCAGCTAGAGAGCGGATAAAGCAGCAGATTGCTCTGGTGAGTTTTATTATTTTTAAGAAATGTTTGTGTATAGATTTATTAACCTCCTGGTAGACTGCAAAAATGGAAACCACATGGGACAGTGGAAAAAGTACCATACCTGGAGTCAGAAGAGACCTGACTCATCACTGACACTTAGTAAGTGTGTGGCCCTGGAATAGTTCTTTAACCTCTCTGAGTCTCATTTTCTTTATCTATAAAATGGGGATAATAAACTACCAATTTCTTCATCCTTCTTAATTTTTGTGACTCATTTGACACTGTTGATCACCCTGTCCTGTATATTCTCTCTTCTCTGGGTTTTGGTGACACTGCTTTCTCTTTGTTCTCCTACCTGTCTGATTGTTCCCTCTTGGTCTTTGCTCGATCATCATCATCTACAGCATGCCTCCAAGGCTCCATCCTGGTATTTCTTCTTTGTACTCAGGGTGACTTCATCCACTCATATGGGGTTTAAGTATCTCTACTGATGATACCTATTTTATTTACAAATAAAACTTATATTTTCAACTCCAGTCAGTCCTGCATTACTCACTACTCAGTGGACATTTCTAATTGAACATCCCATAAATATCTCAAATTCGGCATGTCTAAAACTGAACTCATTAATCTTTCCCTTCAAACCCACCCCTCTTCTGAACTACACTGCTTCTATCCAGGGTATCACTAACTGTCCACTCACCGAGGTTTACAGTGTTGGTAGCATTCTCCAGGCTTCACTCATCTCATATATCTATTTGTTTGGTAGATCTTGTCCTTTCTGCCTCCACAATTTTTTTTGCATTACTGATTTTCCTGAAGCACAAATCTGACCATGCTGTTCCTTTACTCAGCAAACTCCTGTGGCTCCCTATTAACTCTAGGATTAAATACAAACTCCACTGCTTTACATTTGAAATTTTCACAACCTGGTACCAAGCTAACTTTCTAACCTCATTTCACATTACTTCCCTCCACACACATTGCAGTAAACCATATTGGCCTTCTTGCTAATTCCTCATATATGGCATGCCATCTTAATAGCTATGTGCCTTTGCACTGGCTGCTAATTATTCCATAAGCCTGGTATAAACTGCCTTCTGACTTCTGTCTCTTAAATTATCTAGATTCCTTCAAGGCTTAGCTAAAGCACCACTAACTTCACATGGCCTTTCCTGATCTCTCTCTAGCTGGTAGTTAGGCCTTCTCCTCCCCAAATCAGCTTGTATTAATTTTCTATGTATTTATATAATTCATGTTGTCTCCTTGGCTAGTTAAGCTCCTGAAAGGCAGATAACGTTTTCACTTTAGTCTTTTTGCATCTTAAGCACCTAGCACAGTGACTGGCAGATAATTGCACTTAATAAAATGCTTATTGATTGATGGATTTCTTTTCTCATATCATCATTGTCAGAGGGAATGCTTTATAAACCTTAAAGTGCTACATAAACATGAGTTATTTGGATTTATAAGGGCTTTGATTCACTGCAAGGTAATATAGAAAGAGTACATATAAAGTAGCTCTTACAAAACATTTTAACATTAACCAGGTTCTTTTGTTACAAATTTCAGTTGGCAGAGACTTCAGATGTTATCTTGTTCAGCTTATACTTTGCCACCTTAATGTTTTCGAAATATTTGGAAAAATAGCTTTGATACTCTAGAATCAAGCTCACCATTGGTCACGTAACGTTCTCTTGAAACCAGAAGGAGTCTTTGTGGGGAAAAAACATCTAGTCAGATGATATCAGTCTGGGACAGCTTTGAAATAATTTCGAGCAGAGTTGAATAGAAAATTTATTAAGAACCAAAACTGCCTTGGGCTTATTTTAAATACCTTCTAATTCCTTTAAAAATGGTATGTAGGTAAAGTTTAAAATGCTAACACCAAAATGAATAAGTCTCAAGTCAATACATTTGATGTGAAAGGACTTTGTTCTATACATATATGTTGCTTCTGTCTTGAAACTTATGATTGTGGATGTAACCATGTGGCTGTGAATTGTAACTGGTGTTTGATCTTTTAAAGGATCGAGCAGAAAGGGCAGCACGTTTTGCAAAGACAAAGGAAGAAGTAGAAGCTGCCAAAGCTGCTGCTTTATTGGCCAAACAGGCCGAAATGGAAGCTAAGAAAGAGGCTTCTTCACGAGAAAGAAGGTACTTTATTATGTACTCAAAAATATTTGTGTAAAGGGGATTGAGGAAACGGAACAGATGTGGGCTACTTTTAGCTTTGATGTGGCTGGTTTTAGCTCTGGTGGCATAGTGTTGTGGCCATTACCAACACCATGCTCCAGATATGACAGACTGATTTGGCAAATGGCAGTGATATCTGTCACTGAGTAGTGCCCTTTGCAAGTGTTGGCACAAATTCCTTCCTGGAAAGAACCTTAAACATCTGTTTTGAGTAACATCTAGTACTCATGAGAACATGTAATTAGAACTCTTATGTTGACTTTTTCTGGTATTTTTCTTAGTGCTATTGCAAGAATTCAGTTCCGCCTTCCAGATGGATCTTCCTTTACGAATCAGTTTCCTTCTGATGCTCCTCTAGAAGAAGCAAGACAATTTGCTGCACAGGTAAGTTGGCATCTCAGTTACTAAAGAACCAAAACTATAGGTCTTTATTAAAAAGAGAAAAATCCCAAGGTTGGAAAATAGGAGTAAAACAGGAAGTTCCACCAGAGGGCAGTGTGAAAGACCTTGATGATGGGTATGGTTGGTTAAGCACATGCTTCTGATTAGAGCTACATAATTGTATCTAGAGCCTTTTTCTGGTTCTAGATGTACCATTTGGTTGAAAAAGAGAGCAAAGTATTATTAGCATTCAGCTTTTTTCTTATTTTGTGAAGGAAATTTGGTGCTGTTTTGCATATATATAATGAAGATGTTTCTTCCTACCTGTTAGTACAAACTATGGAGTGACAAAGTGGTTTCCCCAGAGGATGTTCTCATGTGGCTAGTTTCCAAGTGAAACTGGACTGCTAAGTATCCCCAGGAGCTTTGCCACCTTCCTGTGGTGAGCTGAGCTGCTGTTCTCTTTACTTAGTGGGTTGTTTTGAGATTGCAGTGGGGGCAGGTCACGTTTTCTCATCTAGCATCAGCCTGAAATTAGCTCATCTTTATTTGATCTCCTTTCTTCTGGAAATACACATGTTGGTGGTCTTTCTTAAGATCTTATTTTTAGAAAGCTATTGCAGCACTGAATAGGTGTAAAATAAAAACTCAGTTCTTAGATTAAAACAAACAAGGGTTTTTCTAGCTGGCCTCTTAGTTTCTAGATTACTACTTCATTGATGGATTCAGAGCATTCAGGTATTCATGAAGATAAAATGAGAATCTAGACTTTTAAAAAGGTTCTTCCTATTTGCAAGACTTAATGAAATACAGATATCTGATGCCATAAGAGGTCAAGGAAGTCTTATTTTCTGGATGCTTTTGATCAAAGAGTAGAACTCTGTAGTGATTTAAGTATGCTTTGCTCATATTATGAAGGTGATGATTGATACTGATATCTTATGGTTCTAGAGGAGTTTAAAGGAGCTAGAGGAACTTAGAAAACTTGTTGAATTTCTTGAAGACAGGTATATGTAAATTTGAAGGCAATTACTGGTCTTGTGCTTAACACTGTAATTTTTTCATTGAGGGTTTAACAAACACCAAAATGAACACTTCCATATACAAAGCAGAATTGTATATGAAAATGTGAATCTGTGTTCTATTCAGATTATTTTTTTTAAAGTATATAATAAATTTGACACGTTAATTTCAAATCTGTCCCACTTATTTGAACTTCTTTCTATTCTTTTCCTCACATTTAAAAAATTTCCCAAAATGCTCCTCTTTTTTTCTTTTTTCTTTTTTTTGCTAATTCCACTCTCCTTCACATCTCCCCAACCTTATTAAAATAAAAAGAAAAAAAAATCATTTACAACAAATTAGTCAAGCAGAACAAATCCACATGTTGGCCATATCCAAAAATGTATGTGTCTTTCTGTATCTTGAATCTATTTCCTCTCTGTCAGGAAGTGGGTGACTTGCTTCATCCCTCATATCCTCTGGAGTTGTAGTTAGTCATTGCTCTGAATCAGAATAATTAAGTCTTTCAAAGTTATCTTTCTTTACAGTGTTATTGTCATCATATAAATTGTTCTCCCAATTCTGTTCACTTTACCCTGCATAACATCTTCTCAAGTTTCTCTGAAACTGTCTTTTATATCTTTTCTTATAGCATAATAGTATTAAATGAGTTAGAATACTACTTGCTATCTAAGGCCACTTCCAGACTCTTTATCTGTAACCATCACTCAGTATCCTTTTCTTCTTTGAGATTTATTCAGTTCATATTTATTACCCTATCAAGATTCTAATAGCTATCATCTACTATCCCCCAGGTTACACTCCTTTCTTCCTCAATAAGTTTATCACCTTCCTGGCTCACAGTCGTCTCTACCTTAAGACCTGCCTTTATACTAAAGGACTTCCAACATACATATTGATATTTCTTTGAATACCTTAGTTTCCCAGTTCCTCTGTTTACTCATTTTCCATGACATATTCCATTCCAGCTAAGCTACACACAGAAATGGTCATACCCTTGATTTGCCATGAACTTTGAAATTTCTTTATCTGATCTTAATCTTTTAACATGCTTTGCCTCTGCCAGGTAACTACTAACCCAGTTCTTTGTCCTCACCCTGATCTCTAATCCCTTTACCCCAAAGTTCTTTCTTAGGCCATCATCCATATGTGGAATACATACTCTTCTCCTTTTACCATTTCAACCCCTTGGTGAACTAGTTAAATCTGTACACTGCCCTCTATACTCAAGTCTCTTGCTCCCTTATCCTGTTGTCAGTCATCTCTTGCATAGCTCCAACCATGGATTACTGCTGCCTTTGCTTTGCTTACATTCACATGCTACTGTAATGAGCTGTAGAAAATGAGGAAACTGTGCTGACTAGGTCCACTACAGATTTATGTTACATAAACTTAACTAGATCTTCACTACAGCAAGGTAGTCTTTTTATACCTCTAGTCAATTCACTATCCCATTTACCACAGTGGCCATGCCATGCTTTTTCTTTCCTCTTCAAGTCTCCCATTAGCCTCCCTTTCCCCACCCTCCTAGTTAAGAACCTTACCTCATACTTAACTGAAAAATTGAGACCATTCACCCCTTTTCTTCAACTCACTACATTCAGTTGTCTTTTTCTACTATCTCCTCCTTCATCTCTATCTCACATGAAGAGGTAGAACTTCTCCTCGCCAAGGCGAACCCCACCACATACACATCCTTAATCCCATTCTGTCCCAACTTCTCCAACACATTTTGCCCTCTCTTCATCCCCACTCTCTGACAAATCATCAGTCTGTCTCCCTATTTATAAACATATGCATGTCTTCCCTATATTTTAAAAAAAATCTCTCAGGCAGCTAGGTGGTGGTACGCAGTGAATAGAGCACTGACCCTGAAGGCAGGAGGATCTAAGTTCAAATCCAGCCTCAGACACATAACATTTAACTAGCTATGTGACCCTGGGCTAGTCACTTAACCCCCAATTGCCTAACAAAACAAAACAAAACAAAACAAACAAAAAAAAAAAACCAAAACTTCTCATTGGAATCTGTCATCCCTGCTAGCTATCATCATATATCTTTTCACCCTTTTGTGGCTAAACTCCTTTAGAAAATTGTCTATATTTAGTGTTTCACTTCCTTTCCTCTCACTCTTCCAAAAACCTTCTGTGATCTGGTTTCCAACTCATCATTCAACTGAAACTACTCCAAAATTCCTTCTTAATTGATAAATCTAATGGTCTTTTCTCAGGCTTCATCCTTTTTGACCTGTCTGTGGCCTTTGACACTATTGGTTACCTCATCTCTTGGATATTCTCTTCTCTCTGGATTTTTGTGACACTGTTGTCTTGCTTGTCTGACTACTTCTCTGTCTCCTTGCCTGGATCTTCTTCTAGGTCACATCCACCAACTGTGGGTGTCTATGAGTGTCCTTGGCTCTTTTCTTTCTGTATACTGTCTCACTTGATGATCTCATCAGCTTCCATGGATTCAGTTATCATCCCTATGCAAATGATTCTTAGATCTACTATTTATCCAGCCCCCCTACTCTCTTTTCTGATCTCTGGTCTCATATGACAAACTGTCTCTTAGATATCTTAAGCTGAACATGTCTAGAAAAAAATTAACTTATCTTTTTTTCAAACCCTCTACTCTTCTGAATTTCCTTTTTACTGTTGAGGGCACTACCATCCTCCCAGTCATCCAGGCTCACAACCTAGGTGTCATCCTCAACTCTTCACTTGCATTTCATATTCAATTTGTTGTCAAGTTGTGTCATTTCTACCTTCCTGATATCTCTTGTATATCCCTTCTCTTCATTCACGTAGCCACCACCTTGGTGCAGGATCTTCTCATCTCATCATCTCAAGTCTCTCCCACTCCAGTCCATCGTAAACTGCCAAAGTGATCTTCCTGAGGCACAGATCTGACCATGTTACCCTTGACCACATAAACTTCAGTGGGTCTCTATCACCTCCAGAATCAAAGATAAAATCCCCTGGTTGGCTTTTAAATCCCATCACAATCTGACCTTTTCTATCTTTTTGTTCTTTACACTTTACTCCCTCTATGATCCAGCAACACTGGCCTTCTTGCTGTCCCCTGCACAAGATACTCCATGCCTGGAATGCCCTCCCTCTTCACTTGCACCTCCTAGCTTTTCTGTCTTCCTTCAAGACTCAGCTCAAATTCCACCTTCTGTACGAAGTCTCCAGCTCCTACTACTAGTGCCTTCCCACTGTGATTACCTCCCATTTACATTGTATTTATCTTGTATATATACATAATTTTTTGCAAATTGTCTCCCCTATTAGAAAGTGATTTTTTTAATCAGCAGGGACCATGTTTTTGCCTTTTATTATATCCATAGCCTTTAGTACAGTAATGTGAACATAGTAGGTACTTAATCAATATTTGTTTGCATTCATATACCATAATTTATTTAACCATTACCCAATCAATAGGCACTTTCTTAAGTTTTTTTTTTTGCTACAACAAAAAGTGCTCTTTATAAATATTTTTGTACATGAGTACTTTTCCTTTTTATTTAAATCTTTTGAGTGAGGAGGGGGTTTTCTAAGCTTATCACTGAGTCACTGAGTATGCAGTATAATTCCAAATTGCTTTCCAAAATGTCTAGCCCATTTCACAACTCCACCAAAAGTGTGCTACTATGCCTGGCTTGTCCTACAACCCCTCCAACAATGATTGTTTTCCCTGTTTGTCATCTTTGCTAATCTGATGAGTGGGAGGTGGAACCTAAGACTTGTTTTAATCTGTATTGCTCTTATTATTAGTGATTTAGTGCCATTTTTCATATAGCTGTTGGTACCTTGAATTTAATCCTTTGAGAATGTTTGCTGATAATGTTTTGACCATTTATCTGTTGGGTAACCTAAAACACTTCAACAGGAAGTCTGTAGCTCTAACTCTTGATCAAGGTATCATTTTCACAAAATGGCCAAAAAATAGTGAAAACTCTAATAATTGAATATGACGACTGGACACTTTAAAGGAAGTTATAAGATTAAATTCTTAAAGAACAGAGTACCTGACTATTAAAAGGTTTCATGAACTGTTATCATGTCCTTGTTTTTGTTTAAGTTATGTAGTTCTTGGAGCTGTGATTTATCATTTTTTTAAGCTTACACAGAAGTCTTTTTCTGATTGTTGTAGAAGAGTGAATTTTCCATTAAATTTCAGTGTGACTGCAGAAAAGTTATATGGCTGTGTTTAAGAGGACAATTACTTCATTTTGGTTAATTTTAAAAGAAGAATTGACAAAGGCAAACAGTAATTTTGCATATACCTAAAGTAAATTTTATCATATAATATAACATACATTTCTGAATGCTTTTATGTTACAGATGGTTGGTAATACTTACAGCAACTTTTCTTTGGCCACCATGTTTCCAAGGAGAGAATTTACCAAAGAAGATTACAGAAAGAAATTATTGGAACTTGAGCTTGCACCAAGTGCTTCAGTGGTGCTCTTACCAGTATGTGTACATCTATCTGTCTAATCTGTCTATCTACCTTTACTATTTTATTCCTCTTAATCTAGAAACGTATTTTGGCCTTATGTTGTTGGTGGGTTAGTCCACTCTCAACTGTCTCTGGTAATATAGAGGTAAAGCAAATAATTGAATTCCCAATGATCAGAAATTTCAGATTTCACCCAGGGCTCAAGAAATATATTTTAGCTGTAAGAATAAACACGGATACTTGAAAATCAGGAAAAAAAAATTCAGCTTTCAAGGAAACAATAAAAAAAAAAAAACTAAAGGGCAGTATATTCCCATAAGACATTGGTTCTCAACTGCTCAGGTTCTGTAAAGCTCCTTAGAGAACTTTTGGGAAGGCTCGGAAAGGACCAGGCTACTTTCTGAGCCACATATTCATAAGCAAAAGCCTTGTTGGTCAGTGGCTCAGCTTGCCTTACATCAAATACTCATAGAAAGTGATGTCTGACTTGGATCAGATACTGGATCTGTGGTGCTTGAGAGAAAGCTGAAGGACCCCTCAGGTAGAGCCTTTTTCCTGCACCAAGTGGTACTTTTCAGTACTCCAGACATCTTCTTTTCAAACTGTTTTGATAGTGAAACTTGAATGCATGTGAGAGGGAAGAAAAAAATGCACTTCTGTGACTTGGGGTAAGATGGCACTGGAAATTTAAGTACTACCATGGAATTTCTGGTCACCATTGTGATATCTAGTGCTTGGTTTTTTTTAAGCCCTAGATTGGCCCATAATTCTTTGCCACTACAGTTTTTGATCAGAACAGCTTGCAAGAAGCAAAACAGAAATGACTGGAGTTGTCATCAGAGCGGAGAAGTAGAAGGCAAAGTGTCTAGATAGTAACATCTAGCTTTCATAGTGCTTGCATGATGCCAAGGTCATCCACTGCATCCCAGGCCACCGCCAGTCATCTTGACTTTTGTCTTGCCACTAGATTTGGATAACTCTGGAAGAGAGAGTGAGGCTGATGACTTTGCAAAACTGCCTCACTTAAATCCAATTCACGAGAAAGTCAAGACATAACCCATGATGTCATTGGTCCTCTTCGAAAATGAAGGATGAACAGTGCTTTATGGTTTGCAAAGTGCTTTACATATGCTGTCTCATTTTGTCCTTATGATAGGTCTTTGAAGTGTAGGTACCTATTATACGATTGAAGAAACTGAAGGTAAAAAGGTTAAGTGACTTGCCCAAGGTCACATAGCTAGTAAGTGTTTGAGAGAAGATTTAAACTTGTTTTTTCCTGACTTCAAGTGCAACATACTATCTATTGTCCCACCTAGATGCCTAGATGATTCTTTAAATCTTGTATAATCAGGAGCTTTTATGATCTAATATTTGAAATCTTTCTATCTAATATTGGTCAGGACTACTTATAAGTCATTACACTGCTTTTGCATCACAGAATTTATTTGTTTTTCTTAACGACTCCATGAAGTCTTGCCTTTCTCATTTGGAGGTGCTTTCTTATTTTTTGTGCATTTTTGTTGTTGTCTGCCAGCCTTTAGACAATGCAGGATCCACTATTGCCTAGCTATTTAGAGGGGGGAAAAAGACAAATTTTTGCTGCTTTATGGTAAACCAGAGAGGCAGTGTAATATGTCAGATGGTATTTATTAACTACTGACTGGTTGCTAGGCCCTGTACTGCACACTAAGGATACACAGAAAGACATAAACATGGTCCTTGGTCTCAAGGTGCTCACAGTCTAACATGGTGGATAAAAACAAACTGGCTCTGGGGAGTCTGGAAGGCTTGAATGCCAAATTCTGCTTCCCACATAGTGGCCATGGACAAAACACTTCACCTCTCAGGGTCCTCAGCAACTCTGTAAAACTATAAATTATAGAGAAGGGATAGAAGGTGCCTGCTGTGGTAGAGAGAATATCACCCATACCAGTGAAAATCTCAAATCTAATTCTTTTCCCTAAACCAGAAAGATTTTCTGTATATTTTCTTGTACATATACAAGGGTCATTTATTATTTCAGATGTAATTTTGTTTATAATTCTCTATGATATACCTAAAATGCTATACTTAACCATGTTTTTGTTTTTTAATTCTTAGGCCGGAAGACCAGCTACGTCTGTAGTACGGTCATCAGGTGGAGAGCTCTGGGAGTTTTTGGGAACAGTACTTTACCCATTCTTTGCTATATGGAGATTGATTAGCAGCTTCTTATTTACCAGCCCTCCTCCTCCTCAGACTTCAATAAGATCAACACCTTTGGAGCACACAAACCCCACAGCATCTGGCAGCTCAGAAAACAGGTATTTAATTTTTCCTTGTTTGCAGTGATACTTAGGGAAATTTTACAACATTAGAAATGCTGTATCTTATAAGAAAGCATCAATATGACTGTGAGTTCTTTCTTCCATTCCTTTGTATTTCTGCTTCTGGGAAGAAAAAGAAAAATTTCAACTTTTGCTGCATTTTCTTTTTAAAAAATATTTATATATACATATCTATATATGTATGTCATTGATGTATTTGTCTTTGTAGTAGCCATTTTAGCCCTCCCCCTCCAGATTGAACTTTCTGTCCTGGAGGGCATTACCATCTTTTCTCAGCCAGGTCCACAACTTTGGAGTAATGTTTACCTCCTTGCTGAAACCCTACATTGCTTCTCCCTCTACAGTGTCTCTTGGATGTGTTCCCTGCCCTCCACTCACATAGCCATTTCCCTAGTCAAGGCCCTTGTAACAGCTCATCTGAACTATTGCAGTAGCCTCCTCATCAGTCTCCCTGTCTCTGGTGTGTCTCTTTTTCACTGTATCCTCCACACAGCAGCAGAGGTAAAAGGTCAAGGCACTTGCCAGTATTTCTAAAGCACATGTCTGGCCATGTCACTCTCCCTGCTCAGCAAGCTTCAGTGGCCTTTTGTTCACATTACAAACTTGAGTCCCTTCACATACTAACTCCAGCCTATCTTTCCAGGCTCATTATTCTCCCCTCATATATTCTTAGGTCCTGCCAAACTGGCTGATTTGCTGTGCATTGCAGGCAACATTCCTTCTTTTGTTTTCCTGTCTTTGCATAGGCCATCCTCATGCCTCTGCTTCCTAGTATTCCTTTCGACCTTCAAAGTTCACTTTCATGAGTATACTTTATACAGATGACCTTTCCCAGTCCTTCCCGAAGTCATTCTATGTTCACTTTGTATATCTTTTGTATGTACTTATACGTATACATGTTAATTCCTGCCAGTAGGATGGAAGTCCTTTGAGGCTTTTGTTCTTTTTGTCTTTACTTTTAAATTAGTAGGTACTCAAAGAATGTTCATTGATTGATTGTGACAAAACAATTAAGCAAAAATATCCAATCCATGCATCCCAGTTAATACAGTAAACAGCATATACAATATTCTTTCCTAGCAGTGTCCTGTCTCTCTGCTGGGAGGAAGGAAGGATGTCTCATTATTTCTTCTCTAGGACCTTCATTGGTTTTTCATTTCCTCAGTTCAACTCCCTTGTAGTGAGCTTTTCATTGTTGTGGTTATTGTATAAAGCTGTTTACACTAATGTTTTGTGTAAATCTTCCCTGTTTCTCAGAATTCCTCATCTTCATCATTTTATAGCATAATGCTATTCCATTACATTTCTTTATCATGATTTTCTCAGCCATTCCTTAGTTGATGTGTACCCACTTTGTTTTTCAATTCTTTGCCACTAGAAAGAGTACTGTGAGGGATATTTTGGTCTGTAGTAGACCTTTCTACCCTTGATTTACTTGGGGTATGTGCCCAGTAGTAGGCTTGGTAAGTCATAGAATATGGACAAGTACAGTCACTTTTTTGCATGATTTCATATTGAAATCCAAAACAGATGAACTCAGTCTTCAGTGAATCACAGCCCTTCCAAATTGATCCCTGACTTTTGTCATCTTTTGCAGTTTATGTGTTGTGAAGCAAAATTTAGAGTTGTTTGGCTTTTTCCTTATATTTGCCTTTAATTTAACACCATAGTCATTTCCCTCTGTCCCACACCCACTTGGAGCCTTCTTTGGAGCAAAAATATTTAAGGAAATCCAGCCTACACAACCCCACATCTGACAGCTTATACTGCATTCTACAACAGTAGTCCTTCACCTGTCTAGACTGTCACTTCTTCATACTGAGAAGGGGTATATGTGCTTCATTATCAGCTTTCCAGGACCAAGATTACTCGATACACTTTTCAAGGTTTGCTTTTTAGTTTTGTTGTTTCTTAACATTGTGGTAGTCATACATTGTTCTCTTGGATCTGCTTTCGTCATTCTGTATCACTTGATTGAACTCTTCTTATTTTTCTCTGAGTTTTTGTCCTTTAGACAGCATCCTTTCTAAGAAAGTGTTAGCATTCTTATTATCTTCAATATCTTTCTGAAATCTCTTCTATGCGAAATATCTTCACTGCTCCATTGATTCTCATCAACTCTGTACATTCTTTGCCCTGTGAGTATAAAAGCTCATGATTTCTCTAGAAACTCTTTTCTGGCCATGGGATATGCCTGATTATGATACTTTACTCTTTTAAATTTGTCTTCACCTTTCCTATTAGTGCACCAGGGTATTTGCTAACATTGGCCAAGTTGTGCCCGTAGGTATACAATAGTAGAATGTTAGAGCAGGAAGAGGGACTTTAAAGATTTTCTAGACTAATCTTACTTGAACCTAGATGCTTCTTTCTATATCTGATTGACTGTCTTCTGTGTTACTGAAGACTTTGAACTACAAATATCAGTGCCCATTCCCTGACTGTCTAATATTCCTTAGGATTGTTCTTTCACCCAGGTATGTAACTTGTTTTGTGAAACATAGGGGGTAGTTAAAATGCCAGAGTAAACTACAGTGACAGTTTGAGCTTTTGCCTCTGAAGTCAGTTAAAAAGTATGTCATTTTAAAAGAGGCCAGATTTTCTTCATAATGATTGACAACTTTAGAAAATTCAAAGCTATACTAATTACAGGGACTATATCCTATTGATACATATCAAGCAATCTCTTTCTAGACGTTAAGACTGAAATCTATAGTTCTATCCTATAATGGAAGATTCTGTTGTTGGTTGTCATTGGTGTCTAATTGAAATCTCAGAGGATGCTTTTTAGTTTTTATATTATTACTCAAGTAGTACTTGTTATAAATAGCATCTTCCTTTTTTTTCTTTTGGAATAACAGGGAAGGGGTCAGGAAAAGAGTGCTAGAAAAACGTGGAGAAGACTTCAAAAAAGAAGGAAAAATATATAGATTGAGGACTCAAGATGATGGCGAGGATGAAAACAACACTTGGAATGGAAATTCTACCCAACAAATGTAGTTTGACAAGCTACACATGGCAATAATCATTGTTTCTCTTATGATTTAATTCAACTAAAACTCTACTGGACAAGTGGGGCTGCTGTATGTTTTACTGACAGGTCTCTATAATGTGTCTCTTTATTCTTGCTTAGAGGGTATGGGTTCAAGTTGCCTAACTCAGAAAAGTCAAGAGATAGTATAGCTGACAAATAAGATTTTGCATATGGTAATCACCAGCTAGCTCAAAGAATCAAAAGGATTCATAAAATCTCCATCAGCTTTCAAATTCAGTATTTCATACACTCACAAGCCCAACTATGCTGAGAAGGTGGCACTTTATAGATGGTTTGCTCCTAAAATCTTGGAGCCCATGCACCTGGTAAGCCACAGAATAATTTGACTTTGTGTCAGAAGCGGTCTATTCTAGTTAACCAATCAGATGATAATTTATGTTTAACTTTTCTCTATTGCTCTGCAACTGCAAGCCAAACCTTGTAGTTTTTAATCTGTTATTCAAATGCTAAATAAAAATCTTTTCCAAAAAAATTGATTGCTAGTATTTCTGTCTAAAAGTTTTTAGTCATCAGGGCTTTTGTGTTTACATGACTTCCCTGTCTCTTATCTACCAGTCTTAATAAAGTGGATAAACTTCTTTTCCTTAAACATGTCTAGGGGAAGAGATTCATCAATGGCCATGGATAATATCTCTTTGTTACAAATCCCTTTGCCTGCCATTAATTATAGACCTTTTAGTTTTATCCTCAGCACATATGCAACCATTTGTTTTTTTAATTATTAGCAGTTTCTTTAAGTTCTTCCTTTTGGCTTCCTATAATTCATTTAAAAAGTTACTTTGGTAGAACAAATATGGCCCATGGAGTAATAATTGGGCCCAGATACCCTGTGAACTTTATAGCTGTATAAGGATAGGTGCCAGCATTTAGAGAATTGTCTAGCTCAGGGGTGGGGAACTTGTGGCCTTGAGGCCACATGTGGCTTTCTAGATCCTTGGGTGTGGCCCTTTGAGTCCAAGTTTTACAGAAAAAATCCTTTTATTAATGGAATTTGTTCTGTGAAGTTCAGATTTAGTCAAAGGGCCACACTTGAAGACCTAGATGGCCACACGTTGCCTCCAGGCCACAGGTTCCCCACCCCTGGTCTAGAATTGTTTTTTTTTTCTTTTTTAGATTAAATTACATTTTTTTTTTCACTTATCTGTCACTTTAAATTACTGAGACACTTTATCTGTCTTTAACCTTCTTAGAAAACACTACTCTTGGAACTGTATCTCTTTTGGTGATAAATGAAAAGGGAATTTTCTTGTGCTTCCCACTAAATAAATTATTTGTCACAGAATACATCTTTACTTTCCTTTTCCTCACTAGAATAAGGAGATGGTTTCTGTTGTAATTCTATTACTAGTAGATATCTGGGAAAGTAGAAGGCATGTGGAAATATCTACAATTGCAATTGAGAAATCAAATTTCTCTTTAGAGAAGTTAAATTTCTGCTTGAGATCTGGAAGGGCTCCCAGTAGCTCAAACCAACACTTAAGCATATATCTCTTAAATATATCCTTTAGTCAAATTTAGCAAATAGATACTGATAACTTGTATAAAACAATATGGAAGACAGAGCCAGTTACATGGTTGTGTGTATTAATTAGTTGAGACAAATAATACTTTTAACTTCTGAGGCTCTTCCAGCTCTGAATGTGTGGTTCTAACATTTCTAGCAGTTTTTATGTCCGTGATTTCATGTAATTTATTTCCTTGGGTTCTGGCCATAAGGAGTAAAATAATTTAGAAACAAATTATTGAATATCTTGTCTTTCCTATTGGGTATTAATGAAATTATTTACACTGGGTGGTCAATTTCTTGGTGCTCCTACTTTCTGCTTTTCTTAATGTTGTGTAGTCAGTCAATGAAGTGTAACATGTAACTATTGGCCAAATCTTAGCAGAGAACTTCATCTGTTAAACTTGGCAACCACTATATGTGAAAGGAAGATTGTTTCATTTGTTGTAACATCAGTAATCTGAGATTCTAAAAAGTATCCTATCACTTTAAATTCTTTTTGATGCAAAAGGAATATACATTAAAAAGATGACATTGCAAATTCAAATAGTCTTGCCTTTAGGAATCATTTCAAATTTCTGAATGCATTTCAGAAATCTTAATTATAGAGTCTGCATTGACATCGGAGATATAAATTCTGTATCAGCATTAGAAAACTCTGGGTTTTAATCTTACCTCTGACACTATGTTTGTGATCCTGAAGAAGTCACTTGACTCAGTACTTTTTCTTCCCTCCCCCCACCCTAGCCCCACAAAAAAACACCTCAAGAACCCAGGACTGTAAGTTGCAAAACAACTTTGCTGATTTGCATTGTGAAAGAAGTTTGTTTGCCAGGAATTCCTTAAACCAATGAAATTACACGTCTATACATTGCCACCATCCCCTATCTAAAAAATTACTCTAGTACAAATGGGGGTTTAAAAGCAAGTGGATTTAGTCTGAGATTACAGACAAGCAGTATAGAAAAAATGTTAGAACTTCTTGTAATAGTATATGGAGCTTTTTGATGAGGATTAGCTATTGAAGACAACAGAATTCCTGTCAGGAATATTTAAAACATTCAGAAAGATAAAATCATCAATTTTTGAAAAAGAAATCATTGAAATAGGCCCTTCGTCCTATCAATCTATCTGATACAAAAGAATACACATGAAAATAGAAGATACTTTTCCTTTAAATAATTTTGCCTTTAAAAAAAGTGTTTCAGAAACAAGACTAAATGGAGTTTCAGAAGCAAATTATTCTGTACAGGCTGTCATTTGGTCTGTAGGTGTAACATGAAAAAAGTTCAGGTAATTGCAAACATTTAGAAAATGCTTTTCTAAATTTCTGGGAAGGATCAATTTAAAGTCACTTGTTCTTTCTTGGGTTTCAGACTGAGATAACAGTTGCCTCATTAATACATTCAAGGTGGCATTGCTAGAGCAGTTTATTTTGCTTTATGTTCACATGTTGCTCTAGTTCTAAGTTTTGTTCATAGGTGGGCCAGTTATTAACTCCTTTGATACCAAGGATGGGGTCTCTGTATGCCTACTTTTCCTAACTGGATAGAGCATAGGATTTTGCTAAATACAGTAAAGAATATCTACTTGCTATATCATGTTTCTTTCAGTTTCAATAACAAAGAAAGCCCTTGGCCTAATGGCACATCTTAGTTGAATCAGATGTAAGCACCCAAACCTTTGCAGAACCTATGAATTGTAGGTAGAAACATTTTTGTTATTTCAAAAAAGCAATAGATGTAAACTCCTAGTGGGCAAGGACTATCTCACTTTTGTATTTGTGTACAGTATATAGCATGTAGGTGTGTTGATTTGTTGACTGATAAGAGGAACATGATGTCTAATTCACAAGTAACTTTTTTATTTTTTACCAGAAAATAGGGATGGGGAGAATTTTTTAAAAATTAATTTATTTTTAGTTTTTAACAATCACTTCCGTAAGATTTTGAGTTTTAAATTTTCTCTCCCTCACCCCTCCCCAAGATGGCATGTAATCTGATATAGGCTGTACATATGCATTCATATTAAACATTTTCACAATAGTCATATTATAAAGAAGAATTAGAACCAATGGGGGGAACCATGAGAAAGAAGAAACAAAACAACAAAAGAAAAGGAGGGCAAATATGCTTCCATCTGCATTCAGACTCCATAGTTGTTTTTCTAGGTGTGGATAGCATTTTCCATCATGAGTTTTTTGGAGTTGTCTTAGATCCTTGCATTGCTGAGAAAAGCTAAGTCTATCAAGGTTAGTCATCGCACAACATGGCTGTTACTGTGTACAACATTCTCCTGGTTCTGCTCACTTCACTCAGCATCAGTTCATATAAGTCCAGGTTTTTCTGAAGTCTGCCTGCTCATCGTTTCTTCTAGCACAATAGTATTCCATTACATTCATACACCACAACTTGTTCAGCCATTTCCCAGTGGGTGGGCATCCCCTCAATTTCCAATTCTTTGCCACCATAGAAAGAGCTGCTATAAATATTTTTGTACATGTGGGTCCTTCCATTTTTATGATCTCTTTGGGGTACAGCCCTAGAAGTGGTATTGCTGGGTCAAAGGGTATGCACAGTTTTATAGTCCTTTGGGCATAGCTCCAAATTGCTCTCCAGAATGGCTGGATCAGTTCACAACTCCACCAACAATGCATTAGTGTTCAGTTTTCCCACATCTCCAACATTTACCGTTTTCCTGTTTTGTCTTGTTAGCTGATCTGACAGGTGTGAGGTGGTACCTCAAGAGTTGTTTTGCTTGCATTTCTCTAATCAATAGTGATTTAGAATATTTTTATATGACCATAGATAGTTTTAATTTCTTCATCTGAGAACTCCGTGTTCATATCCTTTGACCATTTGTGAACTGGGGAGTGACTTGTATTCTTATAAATTCAGCTTGGTTCTCTATATATTTTAGAAATGAGGCCTTTATCAGAAACACTGGCTGTAAAAATTCTTTCCCAGCTTTCTGCTTCCCTTCTAATCTTGGTTGCAGTGGCTTTATGCAAAAACTTTTCAATTTAATGTAATCAAAATCATCCATTTTGCATTTCATAATATTTTCTATCTCTTGTTTGGTCATAAATTCTTCTCTTCTCCATAAATCTAACAGGTAAACTATTCCTTGTTTTCCTACTTTGTTTATGGAATCAGCCTTTTTATCTAAATTGTGTACCCATTTTGACTTTTTATTGGTATAGGGTGTAAGATGTTGCTCTGTACCTAGTTTTTGCCATACTGTTTTCATTTTTTCATACTGTTTGCATTTTTTGTTAAATAGTGAGTTCTTATCCCAGAAGCTGGAGTCTTTGGGTTTATCAAACAGTAGATTACTATAGTCATTGACTTCTGTGTCTTGTGTACCTAGCCTATTCCACTGATCCACCACTCTGTTTCTTAGCCAGTATCAAGTAGTTTTGATGATTGCTGCTTTATAATATAAGATCTGATCCAGCTAGGCCACCTTCTCTTGCATTTCTTTTCATTTTTTTGATGGGGAGAATTTTTAAAGTGTTAGGGGAAAAGACCCAGTCAGACAACTCCAAAGCTAAGGCACGCCACTCAGGTTTGTGTTTTGTTTGCTCTTTAAGTTTGATTATGTACAATAGGATTATGGTGGCTTTTGCCCATGTCTGCACTTTTAAAAATAAATAGTAAAGAGGAGCACCTTTTCTTAGGTGAAACATAGGCCAAATTGGGGGGAAAATTTTTTGTGGCCCTCCTTCTTCCCTTCTCTCCTGCCCCAAATGTCTGAAAAAAAAAAAGAGAAACCCCTCAAAAGTAATTGGTGCATAAAGTCTTAGGATATGACACTCCCATGACTGTCTGGCATTTTAATAAATTAGAAGACTGAAAGGTCTTAACAAAAACAAAAATATTTTAATGGTAGATTATCAGTCAGTTGGAGAAAATTAGGGGAAGTATCTCAGATGTCCCAGGTAAACTAGTTACTCATAAGCCCACTCTGATCCTTTATTGTGTTCTGTTTTCTCAAAATTGTACAGGCAGTTCAATATAAAAGCAGGGAGTTGAATAAAGCAGTATTATGCAAAAACTCAGCAGTTACAAGTTAGCTTCTCTAACTTGTAGGGCATACAGCAGATTAAAATTTACTTGCTGGATGTTTTTTAGACACTTTGAAATATTTATATAATATCAATGCCAGTCCACAGACACGAATAATCAAGAGAGAGAAGAGTATGTATAAGGCTGTTTCTGCATTGGTGGCATCTAGCGTCAGCCCCAAGAACCAAACTTGCTTGTCTGTCACAGATTCAGCGGTGGGAACAACATCTAGGAGAGAAGCACATACCAAATGGTTTATTCCCCAAGTTTCAACTATTCTTATTTCCCAAAGCACCTTCAGTTTAAAAACTCAAATGTAGTTTGAGTCACAGAAGATGGTCTTATCTTTACAATGAAAACGTTTGTTTTTCATTATCAGTACTAAAACTACATATTCCACTCTCCTGGATTATATTAATTTAAATGCATATCAATGAGCCATTAGTATTATTTGAAGTGTATTCTAGGAATTAGTTTGAACAAATATATCAAGGTTTATGAGCTCAAATGAGATTATTTATAGATGTAAAGCACTTAGCAAATTTTTTGAAGTATGTAGATATGAACTATTATTATTGACTCTTTAAAGTCTTTCAGAGAGTTGATCTACAGTGATAGTATAAATTGAATAAATAATAACCCCTAATGATGGTGATTTATATTTTTAAAATGTTTTCACACTTGTTATCTGATGATCACAATAACAATATAGGTAATATAATAATGACAATAGGTAATATAATATCCCAATTTGATAAGTGAGGAAACTGAGGCCAAGAAAATTTGAATAACAACCCCAAATTATCTAAAAAGTCAGTGGTATACCAGGGACTAGAAACCTGGTAATATTAATAATAGCTAACATTTATATAGCATTGTAAAGTTCATAAAGTCCTTTATGTCTATCATTTGGTACTCACAATCACCCTGTGAGGTAAGTACTAGTATTTTCCCCATTTTATAGATGAGGAAACAGAAAAGTTGTGATTTGACTAGGGTCACACAGCTAGGAAGTGTTTTGAAAACAGGTTGTTTGGCTCCAAGTTCAGGCTTCTTTCCATTAGGCTCCCCTGGCTTTCTCTGAGTACCTTCAATTTAGAAAACTCAGAATGCCATTAGTTCCATGACAAGAATCCCCTGGAACATGTGTCACATTGGGCTTTAGGGATCTAGTGAGAGACAGAGACAGAGTACACCTTCCCTTTTCACCCAGCCCCTTATTTTTTCTGATTTTAGGCAGCTGCTCCTGCAAAGTCTCACCTTCTGACTGGAGGCAGGGGTGTGGCCCATTGGCTGGGTCTGGGAAGCCATTGCATCTGATTATAGAAGCATAAAACTTGGCAGATTCCTTGGGGATCCTTGGGATGGAGGGGTCACTGTAGTTTGTGAAATACATGCCAAATCTCTCTGAAAAGCCAGTGGCCCATTCGAAATTGTCCATCAAACTCTAAAGAGTATAGCCACGTATATCCACGTTATCCTGGATAGCTGTAAGAACACAGAAGCCCAAGTATGAGGTTTCCTGTATGATGTTGTCCTTAATAGCACCTCAATATACCTCTCCCCCTTCCTCCCATAGAAAACTTCATATTCTAGAAATTCTTCCCAAAATCCTTTCTGCTCTTAATTATCCTCATATCTCCACCCTATTTCATTTGTCTTGTGCTTATTTTACAAACTGAGATTGCAGAACAGGGAGACAACCTGTCCTGTCCTACCAATGGGAATATAGGGTTATAGACTGAGAGCTGGAAGAGAGGTGATAGGAGGATTCTGCCACTTTGCTGTCTAGGAGTGACTTGGCCTTCTACTTCACTTTGATTTGGCATCTCCTCCTATCTCTTAGGGCTTCCTATGTCAGTCAGTGTGTGGTGTCTTATCATCTAATTTTTTTTATACAACAGGCACTACACACAAATAGGAAATAAATGGAAATTCATTTCGGTAATCATTAAGCAAGAGTTTGATTTGTGTGTAAAGGTTTTCCCAGAGTTTTCAACAATCTAAGGTCTTGGTCACTTTCTTTGACAACTAAGTAGGTAAATAAAATTCTCTTGTTCTCAAAGCACAACAGTTTTGGTGAGCAAAGGTTCTAAGACCCTTTTCCTCTGCTTGTTAACTCAGTAGAATCAAGATCTAAGCTCCTCGGAGTCTGGGTTTGGTTTTAACTCTAGGCTGTCCTGCAATTTGGACAATTTGTAAACTGCTTGCCGTAGTATACAACTGTCCACTGGAGCTGGTCTTACGAAGCTAAAGGTCTGGAAGGGCCTTGACCATTTGCAACCTTTTAGGGCCTGAATTATAAGAATTATGGGAACAAAACAGAGGACCAAAAAAAGTGAGACATGTTTTGAATTCAACAAATGCTTTTCTGACCTTTTTCTCCTCACTTCAAGTGAGCTAATTATTAAAGGGGAACAAAATCCAACTTTCATGTAATATCATGGTTGTTATTAAGATCAATAAGACCACTTCAGCACTCTTGTTCCATAGCTGAATAGTGATCACTCTTTTCTTCCTACATTTGAAGGTTCCTTTGAAAAGGCCAAATGGCCCTACTAGCTCTCTAGGACTGACCCTTGTCCTACTGGCCCCAGCTTAATAAATGAGAAGAACAGGTTCATTTTTTCTGGAAATACCAGTAAGCGTTCTCAGCAAGGAATAATTTATGGTAGAAACCAAAGTTTCTAGTCATTGTCATGGTTCAAAGGTTAATTACACAAAGAGACAAAGCTGAAAAACTGAAGTAACTCACTTCAGGCAACTGGCTGTTGTCCAAGAGGGTTTAGCCTAGAGAGAGAGAACTCAGAGTTAAGAGGGGACATCTGTCCTCTATGAAATGAGTGATTTACCAGTGAACCACTGTCTTACAAATCTGCCCTAAGTTTTAATGGTCACTGACTTTTATCTGTGAAGGTCACAAGCTGATGATATGCTCAAGTACCTTTAAGAACTTCATCAATGTTAAGTCTGGAGGTAATAGATTCTTACGGTGTCATTGAGGCTTGAGGTTTGTCGCTCAGAAACCCCATTCTCTGTAATATAAATTGTAGGGTTGTTGTACTCTTCCTTTAACCAGTTCAAGATTCTTCTAAAGCCAAAAGGAGTAATCTTCAATCAGAAAGAGCATGAATCTGGCCAACTGCTATCTGCTATGGAAGCCACTCCCCTTGGGACAAGAATTAGACTTAGTGAGAGACAAAAGCTTAGATCTCATTTTGCCAAATCCCCATCTATATCCCCCACCTATCCCCAGACTGTGTACATTTTAAATAAATATATATAAAATATGTATTTTTTAAATTTATGGAATAAAACAAGAATTTCCATAACATAGTATAATAAAAAAGATGATTGCATATGAAACTGCAAATTTATTACATACAACTTGCTATTCCTTTTAAATATATAATAAAGTTATCATGTAAATATCAATAAGTCTGAAATCTGGACATAACTGGGAAGAATAATTTGTATCTCCAGAGCTTAGTGCGCTGCCTGTCACACAGTAAATGCTTAATAAACACTAGCTGATGAAGAGGAGGAGAAGGAAGTAGAGATTGACTTCCTTCTTAGAGCAGGGCAGACAAATTTCCAAGATGTTGTATGGCTAGGCTGAATTTCCAAAAAAAAAACAAATAAAAAAAAACAACAGCATTCCATTTAAAAAAATTACCTCTTTCCCCTCAAATTAAAAGCTAAAAGTTAAAAGATTGGTGGTGCAGTTCTCTCAAGGCTACTGAGCAGATTCCTAATTGCCCTCTTGGATTGTTCAATTCTGTACAGAGAATATGATTAGTACAGAAAATCCCAATTCTTTATGGATTAAGACATAAACCCAAGTGTAACATTTACCTTAACAGGGTAGGATTATTTCTTGTTGCAAAGCAGGAAGCCAATATGGACCTCACTAGTCTGAAATTCCTTAAAGAGGCTTAGGTACAAGCAACTACTCACTTTTTATTCTTCCTTCCCTTGAGAGCAGCACATTAGTGCTGCTCAGAAAGTGAACTAGTATAAAGCTATTTTGTCAGGACGTTGGGAGTTCATACCCTGGTCTACGAACCATTTGCATAGTTGTCCTTTGCCATTAGACTACAAGTTCATTGTAACAACTTTTGTCTCTCTGGCACCTAGCACACTGCTAGATGTTTGATCAACGCTGGCTGAATTTGAATTTGCATGATTTGCCTGAGTGGAAGGGACAGGTTAAGAAACCAAGATCACTGACTTTAAATATTTATAACTTGAGTGATTTTTACTAAGTGCTTTTGTTTTCAATCCACCTGACCTGACTTTCTCTGGAAATACTGGACCAGTATTTGAAAGTCTGCCATAGGGAAGAGATAGTGGACTTGTTCTTCTTGGGCCTGGAAGGCAGAGCCAAGACCAAAGAATGATGGTTGCAAAGAAACAAATTTAGGCTCTGGGTCAGGAAAAACTTCTTTTAGAGCTGTCCAAAAGTGGAATGGGCTGTCATCAAGTACAAGTTGGACGACCATTCACTGGGTCAGTTTTGGAGAGAATTTTTAAGTATAAGTTGGATTAGACAGCCTCTGACGTTTCTTCTAACTCAGCTGTGAGTCTATAACATTTGCCTCAGCCCACTTCCCTTAGTGGGACCAGATATTTTAGTCAAGTCCAAGAAACAAAAGAAAACAAGCATGGCAAATGTGAGACACAGACTTCCTGTCCTGCTTCCTTCTTACCCGACAGGCAGCTGAGGCTGTACCCCAGACAAAGCCCTTAGGAAACTCTCCACACAGAAACTCATTCTCCTTTTCCATCGGCATGCCATTGTCGCTGATAACTTCTGTGTGGTACCTAGCTGAAGCTCTTGCAGTCCAGGCTCTGTTGGTATCATTAAAATCTACCTGGAAGAGTCCAAACTTGACACTGTAGCCATTCAACCACTCAAAATTATCCATCAGGGACCAAGCCACATACCCTCGGAGGTTAACGCCATCCAGACTGTAGGCTGATAAAATTTCAGAGGGAGGAATATTCAAGGAATAGTTTTATGCTGTGAATTTGAGCTGCTGGGTGGTACAGTGGATAGAGCATTGGGCCTATAGTCAGAAAGACCTGAGTTCAAACTCAGTCTTAGCTGCTTACTAGCTGTGTGACCCTGGGCAAGTCACTTAATTGTTGTCTGCCTCAGTTTCCTCAACTGTAAAATGGGGATAATAATAGCACCTATCCCCCAGGGTTATTGTGAGAATTAAAAAAGATAATATTTGTAAATAGAGCTTAGCACAGTACCTAGCCCATAGTAGGTGTTCAATAAATGCTTGTTTCCTTCCTTTCTTCCTAGTATCTTGAACAGAACTAGACATTCTACTGGATCTTTAGTATTATACTAAAAAACAATAGTTCATCAAGCCCAAGAAGCCAGCTCTGATTAATTGAGCAGATAATGTACCATTTGGGTAGATTAACTTTGTGAGAGGAGAAGGTGCAGGTACAAGGTCTACAGTATTGGGCATATAGAGCTCTGAATACCCTCAGAAACATTGAATTTTAGTTATGAAAAAAAAATTCCAATAAAATAGAACTTGGCGGGGGGAGGGAGCTGTTAAGAGAAGTCAAATCATTTTGCCAAACAATCCCAGGCATGTGACCCATGGGACATCCGACATTTCTATCAGCTATCTGACAAGCCCACATACCTTTCAAAGCTTCGTTGATGTGAGTTTTGTAAAAAAATATCCTATTTGTGTCTTCAGTCTCAGATGTCTCAAATCCCACTCCATTTTCAGTGACATAAATGGGAATGTCACCATATTCTTCTCTGATCCAATTCAAAACCCTTCTCATCCCCCAGGCCACTACTGTGTTGAGTGCAGAGGCAGGCATAGAAGTATCCTCTTCCTCTGTTCTCTCCTGATCACTTTCATAAGAAGGAGGGTTGAGCTGGGAGGTTATGTGTGCCACAATTCTGGAAGAGTAGGTGTTGAGGCAGAAGACATCTGCTGTGTTTCTAATATACATCTTTTCTTCCTCTGTGAAGCTGGGGAGGTGAGAAGTGACCAGATTTTGTAGCTCACTCCTGTTTCCTACTTTCCACTTCATAACATCTGGGTAGTCTCCGTTTTTGAAGATGGGATGGGCAAACCAGCCCAAGTTAAACTGCAGAGCCCTATCAGCTGCCTCAACATCTCTTAACAAGTTAGGTAACTTGGGTTCCATCCAGAGTGTGCTGAGGCTCAGGGAAATGACTACTTTCTGACTCTGCCTATACTTCTCATCATATGTATGGTAAACTCAGGCATGAGCTTTGATAAGGGTATGGGCTATTCTATAAGGTGTATAGCCAGGATCCTTCACATTTGGGGGAAATACCCCTTCACCATACCCAAGTCATGCCTGGTATACAGGTTCATTAAATGTCATCCAGAATTGGACCCGATCACCAAAAGCACGGAAACAAAAGTCTGCATAGTTATCAAAGAGCTCAATTAAGGAAGGGTTTTCCCAACCACCAATTTCCTGCAAGGCTTGGGGTAGGTCCCAGTGGTACAATGTCACCATGGGAATGATATTGCTTTTCACCAAGCCATCAATAAGTTGGTTGTAGTAGTTAACTCCATTTGTGTTGACAGAATCAATTGTCCCCTTTGGGAAAATTCGAGACCAGGAGATAGAGAAGTGGTAAGCCTTGACTCTCAAAGCTCTCAGGATATTAAGATCCTCCTCCCATTTATTGTAGCTATCACAAGCTACATCTCCATTGTCATTGTTTTTCACATTATTCCCTGGTGTGTGAGTGAAGTTATCCCAAATTCTGGAGCCCTTCCTATCTGCATCCCAGCCTCCTTCAATCTGATAGGTAGAAGAGGACACACCCCATATAAAATCATCCAGGAATGTTCCCTGGTAGAAGAGATCTCTTTCAAATTTGGGTTCATTGGAGAATTTTTCCCAAACTATCTTAGCCTTGGAAGGAACCTCTGAGGGTCCCAGAGTAACTGAAACTTTGGGGGGAGGACTATAAAGGAATGGCCGAGAAGATCTGTCTGTCTCTTTAGTCAGGAAGCCATTCTTTTCAATGAGTCTAGAGAAAAAATAGGCAGATTTCCTGGGGGTTCTAGGTCTGCTGCCATCTTTGAAATTCACGTAGTGTAGCCCAGATCTTTGGTTGTAACCTGATAGGCCTTCAAAGCCATCAATGAGGGAACGAACAATGTAGGACCGAACATCCACAGAGTTCAACTTGATAGCTAAGAAGAGAAAACAGAGAATTGATGAACATTAAAATCCTTTTCATCTTTTCTTTTTGTTGTTTTTTAAAGTTTTCTTTTTCATGTGAAAGATTTGGAAGTGTTCATACTTCAAAAAAAAGGTAGCTAACTAATATTTTCACCACTCCAGATTAAAGAAAGACACATATATTTACCTCTTGCATACAATCAATAGCAATAAATTTCAAATATGAACAGTATCTATAGCTTTAGAAAAGCACTCCACTGGTACATATAATCCACTAATTTCTATACTACAAATAACTCATTATTGTTTTACTACTTTACTTATTGACCTCAGGTATCACCAGCACAAAATTACTAAACTTTTTTTTATGCTAAAAGGATAAATAAACCAAATATTCTAGGGGTTATTCTCTCTCATGGAAGAACCAGATAGCTAATTCCCTGGTTTGAATCATCAAACAGGTATGAATCAAGTATTATTCAAATAGCACCTGAACATTTAGAACTATTTGTTGTGTTTGGGAGTATCAAGTCCTGATTTAATCAAGTTACACTACAGCTCAACAACTCAGGTAACTATGTAAAAATTAACCCATGATTGTGTGACTAAAAAGCTTTAGACTTAGAAGAAGAAGACCAGGGTTTGATTTCCAGTTCTATCATCTTTTAGTTGGATGAGACTGATTAAGACACTTAACCTCTCTGAGGCTCAGTTTCCTCACTTGAAAAATGGGTGGAGTGATAAGGAAAGAGTACTTTGGAATCAGAAGGCCTGTACTAAAATTCTACCTCTGACACTTAGCCCCTGTGTGATCTTAGGCACTCACCTTCCTAGGGCCTTGGTTTTCTCATCTATAAAATGAGGGGGTTAGATTGGAGACCTCTAACATCTCTTCTTACTCTTAAACCCATGATTTCAAAAGGAATAAATCATGCAAAATACTTCATAACTTTTGGAGCAGCTAGGTGGTGGAGTGAATAGAGTGCTGAGTCTGAAATCAGGAAGACCTGAGTTCAAAACTAGCCTCAGACACTTACTAGTTGTGTGACCCTGAGCAAGTCACTAAGCTATGTTAGTTTCAGTTTCATCATCTGTAAGATGAGATTGAAGGAAATGGCAAACCACTCCAATATCTTTGCCGATAAAACCCCAAAGGAAGTCCCAAAGGGTAGGATGTGTCTAAAAATTACTCAACAATAATGACAACAAAAACCTTGTAACTTTAAAGTGCTATGTAAATATAAACTTTTTTTTTTTAAATTTGTGAAAGGCATCATTGGAAAGGCACTATTGGACTTGGATATTTGTCTCCCACTCACTAGCTGCTTACTAATGAGATTGGTCAGAGCAATAACTAGCAACTTCTGTATCCAGGACCAATAGCACAAAATGTGCTCTAAAATTTACCTTTTAAAACAATTGAGGTGATAAGATATATATATGTGTGTATATATATATATATATATATACACACACATATGTGTGTATATATATATATACACACATATGTGTGTATATACAGATATACGTCCATGTATATACATGTGTATGTGTATATATACATGTATACATACATGCATAGATGAAATAGTTAATCATTCACTGTCTTTCATTGTTATTTAAGTACCCAAATGTGTGATAGAGACAGTAAGTCAAATAGAGATGGGGGTGGGGAGGTGTGTGAGAGATGAAAGTGGGCTGGAATGACTGGAAGGGCTTCATTTGAGCATTGGGATTGGGTTGGATCTGGAAAGGAAGAGGGTTAAGAGGAGGGATTCCAGGTTGAAGAAACAGCCAGAACCAGGTGATGGATTGGAGAAAGACAAAGGGACAAACCCTGTCCTTAGAGGTTGCAGAGTGTAGCAGAGAAAATGCTGGACTTCGAGTCAAGAGGTCTAAGTTCAAATGCTGACTCTGATTCTTTAGCCACTAGAAGCCTCAATTTCCTCATCTGTAAAATGGGGGTGGCAATGCTGGTTCTGCCTTCATCCCTGGGTTGTTATGAAGGAAAGTGCTCTGTAAACCTTCAAGAACTAAAGAGATGAGTGAGTGCTTACCTTTGAGCACCTCATTGATATAGAGATTGAAATAGTTACTTCTTGCGGAATCATCAAGGACCCTGCCTTCTTCCAGTGGCAGGCCATTGGCAGCCAGGTAGATTGGAACATTCCCTTTGGTATATTCCAAGGACACAAACTGTAAGAGTCTCCTGAGACCCCAAGGCACCACCCGAAGCCAAGGGGATGATGTCCGGAGCCAGGTGGGGTCCATGTGCTGGGAGAAGCCCCAGAGGTTGTCATAGTCCAAGACACAGGAGCCATTCTGGGCATCCCTAATCAGGCGGGCGGTATAATGTGACAGGCCGAGAAAGTCAGAGGAACCTTTCCAGAGAAGCTTCTCTTCCTCAGTTAAACTAAGAATCTGGGCGACGAAGCTGCCACACTGTCTGTTTTTCTGCCGGATTTGTTCCTTCAGGGTGTCAGGGTAGTCACCATCCATAAAGAGCGGGTGGGCAAACCAGCCCAGCATGGAGTGCAGGTAGCGCTCAGCGGCCCTCACATCCTCGGCCTCCTCTGGAGAATAGGGCTAGCCCAGTCGGAGTTCAGCACGATCCCTAGCTGCCCCTGCTGCTGCCCATGATGGTGGCGATCATAATGATGCCAACCCTTGGCATGAGCCTTGAGGATGGAGCGAGCCACCTTTGGGAAAGGAGGGAAAGAGAGAACAGAATACAGGCTTGAGGGATGCTTATTTATTTTGTTCCCTATACCTGTGATCTCACTGGTACAGAGGACTCCAGAGAACTTCAATTACACCAGTTTCACAACTTCTAGACTTAGTGGACTGCCTCAGGGCATCTAGGTGGCCAAACAGATAGAACACTGGGCCTAGAGTCAGACGATCTGAGTTCAAATCCTATATTAGACACTTGCAAGTTCCCATCACTGCACATGTTACTTAGCCTCTCCGTGCCTCACTTTCTTTGGCTGTAAAAATTAGGGAGTTGGGCTCTATGGGCTCTAAGGTCCCTCTTAGAGGATTGCTTGGGGTGTTTAGGTTGCGGCAGACACAATGCTGGGTGTGGAATTAAGTAGATTTGAACTCAGGTCTTCCTGATTCAGTTCTCTATTACCCCACACTGCATCTTTGAATCTGATATCTCAACACCTGAAATCTCATCCCTCTGCTAATTGGCTCAATTTTTGGTAGACAACACCTCAACCCCCTCAGCCTCCTCTCCCCTCTGACTGGAGGGCAGGAGACTCCTTCCAAAGCCTTCCTTTACAGAGGGCTCAGACATTTCCAAACTTTCCAAGTAACTCTCCATTTTCCATCAGAGGCTCTGCTTGGTTTTGACTCTATAAAACATCATACCCTCCTCCCTCTCCACTCCCCTCAACCTTTTTGTAAGTTGCCTTCCCCCATTGAATTGTAAGCTCCTTGAGGGCAGGAATTGTCTTTCTTTTTCTTATTTGTATTCCCAGCACTTAGCAAAGTGTCTGGCACATAGTAGTTGCTTAATAAATGGTTACTGAATTGAATTGAAAGAAGAAAAGGACCCAAGTAAAACATTTACCCAAAACAAAAACATTTAGAGCAGCTCTTTTTGTTGTGGGAAAGAATTGGAAAATGAGAGGATTCCCATCAATTGGAGATGGACTGAATAAGTTTTGGTAAATGATTGTGATGAAATACTATTTTGCTATAAGAAATGATGAAGGGAATAGTTTCAAAAAAACTTGGGAAGACTTGTAGAACTGATGCAAAGTGAAGTGAACAGAACCAGAACAATTTATACAATAACAGCAAGATTGTATCAACTCTGAAAGCCTTAGGAGCTCTGAACAACACAACGACCAAAAACCACAATTCTAAAGGACTCATGATGAAATATGCTATCCACCTCCAGGTAGAGAGGTGATAGGGTCAGATTACAATTTAAAGCATATTCTTTCCTTCCTTCCTTCCTACTTTTCTTCCTTCCTTTCTTCCTTTTTCTCTTTCTTTTTTGACATGGTTTATGTGGGAATTTGTTTTGCATGAATATATACATATATGCATATGTGTGTGTACACATACATGCATATCATACATACACATACACACATATGTATATTGGTTTGCTTAGCTCTCTAAAAGACAGAGAGACAAAAGTGCTGGGCTTTGAGTCAAGAGGACCTTGGTTCCATATCTCTTTAGAGTTTCATCTTCCAATAAGATACAGGCATCTCAAGGACTATATATTGCCCCATAGCATCTTAGTGTGATGCTTAAAAAAAAATCCTTTTTGCATGTAATTGTATTACTACTCTACTCCACTCATTTAAAAATTTTGGTTGAGTTATTGTGGAGTTGTTTTTGTTTTTGTTTGTTTTTAGCTATTTCTCTTTTCTTTGGTATTTCTACCTGTTAATTTTTTTTGGGGGGGGGGGCTAGGCAATGGGGTTAAGTGACTTGTCTAGGGTCACACAGCTAGGGAGTGTTAGGTGTCTGAGGCCAGATTTGAACTCAGGTCCTCCTGACTCCAGGGTCGGTACTCTATTCATTGCACCACCTAGCTACCCCATTTGTTAATTTTTGAGGAATGTGTGAGAAGCCTGATTCCACTAGATTGTCTCACTCTGCCATCTTGCCTGGAAAACTCTGAATGGAATTTAAATGAAAGCAACGAATAGTAGGAAAAACTATAGTGTAATATTAATAGCTACTCTAGGACACATTGCCATGGAAAGAAGATTTTATAGAAGAAAAGACAACTCTTGCTACAGTGGAAAGCATGTTGATTCTAGAGTTGGAATATCTGAGTTCAAATCCCATTCCTGGTGCTTACTCCCTATGGTTGACCACTTATCATCATAAGCCTCAGTTTCCTCATATATAAAATAAGAGGGTGGCACTAGAAGTTCTTTGAGATCTCTTCCAGCTATAGACCTCTATGATCAGTCAGAAATGGTATCTGTACTAGCTGAGGGAAAGGGGATTAGCTCAATGTCCTTTCCTAATATTCCATTAGAATGTGGACTCCTTGAGCACAGACTATGTTTTTGCTTTTCTTTGTATCCTCAGCACTTAGCACAGCATTTGGCATATAGTAAGGCCTTAATAAATGCCTGCTGATTGAGAGCTTGATCAGAACAGCATAATTAAATGAGGCGATTAAATGAGGGTCAGAGATGCCCGGGGCATGCTGTCCAGTGCCATAGCCTGCGTAGCTTATCACCCAAGGTTCATGAAAGGTCACCCATAGCTTCACCCGGTCCCCAAAGGTGGCAAAGCAAAAAGCAGCATAGTCCACAAAAGCATCCACCACACTCTCATTCTGCCAGCCTCCATGATCCTGCAGGGCCTGCTATAGGTCCCAGTGGAACAAGGTCACCATTGGCTCAATGCAGGAGGCCAGCAAACTGTCAACCAACTTGTTATAGTAGGCTACACCCCGGGGGTTGATGCTGCTCTTGTAGCCTATGGGGAAGATCCTAGACCACGAGATGGAAAACTTGTAGACCTGAGGCTGGAGGCCACGGAGGAGAGCGACGTCATACTCAACCTTGTGGTAACTGTCACTGGCCACATCAGGGACTGCTTTATTCTCGGCATGGCCCTGATGTCCGAACCTGTCCCAGATGCTTTCTCCTCTTTCACCTTCTGCCCACGCTCCCTCCACGTTAAAGGCTCCTGTGGCAGCACCCCAAAGAAAACCTCTAGGGAAAACATCATTCAGGAATGAGTCTCTGTCTGCCACAGACTGGTTAGCAAACATCTGCCAAACTTGCCAGTAGGCTGAGGCAGGTGTCACAGAGAGGGGTGCCACTGGGTTCCTTTCCTGGGTTTGGCCAGCCAGATTGTCAGGTAGGGAACAATACCTGCTAAAGCATAAGAGAAGGAAGGGATCATTTGCTTTGTTTAATTTGCATTGATGTGGTTTTTTTATACCACTTTCATTTTCAAATATATCCCCATCCACCCCCCTCCCACTACTTGAACAATTCCTTGTAACAAAGAATAAAAAAGGGGGGGAGGCAGGAAAGCAGCAAACCAAATAACACATATACAATACAATGCAATATAATAATCATTTATTAAGCATATGTGCCAGGCACTACATTAAGCACTGGGGATACAAAAAGAGGCAAAAGACAGTCCATGCCCTCAAGGAGCTTATAATCTCATGGGGAGGGGGGAGGGAAGGCAGTTAACAACATGTTAAAAATATATATATATATATGCAATGCAAGCTATATACAGGGTGAATAGGAATAATTACCAGAGGGAGGGCACTAGAATTAGGAGGGGTTGGGGAAGGCTTCCTGTAGGAAGTAGGATTTTAGTTGGGACTTAAAGGAAGTGAGAGAGGTCGGTCATATCTACTATGTCCATAATCTGTTCATCCCAAAAGCTATTTTCCTCTATCTCTCCTACCTTTGGTGGCTAAACTCCTTGAGAAGACCTTGCTATGTGCCAGATACCGTGCCAAACACTGGAGATACAAAGAAAGGACAAATAAACCTCCCCCCCCCAAAAAACAACAACAATAACAACAACAACAGTAACAACAACAACAACAACTAGTTCCTGCCTCTCAAGCAGCTCATGGTCTAGCTTCCTGTGCTAGATCTTCATACAGGTCGTTTCCACTAACTTGGGTGTCTCCCAAGGCGCTGTCCTGGGCCCTCTTCTCTTCTCACTCTATACCACTTCTTTTGGTTAACTCATCAACTCCCATGATCCAATGATCATTTCTGTGCAGATGGTTCTCAGATCTAATTATCCAGCCCTAACCTCTCTCCTAACTTCCAGTCTCACAGGTCCAACTGCCTATCAACCCTCTCAAACTGGATGGCCCATAGACATCTTAAATTTAACAGGTACAACACTGAGCTCCTTCTCTTCCTCCTCATCAAACCATTTCCTCTTCCTCATTTCCCTGTTTCTGTCAAGGTCACCACTATCTTACCAGACATCCAGGCTTGCAAACTAGGTGTCATTCTCCACTCCTCATTCTCTCTCTCACCTCTCATATTCAATCAGTTATTATGTCCCGTAGATTCCATTTTTGTAGTATCTCTTGTACACCACCCCCACCCTCCTCTGACTGCCCCCACTGGTCAGCACCTCATCATGACATGCCCAGTAGCCTGCTGGTGGGTCTACCTGCCTCGGGTCTCTCCCCACTCCAGGCCATCCTCCACTTCACTGTCAAAATGATCTCAACATCCAAGTCTAAGCATGTCATCCCCTACACAATAAACTTCAGTGGCTCCCTATCATCTCCAAGATCAAATATAAAAACCTCTGTTTACCTTTTTAAACCCTTCACAACCCGGCCCCCTCCTCTCTTCCCCAGTCTTCTTACATCTTATTTCCCTCCATGTACTTTGCAATCCAGCGACAGTGGCTTCCACACATTCAGTGCCTGGAACTCTTTCCCTCTTCCTCTTTGCCTCCTGACTTTCCTGGTTTCTTTCAAGTCTCAGCTAAAATCTTGTCTTCTATAATTAGTCTTTCCCAATCTCTCTTAATCCTAGCATTTTCCCTCTGAAATTATCTCCTGTTGTTCCTGTGTATATTTTGTTTGTACATAGTTGTTTGCATGTTACCTCCCTCACTGGACCGTGAGCTCACTGAAATCAGGGACTCTTTTTTGTCTTTTTTTATACCCCCAGGTCTAACTCAATGCCTGGCACATAGTAGGTGCTTAATAAATGCTTATTGTCTTGACTATCTGCAGTACCCCACACTCACAGGCCCCACTTTCTTGATCCTCCAATGGCCAAATTTGGCTGTCAGAACCACAAAACATTCACTTTATTTTTTTATTGCTGTTCAGAAAGTGATAATATGATAACTGAGAGGCAGCCTGGGAGAATGGACAGAATCCTCACCTTGGAATCAGGAAGACTGGGATTCCAGATTCTGACTCACATTGGCTGTGTGACTTTGGGTAAGTAATTTAACCTCTCAGTGTACAAAGCAACAATCTAAAACTCTAACATTTAGGACAGTTACTGATGAGCAGTGGGAGAGAAAGTTTCCTCACAATTCTTTTTTTTCTTTCTGGCAATTGGGGTTAATTGACTTGCCCAGGGTCATATAGCTACTAAGTGTCTGAGGCCAAATCTGAACTCAGGTCCTCCTGACTCCAGGGCTGGTACTCTATCCACTGTACCACCTAGCTGCCCCTTACAATTCTAGCCAAAAAGAAAACAACACCAACACCCAAAATGGTAGCATAACATCCAGAATGAGGGAGGGAACTGATTATCCCAGGTATTCTGTCCTAGTCAGATCATATCTATGCTGTGTTCTGGGCACCACATTTTAAGGGGGACATTGTCCAACTAAAGGGTGACTTCAGTCAACCTAACAACTTTCCTGTAAGTTCTCTTGTCGTTTTTGTTGTTGAGTCATCTTTCAGTTGTGTCCAACTCTTCGTGATCCCATTTGGGGTTTTCTTGGAAAAGATACTGGAGTGGTTTGCCATTTCCTTCTCTAGATAATTTTACAGATAACAAAACTAAGGCAGAGTTAAGTGACTTGCCCAGGGTCACACAGCTAGTAAGTATTTGAGGCCAGATTTGAACTCAAGTCCTCCTGACTTCAGGGCCGGTGCTCTGTCCACTGTGCCACCTAGCTGCCCCTATAAATCTTATGATTTAGAAAAGTTTTTCTAAAATCTTACGATTCTGTAATTAGAGTCAATTCTCAATTATCCATTTGAATGGACGAGAACAGAGGAAAGGATGTTCTGGAAATGCCTGCTAAGCCAAAGATCACCCGCATTTGGTTCTGGAGGATAATGAGAGAAATACTCATTCAGCAACATGTGAACAAGCCAGGTTTTCGCTCACTGAAGCCCTTCTTTCTGTGCCCATTCCTGGCCTTTTGCAGGATGGTGTAGTAGGACACTAGACTTGGAGTCTTGGGATCACAGATCTATTGCTGGAAGGGACCTTCAGAGACAACAAGATTCCAACCCCCACATTTTACAGAACATGGAGAGTTGAAGCGACCAGCCCAGGACGACATTGCTGAAGTGGGATGGGTACCCACATCTTCCAGATGCCAAGTCTAGTGAGCCATGCTCCGAGGAGTCAGAAGACTAGAGTCTTAGCTCTGCCATTAGTCATTGGGATGATTTGGAGTCAAGTCATTTCTCAGAACCTCAGTTTACCTATCTGTAGGATGGTGGCAATAATATTGACATGATTTCTTCCTGGGATTGTTATGAAAGCATCGGCAGTTTGGGAAAGCTGAGAATGATTATCATTGATACTCCCTGGTGCAGAGGCAGAGGTCAGAGATCATCTGCCCAGCAGATAAATCCCTTTATTGTGAATTGCGTCTCTCCTTTGGTTGACGTGGCATTGAGCCTTTCTCTAAAAGTCAGAGTTCAAGGTATTTCAGAAGTTATTTATGCAGCCTACAATACTCCTGAGGCCTCCAGAACCAGATTAAAATGTAATTGGAAAATAGTTAATAAAATAAATAAAAGTACACTAGAACACATTACATAAACATGTGATTTTTCTATATTAATATGGAGCAAGATTTAGTGACCCCCCAATCCTTTTTGGGTTTGACCCCACTGCTTTATGCAACTGTCAGGTATGAAGAAGGTGATATGATAGAGAGAGTCTTCTCATCCAGGATGCCTTATACCAATAAAATCCCTGGTCTAGTCCTTATTCTTCTAATGTCTTTACTTTAAAGACAGAGAAATTGAAGCTCAGATAATTACGCTCTTGGAGCAAGTTAGAGAATCTAGGCCTCCTAGTTAAGAGCTCTCTCTATCAGACTACCATTAGATTGCTTAGACCTAGAGATCTAAACCAAAACCACAGCTGATTTCTGGCTAGTTAATATAAATGGCATAGGACTGAAGTGCACGTGATCAACGTAAGCTGTTTGTGCCACCTTTGGCCACCCGGCTGCCAAAAATCCTAGGATCATAGATTTAGAGATAGGAGAGACCAGAGCACCCAACTCCCTAATTTTACAGATGAGGAAACAGAGGCACAGAACGGTCAAGTGACTTGCCTAGGATCGCACAGCTAGTGAATGTCTGAATTCAGGTATTCCTGAGTCTGCACCTAGCCGTGAGTCCCAGCTACCTAGTCAACAATACCTAGCTCTCCAGAAGAGAAAGGAGATGAAGCTGGGGAGAGAAAGACAGAAGCCACAAGTATTTAGGCTCATATGGCAGGCACCAGGTAGCCTGCCAAAAAACCTGTGAGGAAGGGCAATGGAACCAATGGAAAGAGGTCATTATTCAGGCTGATCTGGCTTAGGAAAAGAAAGGGCCCTTCCCTGCATGGTCTCAAGTGGGCATAGGTGGCAGGAGAGATTTGAATAGAACCAACACTGAGCATGATTCTGTGGTACAGACCCCATGTGGTACTGTGCAAAGCATCTTGGGTTAGGGCTGAGGTGATCTGGATTCCAACCCAACACCATCTGTAAAATCTTAGGTAAGTCATTTCACTTTTCTTGGTCTCAGTGTCCTTATCTGAAAAATGAGATTGGTGATGAGTGGTCCTATCTACCTCAGAAGGTTATTGCATCTATCGAATGAGATGATGTTTCTGAAAGCAGCTTTGTAACTAATTGATAACAATAACTAGCATTGATATGACTCTTTAAGGTTTGCAAAGCACTTTACAAATATTATCTCATTTTATCCTCACAGTAACCCAGGGGGGTAGTACTATTATTATCTCCCTTTTACAGGTAAGGAAACTGAGACAGACAGAAGGTAAGTGATTTGCGACGTCACACAGCTATTAAGTGTCGGAGACTGGATTTGAACTCAGGTCTTCCTAACTTCAAGTCTGGTGTTCTAGCCACTGTACCTCCTAGCTGCCTTAATAGAATAGTAAAGTCCTATTCAGATGTAAGGGATTATAGAAGCAGACAAATAAATGCTTGAAGAGAGTGAAAGGAGCGTATTTGAAGGCCTGGGAAGCCAGTCTCTGTCTTCCAGTTTGCTCTAGGAGAAGCCATTTGCAAAGTCTTATAATAATATCCCCATCTTCAAGTGACTTTTCATAGGCCATTGAAAATGTTTTCATGTTGTTTTCTGAACAGCCTTTCCCACATTTTACAATTGAGGGGAAAAAACTGAGAGATAAAATGAGATTTCATCCATTTTTATCTCATTTATCAGAGAGATAAAATTACTTGTCCAAGGTCACACAGATATTTAATGGGAGATACACTCCCACACCAAGATCATCTAGCCTTAAATGGAAGAAAATTGGTCTTACCTTTTCTTGTCGTTGGAAAAACACTGTAGGAATTCATTGATATCAAACCCAATGGTCAATACTTGGTCTTTATTTATGGCTGTAAGATCAGAAGTTTGTTCAATCACACATGCAGACGGCCTGTCAGGAGATTTCTTTGTGCCTAAAAAGAGCTTCATAAAATCAAAATTCTAAGCAACAGACTAAATGCTCTTTCACAGGTGGAAAAAACGAATCTCACAGAGACTCAGTCTGAGTCTGGCACACCTCTACTTTTTGTTTTTCAGTCATTTCAGTTGTGTCCCACTCTTTGTTACTCCATCTAGGGTTTTCTTGGCAAAGACACTGGAGGGGTTTGCTATTTTCTCCTCCAGCTCATTTTACAGATGAGAAAACTGAGACAAACAAAATTAAGTGGCTTGTCCAGGATCACCCAGCTATTAAGTATCTGATGCCAGATTTGAATTCAGGAAGAGTCTTCCTGACTCCAGGTCTGGCACTCTATCCACTGTACCACCCAGCTGCCCCCATCCCCCTACTTTGGAGTATTTTTTCAGTAGGACATTTGGCCAAGTCATTGCTAGAAGAACTAGAATATATGGCTAAACAATCTGACTCTTCCTTTGAGTACATGCCTGGTACACACATTTAATAATTGAGCATCTACTTTGGACACACATGCCTTTCGAAGTTCCTCCAGTGCTGTTGAATAGATCTTATTCATATTATCCCAATAAGAGTTAGGGTGATGAAGGGCAAAAAAAGACTGGTCTTGGAGTTGAGTGAGCAGAGATCTAGTCCTGGTTCTGATACTTACTCTGATACTTGTGAACCTTGGTATGCCCCTTAAAAATCTCTCTCTGCCTCTGTTTCCTCATCTGTAATTTGGGTAATGATACCTTGCTGCCTATCCCCCAGGAATGGTATAAGGATAGCACTTTGTAAAACTTAAGGCGCTATGTAAAAGTGAAATATCTTCATCATAGCAACTCTGTGAAGGAGATAGGGTAGTTATTATTCTCATTGGATAGTTGAGGAAACAGGTTCAGTATGAGTTAAAGATGAAATGATGTTGGATCTTAGAGTCAATAGAGAATCATGGGGGTTAACTGAGTAGGGGAGTGGCCTGGTCAGCTGTAAGGAGGATAGAAAGGAGTAGGCAGAGACCTGAGGCAGGGATAGCAATTGGGATGCTATTGTAATAGTACAAGCTTGAGGAGATGAGGGCCTGAGAGAGGGTAATAGCTGTGTGAATAGAGAGAAGAGAATTGGTATAAGAAATGTTGTGCAAGTCAATTGACAGGATTTGGCAAATGATTAGATACATGGGACGAGGGAAAGTAAGATGTTTGGTTTGCTAATCTGGAGAGACTAAAAGAATAGACACGGCAGAAATAGGAAACTTCAGAAGGGGAGATGGATTTTAAGGAGATCTCTGAGGGAGACTATGACCTATCCATCCATGCTTCTCCTGAGTAGCTCACTCTGTCCCACCAAAAAGGAGATTGGAGAGAGTGTCATATCAGCCACTGCCTAGGAGGAAAAGGGGACCAGCAGGGAGGGCCTACACTGGGGGTGGGGAGGAATTTTTGCCTGAACAGCTGCTGGTGCAGGTGCCTGGGCTGTGGTTAGGTTTTATCTGCCCTAGGGACCTCTACTAAGAGCAGAAGGGAAGATTTTTGGAGAGGGGGGGAAGAAGGGTTCTTCAGCAATAGTGACTAAAGGGGGTGGGGTGGTGGCCCGATCGACTGTCATAGGAAAGGTGAGATGGAACCCATCCTTCTAACTTCTGGCTGATTACTGCCTTGGGGTCAGTGCACAGCCTACTGGAGATACAAGGTCCTTACTTTGGAAACCGCTGGTCTATCAAACGAGTAAAACCAAGTTTGTGGCTTTAGGTGACACATAAACCAGATTCAAATTCAGTTCACACACAAACTTTCACAGATCCCAGTGCTGGTCCCTCATGGCTCAGATCTGGTCAGTCATGTCTCATACATGAAGTCTATTGATTATAGGGAGATCAGATGAGAGGGTGAAAATGCTTCACTATAGCTCACCTCCACCACTGGAATAACAACTCAAATATGCTTTCCTACTGATGGTGAGTCAGAAGTATCATCTTCTCATACAAAGGAGAGGATGTTTTCTGTCATGGATACATCCATTATCTTGACTGACCTGCCTGCCTATGCTTGCAGTGATGCTGATACTTGTTGCCGATGGAGAGGTAAGGACAAATACATGTGAACCAGGGCTGGTTTGTCATTTATCAGTTTATTAATTTTATTTATTTATTATTTATTATTAGGTGAGCTGAGACTCTGACCCTGTGGGTCAGGAGGGATCTGATAAACCAGGACTTTGATTTGATAACTTTTTTGACAAGTCATCACCTTGATAACTAGAGGTGGTAAAATATGGGACAAAAGGCATATATACTTGTCTTTGCTTGACTAATGTCCCACAGGGACACAGGTAGTCAACAAGGGGAAGGTTGGAGCTTAAACCAAGAAGGAGAAGCTAAGGATTAAGGATGATGAGAGTACAGGAGGTGAGGATCAGGCAAGAGGCAAGAAAAAGGCCCAGGAATAGGCAGCTGTCTAGGGTCCCAAAAGGTCAAAGAATCAGGGATGCAGTAAGTCAGGAGAAAGTCCAAAGTATAGACAATATACACGGACAAGAATAGGTGCAGGTCTAGGAATCTAGGAAGACAAATAAGCTAGTCATAACACCAAAGTTCAGAATATAGTATATTCTTAATATATTTCCTATCGTGAAAGGGAATGGGGCTAGAGTAGGGGCAAGCAAGAATGGGAGAACTAACATGGACATTGAGCCCACTCCCCTCCTTTTACAGATGGGAAAACAGAGTCCCAGAGAGCTAAGTGACATGCCCAAGGTTACATAGCTATTAAATGCCTGAGTTAGGATTCAAACTCAGGTGTTTCCAACTCTAAATCCAGCACAATGCAATATATGCTATTGCTGTTGTTTGTTGTTCATTCATTTTCAGTTGTGTCTGACTCTCCGTGACCCCATTTGGGGTTTTCTTGGCAAAGATACTAGAGTGGCTTGCCATTTCCTTCTCCAGCTCATTTTATAGATGAGGAAACTGAGGCAAAGAGGGTTAAGTGACTTGTCCAGGGTCACACAACTGGTAAGTGTCTGAGGCCAGATTTGAATTAAGGAAGATGAGTCTTCCTGACTTCAGGCCCAGCACCATTCAGCTGCTCCAGTGCCAGAGTGTCTCTAAACATAAATATTATAATTATTACTGTAATGTCTCTACCGTCTAAATGAGAGCATTACTAGTGATTCAGTCACTATCACTTCAAGAAGATGTCTTATTTAGAAATGAGAAGCCCCCTTTGTCAGTGAAAATTCAACCTATGCAGCTAAGTGGTACAATGGAAAAAATCCTGGTCTGGATTCAGGAAGACCCGAGTTCAAATTCAGCCTCAGACACTTACTAGCTATGTGACCCTAGGCAAATCACTTAATCTCTCTTTTCCTCAGTTTCTTCAACTGTTAAATGAGGATAATAATAGCATCTGTCTGGTATGTAGTAGGTGCTATCTAAATGCTAGTTGTTATTATTATTACTATTAATACTATACATTAATTGAAACCTTAAATATCTAACACACTCCCAGAAACCCACTCCATTCACCATCAGAATGGAAAAGGACTCAAATTACCTGCAGTTTACTCATCTCTTGGGGTGGACTTGCCTCGTTCTGGCAATCACATAGCAGATCAAGAGAGAGGAAATCAGTAGAGTCCTAGAAACAAATAAATAGAATCATTACCATTCAAACACTTGAAAAACAAAAGTATGCTTGGAATTGTTCTGCTTTTCTGCTTCTGTGTAGAGCCCTAAATGCTGGCAGAGGGGAAGGGGGAAAGGGAGGAAAGTGGGGGCAGGAGGCACAAACGAGAGGCGGGAGGACTTTGACCACTTCCAATGGACAATAATAGATCCCAGACCATTGATCTGGGTTTCATCAGCTAGGGAATGGCTGAACAATTAGTGGTATAGAAATGTAACAGGATATTATTGTGTCATAAGAAATGACGAAAGGGACAGTTTCCCTTTAAAATTTAATTAAAAAAAAACTTTTCATAAAAAATAAAATTAGCTAGCTGTATCCCAGACACCAGGAACCTCAAAGAGTAATGAGTTCTAGGGCCAATGGTTTCAGGAGCCAGTGCTGGTGATACTCGCCCCTTCCAGTGGTCACCTTTTTCAAAGTGTCCCGTTAACATTTCAGAATACAAATTAAGGCCACATCTTGTAGGAAGCCTTTCCTAATTAATCCCACCCCTCTCTACTCCACCTCCCCTTCAGTCCAAGAGTACAGCACTTGATCCCTTGCCTTTCCATGAACTTGTCAAATACTATCTCTATAGATCTTTATAGATCAGATACTTCTCTGGATTGCTTTGATTATTAGATTAGAGGACAAAACTAATCTTGCTTAATTAGTAAGTAATCTTCGTTATATACCCCAGGTACCAATTCAGTTCATGTCCTGTGAACCCTAATAATATGTTGACTGACTCCACATTGCTTTCTAAATTAAATTTTATCATCAGTATTTATGGAACATCTGCCATTTGCTATCTTGTAGCTATCTGTTATGATGGCCAAGTCCAGATTTAGCCTTGTTCCCTTTATGTGTTTCTCTTACTCCTCCATTTGTATTTTTTTTTTAACTCTGTACCATAGACTTGGGGTCAAAAATCTCTTTATTGTATTTTCTAACAAAATACAGTTAAGTGGATCTGGAAATAATTGGCTGACCAGACCCAAAGCATATTGACTAATTGATTAATGTCAATGTGGAGGTAGGTCATTGAGTCAGTTATATGACTTTGTCATTGACCTGATTCTGTTTAATATCCAATGGTTTGGATAAGGCAGGCTTATCAAATTTACAGATGGTACAAAAGAGGAAGAGAGAGTTAATACATTGAGTGACATTGTAGGAAGGGAAGGAAATAAGTATTTATTATGTGCCTACAATACACCAGGCATTGTACTGAGGGTTTTATAAATATTATTTCATTAGTGTAGGAATTCAAAAGGAATTGGACTGGTGAGGTAGAAACAAATAAGATTTAAGAGGGATAAATGTAAAATATTGCAGTTAGATTTAAGAAATCAGTTACATAAGTAGAGAATGAAAGAGACATGGATAAAAGTAGTTCATACTAAAAAACAAACAAGCAAGCAAACAAAAACCCATCTTGGGGTTTTAAGGGATTGTAAGCCCAATATAGCAATGTTATGTGGAAACTGAAAACCAATGTGTTCTCAGGCTACATCAATAGAAGAACATCCAGAGCAAGGGAAGCAATAGTCCTGTTTATTCTATCCCCATCAGACCACATCTGGAGTACTTTGTCTAGTTATGGTCACCACATTTTAGAATAAACAAGTCACTTTGTATAGTGCTGAAAGGTTCATGAAACACTTTCCTCCTAGTCACCTTGCCCCATCTGTAAAATGGGAATAAATGGCATGTGTACAACCTACCTCACACTGATTCTTTAAATAGTACTTACATCTATGAGCCCTAAGCCATCCACAAACCACCCAGAGGCCTGACAGTTTCATTTTGGGGTTCTGGCTTTTTTTTGTTTTTCTAAACCACAAGATTTGAGGAAGTGAGAACTAAGTTGTTTAAAGAACACACATTTAAATAACCATTAGAGGAAAAGCAGCTCTACTCTGAATGGACCTTATCTTCTCAAGTTCAGTTCAAAAAGCACTTATTAAGTACCTTCTACCTGCCAGGCACTGTGCTAGATGCTGGAGGCATGAACAGAAAGACAAAGAACTTATATTCTATTGAGGAGAATAACATGTATAGAAATTAAATATATACAAAGTACAGAGTTCGGTAGGAGGAGGCAGGGAGGGAATCAGACCCCACTTAAACTGGGCTTTGAAGAAAGCAATGCAATCAGCCCTCTTTTAGTTGAATGCTTGGCCAAGGCAGACACAGGCTCTTCAAGTAGGCTAGTTAAAGTTTCAAATGAAATCAGGGCAACCAAGGTGGCACAGTGGATAGAGTGGTGAATCTAGTGTCAGGAAGACCACTGAATTAAAATCTGGCCTCAGACACTTACTAGCTGTGTGACCCTGGGAAAGTTACTTAATCTTGCTTGCCTCAATTTCTTCATCTATAAAATGAACTGAAGAAGTCAATGGCAAATCACTCCAGTATTTTTGCCAATAAAAACCCAGATGGGGTCATGAAGAGTCTGACATGACTTAACAATAACAACAACAATAACAACAACAGGACTTTATAAAATCACAATGATCAATCTTCTTGGACAACATCAACACAACTTTTAATTTTTAAAAAACTAGCATTTATTAAGTACCTGCTATGTACCAGACACTGTGCCAAGTGTTTACAACTTTTCATTTTATTCTTGTGACAACTCTGGGAAGTAAGTACTATTATTACCCTCATTTTACAAACAAGGAAATTGAAACTGACAGAGGTTAAGGGACTTGCCCAGGTTATACAACTAGTAAGTCTCTGGGACTAGATTACAACTCAAAGTCTACCTGATTCCAGGCCCAGGATTCAGTCTCCACTCTGTCACCTAGCAGCCCCTATCATCTTTTGACATGGGAAATGAAGCTCACTGGTCTTACCTTGATAAGATGACACCACTAGGAGCCCAATAAGTACTCAGAGGTATCGTCAGCTCCTACCACAATGGACGGTTCCCCACCTGAAAACCAAACAAAAAGAAGGGAAGATAAACACAGGATAGGCATTTAATCCAAACCTCTCCTTCCTCCTATTGTCTCAGTTGTGGACCTCGCTTCTTCCTTTAATGAAAAAATTGAGACCATTCAACGTGACTTCCCTCTTTTCCCTGTTCTTCATTTCAAAACCTTTTGAAATCATCTCCCACATTGTCCTCCTGTCCTTCAGTGTTTGACGATGAGGTTCCTCTTCCCCTTGCTGGAGCCAATTCCTCTACACATGCTCTTGATCCCATTTCCTAGCATCTTCTCCAGTAGATTGATACCTCAATCATCCCCTGTAGAATTCTTAATTTCCTCCCCCTTCACTGGTTCCTTCTCTACAGACTTCAAGTATGTCTTTCTCATTTATCCTTAAAAACAAACAAAACAACAACCAAAAAAAAAAAAAACTACCCTCTCCTCTTTCAACTTTACCATTTTAATTAAGGATATCTTGAGGGTACTATCCTTCTAATCTCTCAGATTTGCAATTTTGCGCCCTTGGCCTGTATCTTACCAATTGCCAAATCTTGCCATTCTACCTCACCAACATCTTTTGAATCCAACATCTCTCTACTTATACAGTCACCACCTTAGTTCAGGCTCTTATCCCCACTTGCCTAGTTAGTTGCAGTGACCTCCCAGACTCGACACTCTCCCTGGTCCACTCTTCAATGCTACCAGTGATTTTCCTTAAGCATAGAAGTGATCATATTACTTTCCTAATCAATAAACTCCAGTAGCTCCCTATCGTCTTTAGGATAAAATGTAAATTTGTTTAGCTTTTAAAACTGTATACCCTCTGGCCCCAACATATTGCTAGCCTCATTGCATTGTGTATTGCTTCCTTTGCCCCACTCTGTGATCCACCCAAACTAGCCTTCTCTCTGTCCCTCACACAGGGCAATCTCCATCTTTTATCACCATACCTTTGCACTAGTCACCTTCCTGAAATGCACTCCCTCTTCATGTTTACCCCATAGAATCTCTCCCTTTAAGATTGAGTTAAGGTACCTACCACCTTCCATGCTTCCTTACCCCCCCCCCTTCTATGTTACTCTGATACATGTTATCCTTTGTTCTCGAAGAGGACCAAAATGATGCTATGTTGGGGTCAAGGTACAGTGTGTCTGACTGTGGCTGATCAGACCAATACAAGCTTGGAAGACTCTACCATAGGTCAGGTATAAATAGTCCATATAATACATTACTGGTAATTTGAAAGATAATTTTAAAAAAAATTCTGAGGTCTTTCAAACACTTTTCCTGTATATTTTACACTAGTTAAAAGAAACCCAAGTGGATGAATCCAGGTTGTATGTAATGGACAGTAAAAATGCTCATCAATGTACCTGTAATATAATTAATGATTTAAAATATACTTAAGTATAAAATAAAATTCGCCATTATCATGTTTAAAATAATAATTTTTTAAAAAATATAAAGCCTTTCTAAATCCTCCCAAAAGCTAATGCTCTCTGTCTCCAACTACCTTGTATTTAAGTACTTAGTATTTATTTGTAAGTATTCGCTTTATAGCCTGCATACATTTATACATGTGCTTATCTCCTTCATTAGAAAGTAAACTCTTGAGGCAGCTAGATGGTGCAGTAAATAGAGCACCAGCCCTAGAATCAGGAGGACCTGAGTTCAAATCCAGCCTCAGACACATAACACTTACTAGCTGTGTGACCCTGGGCAAGTCACTTAACCCCATTGCCTAGCCAAAAAAAAAAAAAAAAGAAAAAAAAGTAAACTCTTTAAGAGTAAGGATTCTTATTCTTTGTATTTGTGTCTCTAGAACCAGCACAGTGTATGTGCTTAATAAACGACTATTGATTGATTGATTCATACTTTTAACAAAATTCCCCACAGTGCATATCACAGTACTGAGTAGATAGTGAGCATTCAATAAATAGTGTTTGAATGAACACGAAGTATTTAATCACTGAAACAGAAACAGAAAGATTGAAAGAAAATGACTTTTAAAAATCTTTAAAAGGTTTCATTGAAGTAAGAATATGGGGGGCAAATGAAAGATAAAAACTGAGGCAAGAACATTAAACAAATGGCTAGTGAAATACCAGATAAGGTCAAAGGAAGGAGAATAGATACTTAGCCTTGGTCAAGTCAGAAGGCCCAGGTTTGAGTGCTGACTGACTACCATTAACACCTACATAACTTGTCACTTCACATCTCTTGATTTTAATGTCCTCATGAAAAAAATGAATGTCTCTGACCAGATAATCTCTAAGGTCCTTTGAAATACAATTTCTACTGTCCTAAGTAACACAGTAATACCTGAGCTACCAGGGCACAATCACTAAAGAATTTGTGGATGTCAGTCAAGTGTATGGAAAATTATGTGGGGCCTTGTTAAAGGGATTTGGGTGAAGGAAGGAGAAGATTAAGAACAAGTCATTAGAGTCTAGACAAGGGGGCTAGGAAGCAGGAAGGGAGGGAGTGGGGGGCGCCAGGCAGGGGTGTTGACATTGCTCCCTTGCCCAGAGCCCACCTGCCTGCTCTGTCCCCTTCTTCCTTCCTGTGATGTGTGTTTTCCTGGGGGACCAGCTTCGGGAAGCCACCATGGACATCTTTGGGGACTTAAGGAAGATGAATAAGCACCAACTGTATTAGCAGGTTTTAAACTTTGCCATGATTGTATCTTCTACTCTTATGATATGGAAAGGCTTGATAGTTGTCACTAGGAGCAAAAACCCTATTGTGGCGGTTCTGAATGGCAGTATGGAATCAGCATTTCATAGAAGAGACCTTCTGTTTTTAACAAATTTCTGGGAAGATTCTATTAGAGTTGGTGAAAAAGTTCACAGAGTCATCAAAGTTCAGGAAAAAGACAATGGAAATGTCAAATTTCTGCTTAAAGGAGATAATAATGAAGTTGATGATAGAGGTTTGTACAAAGAAGGTCAAAACTGGCTAGAAAAGAAGGATGCTGTAGGAAGAGCAAGAGGGTTTTTGCCATATGTTGGGATGGTTACCATAATCATGAATGATTATCCAAAATTCAAGCATACTCTTTTGGCTGTAATGGGTGCATATGTGTTACAGAAACGTGAATCCTAAAATGAGAAGCAATTCCTGGGTCTGGACTGAAATAGATTCAATTGAAAAAAAGAAAAACTAATATATCTGAAATGTTTTACTTTCTATATAAAAGAAAACAGTGTGCAGATTTTTTTGTCTTATCCAAATAAATGGTTCATCAGTAAATAATTTTAAAAAAAGAACAGATAATTATAGGGATCTAAAACTGAGCAGATGTTGTTCTGGCAGAGAATCAAGAGGATCTCGCTCTGCTCCATATTCCTTAAAAATTGTACAAATTATATCCTAGTCAGCCAAGGGAAGCAATGTTCTACCTAACACCTCAACTCCCTTAACAACTTTGTAATTAGTAATAGATGCATTCAAACACAGAGAATAAGTTTTATGATGACCCCAAAGAGAGGTTCTGTTCAACCGAATGGACTACTGGCTGCCCTCAGGAAGTTTGGAGGGTGGCTCAACCTCTATCCCTCTTACTTGTAGCACTGTCCTGGTCCTCTCCAATGAGCTCAGAGGTTATGTCCAATTCCTGTCTGAAATATGGATCCACTTCCATCTTTTGGTAGCCTTAATAGCTCTCTCCTGGAGGCCTAGTACAATACCCTTAATCCAGTTAATTTTAGGTATCAGCAAAAATAATGTGAAATATGAGAAAAGGTCAGGAACCCCTTCTAGAATTCTAATCCCTGTTTTACAGATAGGAAAGTGAATCAGCTTGCCCAAGGTGACACACGAAGGTAGTGGTAGAACTAAAGACTATAGGTTCTTGCTTCTAGTCTGCTTTGGCGTTCTACAGGCTATCCTCTGTGACTTTGTACGCTAGTTGTACATTGTTTCTAGACTGATTAGAGGCAGCTAGGTGGTAAAGAGGATGGAGTGTTGCAGTCAGGAAGATCTGAGTTCAAATCCTACCTCTGATGCTCACTAGCTGTGTGATCTTGGACAAGTTGCCTAACCTCTGCCTGCCTCAGTTTCCTCAACTGTGAAATTAGGGTTGTGATGAGGGTCAAGTGAGATAATATTTATAGAACACTTAGTACAGTGCTTGGTACATAATACATGCTTAATAAATGTGTGTTCCCTCCCCTGATAAAAATATTATAGCTAGAAGATCATAGGATCCTAGCTTTAGAGCTGGAAAGGACCTTAGCCATCCTCTAGTCCAAATCCCTCATTTCCACATAAGGAAACAAAGGTCCAGAGAAATGACTTGACCAAGTCCATACAGGTAAGTGGCAGAAGTGGGATAGGAACCCAGGTCCTCTGACTCCAAATCCAAAGCTCTTTCCTCTGTACCATACTGCCTCTAAAGTAACTTAAACCAGTAAGAAACATCTTTCAAGCCTATTCATGATTTAAGAAATTTAAACCTTCTTTGTTTGCACTATGACCTCCAATGGCTCTTCCAACCCTGCTCATTTCATCTCTGTATATTATATATACATATATTTGTACCATATATTGTTGTAATCAACGTTCATTTAATCATCAAGATGCACATAATTATAAAATCATAGATTTAGAATTGTAAAGGACCCTTCAAAGTCATCTAAGCCAACCCTTCTGATTTTACCATTTGGAAAACCAAGGTCCAGAAAGGTTGTGACTTGCCTAAGGTCATCGGTTCAGTCGTTTCAGTTGGGTCTGACTCTTTGTGTGTGACCCCATTTGGGGTTTTCTTGGCAAAGATAATAAAGTGATTTGCCATTTCCTTCTCCAGCTCATTTGACAGATGAGGAAACTGAGGCAAACAGGGTTAAGTGACTTGTCCAGGATCACACAGCTGCTAAGCATCTGAGGCTAGATTAGTCTTCCTGACTCCAGCCCCAGTGTGCTAATCCACTGCACTGAGGTCATATAGGTACTTAAATGACAGATAGCTGATTTGAACCCAGACCCTCTGGTTCCAGCATGACCTCCTTTCCACTGTACCACGCTGCCTCTTAATCCTTCCTCCCTCTCTCCCCTTTGCATTCAACCTCACTCATTTTACAACAAGAGAAGCTAAGAGCTAGAAATGAAGTGATTTGCCTAATGTCAAACAAAATCACCTGGGTGGGTTTATTGAATGCCATATTAGCTTTCTCATTGTAGCACAAGAATTCAAACCCATTTTCATTCACCTTGAGAAGCGAAATTTTCATGGTAGACATTATAGGCTTTTCTGTGGGCATCGGCAATGGCCTGAAAACGAGAAGACCTTGACTCCTGGCGGGGAAGATCCTCCATCACTGCTGCCAAGTCACTAAAAGTGAACCAGATCTCAACCAGGTCCCCAAAGGAGTGGAAGGCAAACAAAGCATAGTCTGCAAAGAGGCCAACAAAGAGGTCACTTTTCCAGGCCCCCGATGGGGAGGCTAGGGCTTGTTTGGGTGATGTTTGATGGTGCAGGACCACCAATGGCTGAAGCTGAGAGGCCCTGAGCACCTCAAGACGTCTTCTGTAGCATTGTACTGCGCTCTGGTCTGGCTCCCAGGAGCTTCCTGTTGGGAGAAGTTGTGCCCAAGGAAGAAGGACTTTACAGTGGGTCACCCCACTGGCATAAAGGCTGCCAAAGTATTCAGGCAAGGTGGCAATCAATGGCTGACTGCAGATGGGAGAGTCCAGGTCAGGTGCGACAAGGTTAGACCCCTGCTCACTTAATGGATGATTCACATCCTGAATCACATCGCTGGGAAGAGGGCCAGCAGCTGCAATGAAATTCCGGGTAAATTCCCAGTCCATTGCCCAGCAGGGAAAACCGAACAGAAGAACAAATAGTATATTCCAAGCCAGCTCCATTTCTAATGACAAATTCTAAAGATGCAGGGATCTTTGGTATTTATACACAAAATCTGGAATTGTAAAATGCTAAAGGATTGTGAAAGGTAATGATTAACGCAGATTATCTGTAAAAATAAACTATAAACTATGTACTCAGCAGAAAGAAAGAGAACATACTGTAGTCTATGGTAGTAGCTAGGTGGCATAGTGACTAGAGCACTGAGCCTAGAGTCAGGAAGACCTGAGTTCAAATTCACCTTCACATACTTACTAGCTGTGTGACCTGGGCAAGCTATTTAACCTCTGTTTACCTTAATTCACTGGAGAAAGAAATGGCAAACCACTCCAGCATCCTTGTCAAGAAAACCCCATGGACAGTATTGGCATGCTATGCTCCATAGGGTCATGAAGAACTAGATACAGCTGAGTGACTTAAGAACTACAAGCAGTCTATGGACCATGGAGGGTACGGTTCATGAGAACCCCAAAATCTGAAATAGTTTTAGAAAGAAACTTATTAAGTTATTTGATGGAGAACAAGCCAGAAAGAAGGTATGGCACCCTCTCATCCAGTCTTTGGAAGGTTTACGTTATATAGGATTTAGATAAGGGTACCCATACACAAAGTGCCAGAGAAGGCAGCTTGAAAATTAGATAGATTGACATGGATAAGCATTCAATAAAATTCAGGTGAAGCCAAATACTGTCTTGGGTGAACCTAAAATAAAACCCAGGTGAGTGATGGGTCCAGGACCTGAGGGAACTCAAAATTCCTTCTCCAGCATTCCTGGAGAGTTACTGAGGTCAGGGTAACATTCTGGGTTCAAACAATGTCTAATCATATAAAGTAAGATTTACAGTATAATAATTAAAAGATTTTCTGAACAATATAATAAACATTTTCCATAAGGGCATCTGCCACCTTCAGCATCTATGGTCATATTACCTCAGGATTCAGTATTACTCATTACATTTATTTTGCATTCAGTTACCTTTTTGTGTTATTGTTATTTATACTATTATGCTCAATTTGTATAACATTCTCCTGGTCCTGCTTACTTTGCTCTGTTTTAGTTCATACAAATTGTCTTGAGTTTCTTGAAATTACTGATACTGATATCTTATGGTTCAATAATAAACCAGTAATCATTTAATAGTAGCTAACATCTGCATGGTGCTTTAAAGTTAACCTCTGTTTGCCTCACTTTCCTCACCTGTAAAATGAAGATAATAATAGCACCTACTTCTCAAGGTAATTGTGAGGATCAGATGAGGTAATATTTGTAAACTGCTTTGCAAATCTGAAAGTGCTATATATAAATTGTTAACTTATTACTATCATGAATATGCATTTTTTAAATTAGAAAGTCATCACATAAACTTAAAATATCACAGAAGAGGAAATATTAAGAATTAGAGGAGAATAGATAAACTAAAAACAAAAACATATAGAAATAATAAAACTAAAAGCTGGTTCTTTAAGAAGACTATTAAAATTTATAAATTTGTCAACTTGATTAAAAAAAGAGGGCAGAAAGTCAAATCAACAAAACAATAAACCAACAAAGTGAAAACTATCAAAGCCAGAAGAAATAATAGCTATTATAAGAACCTATTATGCACAATGGTATACTAACAAAACAGAACATAAAAGAATTAAAGAAATCCCTTCAAAAATATAAAATACCCTAATAACTGAAAACCAGACAGAACTGGTAATTGAATAACCCAACATCAGAAAAGGAAATAAAACTATCTGTAAAGGAATTACCAAGGGAGTGGGAGATGTGAGACTGGTAGTGATAGATTTACTGGAGAATTCTATCAAACTTTTAAAGAAAAATTAGTACCAATAATACACAGATTATTCTCAAAAGTTGAGAAAGAAAACATTCTACCAAACTGCTTTTATGAGACAAAGATAGTTCAAATACCTAAACCAGAGAAGGATAAAGCAATGAAGGAGAACTATAGACCAATATCATTAGTGAATATTGATTCAAAATTTTAAAATAAAATCCTACCAAACAGACTACAGAGATTCATCCAAGAAATCATTCATCATGACCAAGTTGGATTTATAACAGGGAAGCAAGGATGGTTAAACATTATATAAATGATAAACATAATTAATTATATTAAAAACAAAAAAATTCAAAACCACATGATTATCCAATCGATACAAAAAAATCTTTGACAAAGTACAACATTCATTTACATTATAAAATATAGGCATAGGGGAATTTTTTAAAATGTCATATGAAGTATCTCTCTAAAACCACAGGCAAGCATCATATGTAATGGAGAGATAGGAGAAGTATCGGAAAATATGAGATATATTCCCAATAACTCCAGGAGTAAAGCAAGGATGCCCAATTCCTCCACTATTATCTAATATAGTTCTGTATGTACTAGCAATAGCTATAAGACAAGAAGAAGAAATTAAAGGCATGAAGGTGGGTAAAGAGGAGATAAAACTATCCCTAATTGCTGATGATATGATGGTTTACTAAGAAAATCCCAGAGATTCAGCAAAGATACTGAGTCAATTAATAGTTGGGCAAAGTTGCAGGCTACAAAATAAACCCTCAAAAATCAACATATGATGATCTCCAAGATGCAATGCTAGAAAAGGAAATTCCACTCGAAATACTTACAAAATGCATAAAAGAGAGATCACTCTACCAAAACACACAAAATACCTATATGGATTCAATTACAAAGTGTTCCTTTAAAGAAATAAGGAACACCTTAAATAGCTGAAAGAATGTTAATGCTCATCATCAGGCCATGCCAATATAATAAAATGACAACATTAGAAATACACATTTATAGTTTTAATGCTATACCAAATTATCAAGAGGATACTTAGAGAACTTGATAAAATAATAATAAAATTCATTTAGAAAAAGAAAAGGTCTAGAACAGAGGTGGGAAATCTGAAGCTTTAAGGTAACACGTGGCCTCAGGCTCCCCACCCCTGGTCTAGAATATCAAGGAAAGTAATGAAAAGTTACATGGAAGTTGGGAAAATATCAGAGATTTCAAACTATATTAAAAAGCAACACTAATCAAAGCCATTTGATATTGGCTAAAAGGCACAGAGGTAGATCCATGGAACAGCGTAGAAAAGGGAGATTCAGAAACAATGAAAATAACCCAGCAGTTGATAAACAGGAAAACATAAATTACCTAGGGAAGATCTCCTGATTGGATAAGAACTGCTGGGGAAACTGCAAAGCAGTCTGGTAGCAATTAGACTTAGACCAATTCCTTAAGCCACCATATTCCACAATATATTCTAAATGGATACATAACCATAATATTAAAGATCATATCACAAAAAATTAGAAGAGAACAGAAAACAACTGCTGTGGCACAGAGGCTCTGTGGCTCTGTTTAGGTTTTGAAGGCTTAGAATGAGTGTAAATAGCAATTTTTTTCTGTTCTGGCCAAAAACTTTGAGGAGTCTTCTGCTCCCAGACTGATATTTTTGTGACGGTAAATTAGGCCATCTTTTGTCTCAATTCTTAAATAGCCCTTAGTCATGAATGGGCATGGCCTCAGACAAACTGAAACCTGGGAAAGACCTTAATTTAGAAAGGCAAGGTCACCCACTGCATCCTGGGCCATTGGCTGTCATCTTGACTTTTGTCTTGCCACTGAATTTTGATGATTCTGAAGGATAGAGTGAGGCTTTAGGAAGCTCTGACTCACTTAAATCCAATTCACTTACAAGTCATTGCATTCACAGGGGTGATATCATTGGTCCTCTTTGAGAACAAAGGACTAACCAGAAGAGACATAGATCATATGCCTTTCAAAGCTACTGTTAGGAGATGTGTTATTAACCAAACAAGGTTTAGAGGCAACTCCAAAAGATAAAAAAGATAACTTTGATTACATGAAAGTGAAAAATTGTGCAAATATATAAATATATGCCTTTACAAAATGGCAAAGATGACAAAAGACATGAACAATCAATGGTGAAAAGGATGTGGGAAGAGAGGCGCACTAGTGTGTTGTTGGAGCTATGAATCAATATAACCATTTTGGAAAGTAATTTGGAATTATACAAATAAAATGACTAAAATTTCCACATCAGACCAGTGAAATAGATTAGGTGTACAATACACAGTAGTAAATGACCATAGTAATCTAGTGTTTGATAAATGAAAAGATCCAAGTTTTTGGGACAAGAACTCTATTTGACAAAAATTGTGGGGAAAACTGGAAAGCAACTTGGCATAAACTAGGAACAGACCAACATCTCACACCAGATTCCAAGATAAGATCAAAATGGGTACATGATTTAGACATAAAGGGTGATATAATGCATACATAAATAGATAAATCATCAGCATTTCTATAAATTAGCAACAAAGCCCAGCAGCAAAAGATAGAAAGAGAGATTCCATTTAAAATAACTGTAGGCAATATAAAATACTTGGGAATCTACCTGCCAAGACAAACCTACGAACTATATGAACACAATTACAAAACACTTTTCACACAAATAAAGTCAGATCTAAACAATTGGAAAAATATTAATTGTTCCTGGGTAGGCTGAGCCAATATAATAAAAATGACCTTTCTAATTGATTTACTTATTCAGTGCCATACCAATCAAACTACCAAAATTTTATTTTATAGAGTTAGAAAAAATAATAACAAAATTTATCTGAAAGAACAAAAAAATCAAGAATATAAAGAGAATTAATGAAAAAATGCAAAGGAAAGTGGCAGATCTCAAACTATATTATAAAGTGGCAGTCATCAAAACTACTTGGTTCTGGCTAAGAAATAGAATGGTGTGTGGTGGCAAAGAATTGGAAACTGAAGGGATGCCCATCAGCTGGGGAATGGCTGAACAAGTTGTGGTGTATGAATGTAATGGAATACTATCGTTCCATAAGAAATGATGAGCAGACGGATTTCAGAAAAACCCGGAAAGACTTACATGAACTGATGCTTAGTGAAGTGAGCAGAGCCAGAACATTGTACACAGTAACAGCAACAATGTATGATGACCAACTTTGATAGACTTAGCTCTTCTCAGCAATACAATGATCTAAGACAATTCTAAAAGACTCGTGATGGAAAATGATATTGACATCCAGAGAAAAAACTATGGAGTCTGAATACAGATTGAAGCATACAATTTTCTCTCTCTTTTTTTTTTTTTGTTTTCTCTTTCTCGTGGTTTTTCCCTTTTGTTCTGATTCTTCGTTCACAACATAACTGAAGTGGAAATATGTTTAATATGATTGCACGTGTATAACCTATATCAGATTGCATGCCATCTTGAGGAGGGGAGAGGGGGAAAATTTCAAACTAAAAATCTTATAAAAGTGAATGTTGAAAACTAAAAATAAATTTAAAAAAATTATTTAAAAAGAAGAAATAGAGTGGCGGATCACTGGAATAGATTAGGAACACAAGACCACTGACTGAGGAATGGATAAGCAAATTATAGTACATAAATGTAAGGATTGTTACTATACTGTTAAAAATTATGAAAAGCCCCTCTTGCCCTGGGGTAAGGAGAGCAGAACAGAATGGGAGGCGACCCAGCAAACTAGCTGAAAGCCCCACCTCAACATACCAGGAGGAGATCCTGAAACCCAGGTGGTGGAGCAGGCAAACACTAACACCTGTGCCTCAGTGATGGCAGGGGAACTGGTGGAAACCAGCTCAGAAAACCACCAGGTGCCTCGGCATTATACAGCAGTCTCCCAGTGCCTCAGCAAAACTCTGTGAAGCACTCCAAGGGGCCCCAGGTGGATAAACATCCTGCAATATCCATCTGAAAGGAGCTGAAGAAAGCAAAAGGAAAGGAAAAGCAGGCAACATCCAGGGGCCTGACTACCCAATGCTACCCCTAGAGTTCCAGTGTTGCTGATTCCAGCCCAACACCAGGTAAGCTGATGGAACCTTGCAGCCTCTGACTGCCAACATCGGAGGCCCCAGCACACAAATCCAGTGACCAGGCCCTAGGTTCCCAACACAAGAAGTTTGGGTCAGTGCTCTCTGCTCCCCAGCAGGAGAGCTCAATCTCTTTAAAGGCCAGGAAATAAGCAAACACCATGAGTAAAAAGAAACGTACCACAGATTCACATTATGAGAACAGTGAAGATCAAGGCAGAAATTCTGATGAGGAAAACATTGTCAACAAACCCACATCTGGAACCTTAAAAGGGAATATGAACTGGTATGAAGCCCAAAAAGCTTTCTTAGAAGAGCTCAAGAAGGATTTTAAAAGTCAAATGAGAGAGGTAGAAGAGTCCTTAAAAAATACAATTGGTCAACTGGAAAAAAAAGTACACTGAAGAAAATAAAAATCCCTAAAAAATACAATTGGCCAACTGGAAAAAAAGTACACTGAAGAAAACAAGTCCCTAAAAAATACAATTGGCCAAATGGGCAAAGAGGTACAAAATCTAATAGAAGAAAACAATTTGTTAAAAATTAGAATTGGGCAAATGGAAGCTAATGACTTTACGAGAGAGCAAGAATCAGTCAAACAGAAACAAAAGAATGAAAAAATAGATGAAAATGTAAAAATTGTAAAATGTTTAGTAAAACAACTGACCTGGAAAATCGATCCAGGAGAGACAATTTAAAAATTATTAGTCTACCTGAAAATCAAGAAGAAAAAAAGAGCCTCGACAGTATCTTTCAGGAAATTATAAAGGAAAACTGCCCTGAGGTCCTAGAACCTGAGGGTAAAGTAGCCATAGAAAGAATCCACTGATCACCTCCTGAAAAAGATCACAAATTGAAACTGCCAAGGAATATAGTAGCCAAATTCCAAAATTACCAGGTCAAAGAGAAAATACTACAAGCAACCAGAAAGAAACAATTTAAATATCATGGAACCACAGTCAGGATTATACAGGACCTTGCAGTTTCTACATTAAAAGACCAAAGGGCTTGGAAAATGATATTCCATAAGGCAAAGGAGCTTGGATTACAACCAAGGATCAACTACCCAGCGAAAATGAACATGATCTTTCAGGGGAGGAGATAGATATTCAATGAAATAGGGGACTTCCAAACCTTCCTGATAAAAAGATCTGAGCTCAACAAAAAAATTGATCTTCAAATACAAAACTCAAGAGAGACATAAAAAGGTAAACAGGACAGAAAGATACAACATGTTGCTAATAAGGGCAAACTGTTTACATCCCTACAAGGGAAGATGACACTTGCAACTCTTGAGAACTGTATTGTTATTACACCATGTTAAAGGGGTATACATAAAGGGAGTGGATATAAGTTGACTTTGATGTAATGATAAAAAAAAAAAAACCTAATCAAGTGGGTTAAATGGATCCAAGTTGGTGGATTAATCTAATCTAAGAAAATGTACTGAGAGAAAAAGAAAGGAGGAGGCAGACAAGCGTAAATTACATTACAGGAAAAGGCACAAAAACCTATTACAGCAGAGAGAAAGAAGAGAGGGAGATGAGCATTGAACCTTACTCTCATCAGATTTGGCTCAAGAAGGGAATAACATGATCAGTTAGGTATAGAAATCTAATTTGCCCTATAGGCAGTAGGAGGGAAAAGGGGAAAGAAAAGGGGGGGGGGACAGAAGGGAGGAAAGAAGTAGTAAGGGTAAAGGGGAAGAAAAAGGAAAGGGCTGATAGAAGGGAGGTGGGACTAAGGGAGGTGGTGGTCAAAAGCAAAACATTTGTGAGGAGGGAAAAGGAGAAAGGAGAAAGAAAAGCATAAACGGGGGGAAAAAGAATGGAGAAAAAGACACAGATAGTAATCATAATTGTAAATGTGAATGGGATGAACTCTCCCATAAAACAGAAGCATATAGCAGATTGGATTAAAAACCATAATCCTACAATATGTTGTTTACAGGAAACACATTTGAAAAAGAGCAACACACACAGGGTAAAGGTAAAAGGCTGGAGCAGAATATATTATGCTTCAGCTGAAGTAAAAAAAGCAGGGGTAGCAATCCTGATCTCAGACAAAGCAAAAGCAAAGCGAGATCTTATCAAAAGAGATAAGGAAGGAAACCACATCCTGCTAAAAGGCATCATAGACAATGAAGTAATATCATTACTAAACATATCTGCACCAAATGGTATAGCATCCAAATTCTTAGAGGAGAAGTTCAGGGAGTTACAGGACGAAATAGACAGCAAAACTATATTATTGGGGGACCTCAACCTCCCATTCTCTGAACTAGATAAATCTAACCACAAAATAAACAAGAAAGAAGTTAAGGAGCTCAATAGAATATTAGAAAAGTTAGGTATGATAGACCTCTGGAGAAAACTGAATGGCGATAGAAGGGAATATACTTTTTTTCTCTGTGGTACATGGCACATACACAAAAAGTGACCTGTACTAGGGCATAAAAACCTCACAATCCAATGCAGAAAGGCAGAAATATTAAATTCATCCTTTTCAGATCATGATGCAATAAAAATTACATGTAATAAATGACCATGGAAAGATAGACTAAAAATTAATTGGAAACTAAATAATCTAATCTTAAAAAATGATTGGGTCAAACAACAAATCACAAAAACAATTAAAAACTTCATTCAAGAGAATGACAATAATGAGACAATATACCAAAACTTATGGGATGCAGGAAAAGCAGTTCTTATGGGAAATTTTATATCTCCAAATGCTTACACGAATAAAATAGAAAAAGGAGATCAATGAATTGGGCATACAACTAAAAAAACTAGAAAAAGAACAAATTAAAAATCCTCAATTAAACACCAAATTAGAAATATTGAAAACCAAAGGAAAAATTAATAAAATTGAAATTAAGAAAACTACTGAACTAATAAATAAAACCAAGAACTGGTTTTATGAAAAAACCAATAAAATAGACAAACCTTTGGTTAATTTCATTTTAAAAAAGAAGAAAACCAAATTACCAGTATCAAAAATGAAAAGGGTGAATCCACCACCAAGGAAGAGGAAATTAAAACAATAATTAGGAACTATTTTGCCCAGCTGTATGCCAATAAATTTGACCATCTTAGTGAAATGGATGAATATTTACAAAAATATAAATTGCCCAGATTAACAGAAGAGAAGTAAAATACTTAAATAACCCCATCTCAGAAAAAGAAATTGAACAAGCCATTGATGAACTCCCTAGGAAAAAATATCCAGGGCCAGATGGATTTACAAGCAAATTCTATCAAACATTTAAAGAACAATTAATTCCAATACTATATAGATGATTTGGGAAAATAGGGGAAGAAGGAGTCTTACTAAATTCTTTTTATGATACAAATATGTGCTGATACCTAAACCAGGAAGAGTCAAAACAGAGAAAGAAAATTATAGACCAATTTCCCTAATGAATATAAATTCAAAAATTTTAAATAAAATATTAGCAAATAGATTATAGCAACTTATCACAAGAATAATACACTATGACCAGGTAGGATTTATACCAGGCATGCAGGGCTGGTTCAAAATTAGGAAAACTATCAGCATAATTGATCATATCAACACCAAAACTAACAGAAACTACATGATCATCTCAATAGATGCAGAAAAAGCTTTTGACAAAATACAACACCCATTCCTATTAAAAACACTAGAGAGCATAGGTATAAATGGAGTCTTCCTTAAAATAATAAATAGCATCTATCTAAAACCTTCAGCAAGCATAATATGTAATGGTGACAAGCTAGAAGCATTTCCAATAAGATCGGGGGTGAAACAAGGGTGTCCATTATCACCACCGTTATTCAGCATCGTACTGGAAACGTTAGCTTTAGCAATAAGAGAAGAAAAAGACGTTGAAGGTATTAGAATAGGCAAAGAAGAAACAAAGCTATTACTCTTTGCAGATGATATGATGACATACTTAGAGAATCCTAGAGAATCAAATAAAAAACTACTTGAAATAATAAACAACTTTAGCAAAGTTGCAGGCTATAAAATAAATCCACATAAATCATTGGCTTTTCCATATATTACCAACAAAGCCCAACGGCAAGAGATAAAAAGAGAAATTCCATTTAAAGTTACTGTTGACATTATAAAATATTTAGCAGTCAACCTACCGAAACAAACCCAGGAACTCTATGAATACAATTACAAAACACTTCACACAAATAAAGTCAGATCTAAATAACTAGAAAAACATCAGTTGCTCATGGTAGGCTGAGCTAATATAATAAAAATGACAATTCTACCTAAGCTAATTTACTTATTCAGTGCCATACCAATCAAACTACCAAAAAATTATTTTATAGAGTTAGAAAAAATAATAACAAGATTCATTTGTAACAACAAAAGGTCCAGAATATCAAGGGAACTAATGAAAAGAAATGCAGGGGAAGGTGACCTAGCCATTCCAGATCTTAAATTGTATTATAAAGCAGCAATCATCAAAACTTCTTGGTACTGGCTAATAAATAGAGTGGTGGATCAGTGGGATAGGTTAAGTATGCAAGACACAGTAGTCAATGACTATAGTAATCTATTATTTGATAAATCCAAAGACCACAGCTTCTGGAATAAGAACTCAGTCTTGGACAAAAACTGGAAAACTGGAAAAGAGTATGGCAGAAACTAGGCATTGAACAAAATCTCACACCATATACCAAAATAAAGTCAAAATGGGTTCATGATTTAGCTATAAAGGCTGATACTGCAAGCAAACTAGGAGAGCAAGGAATAGTTTATCTATCAGATTTATGAAGAACAGAAGAATTCATGACCAAAAACAGGAAATAGAGAACATTACAAAAAGCAAAATTACATTTGATTACATTAAAAAGTTTTTTCACAAACAAAGCCAATGCAACTAAGATTAGAAGGAAGGTAGAAAATTGAGAATGAATTTTTACAACTAGTCTCTCTGATAAGGGCCTCATTTCTAAAATATATAGAAAATTAAGTCAAATTTATAAGAATACAAGTCATTCCCCAGTTGATAAATGGTCAAAGGGTATGAACAGGCAGTTCTCAGATGAAGAAATTAAAGCCATCTATAATCATATGAAAAAATGCTCTAAATAATTATTGATTAGAGAAATGCGAATCAAAACAACTCTGAGGTACATCACACCTATCATATTGGTCAAGATGACAAAACAGGAAAATGATAAATGCTGGAGAAGATGTGGGAAAATTGGAAACTAATGCATTGTTGGTGGAGTTTTGAAATGGTCCACCATTTTATTTGTTTGTTTGGGTTTTTTTTGGCTAGGCAATGGGTTTAAGTGACTTGCCCAGGGTCACACAGCTAGTGTTATGTGTCTGAGGCCAGATTTGAATTCAGGTCCTCCTGAATCCAGGGCTGGTGCTCTATCCACTGTACCACCTTACTGCCCCTAATCCAACCATTTTAGAGAGCAATTTGGAACTATGCCCAAAGGGCTTTAAAAATTGCATACCCTATGACTAAACAATAGCACTTCTAGGGCTATATCCCAGAGAGATCATACAAATGGGAAAAGGACCTACATGTACAAAAATATTCATTGCAGCTCTTTCTGTGGTGGCAAAGAATTCGAAATTGAGAAGATGCCCATCAATTGGGGAATGGCTGAACAAGTTGCGGTGTAAGAATGTAATGGAATACTATTGTGCTATAAGAAATGATGAACAGGCTGACTTCAGAAAAACCTGGAAAGATTTGTATGATCTGATGCTGAGTGAAGTGAACAGAACCAAGAGAACGTTGTATACATAAACAGCCACGTTGTGTGATGACTAATATTGATAAACTTAACCCTTCCTGGCAATATAAGGATCTAAGACATCTCCAGAGGCATTGTGATGGAAGAAAGAACTATGGAAGTTGAATTGCTATTCTTTTTTCTCTTCTGTTGAGTTTTGTTTCCTCTTTCAGATCGTTCCTCCTATTGGTTTTAATTTTTACTTACAACATCGCTAATGTGAAAATATGTTTAATATGAATGTAAATGTAAAAAAAAAAGAAAGTAAAAAAAATAGGAATGTATATGTATAGCCTATATCAGATTGCGTGCTGTCCTGGGGAGGGAGGTGGGGATGGAAGGGGAGAAAAATTTAAAACTCAAAAGCTTATGGAAGTGATTGTTGATAATTCAAAATAAACTCATTTAAAAAATAAAAGGCAATAGAAATTACAGATATGATTAACATAGAGAAGCATGGAAAGAGGTACATGAACTGATACAGAGTGAAGTAAACAGAGTCAAAAAAGCAATATAACAACGATTTTAACAATATAAACAAAAAGAACAACCTCAAAACAATCAAAAGGGAATGTTTTCCAGGCATAGAGGTGGGACAGTGGATACAGAGCTGGGCCTGGAGTCAGGAAGACTCTTGTTCCTGAGTTTAAATCTGGCTTCAGACACTTCCTAGGCGTGTGAGGAAGGGCTGTGCAAAGTCACCAGCCTCATTTTCTCCTTCACAGCCATCTGGGTCCAGTGGCAAGATATAGGTCAGGACAATTAGAGATGGCTCCTTCATACAAGCTCTAATCTATGTACACCATATCTATGATATATTCACTTATCTGCTATACAGTACTCTGAATACAGTACATTTGCAAATTATTGACAAACTTTGAAATGAGGGGGAGTTAACTACTTCCTCTCCACCTTCATCCAAGGTCAAACATGCTGCAAACACTGAAATGTGTAGTGAAGCGGAGGGGAACCTGAGGCCTTGAGGCCATAGGTGGCCCTCTAGGTCTTCAAGAGCAGCCCTTTGACTAAATCCAAACTTCACAGAACAAATCTCCTTAATAAAAGAATATGTTCTGTAACTTGGACTCAGTCAAAAGGCCACACTTAAGGACCTAAAAAGCCACATGCAGCCTCGAGGCCACAGGTTCCTCACCCCTGGTAGTGGTTTAGTTTAATCCAATGTAACTGAACAAGAATTTAAGTGCCTACTATGTAGCCAGATACCATCTAATCAAAGAGAATAAAAAAAAGTCCCTATCTTCAAGTAGTTTTCATTCTATTCTATTGGACATACATGCAAGTTAAATACAAAATATGTAAGAATAATTTCTGGAGACAGGCACTCATACTAGTACTTCCTACATAAATATATAAAAAATGTCTACACTCCAGCAAATCTGTGCTTTTCCTTCACCTATTACCACACCACCTTATTTTTCTTCATGTCTCACAAACAAGCATTAAGTTCACATGAATCCGTCAACCTCACCACAGCCATGAGCTCACTAGTATTAATGTGCATCAGAGATAGATCATGTGACCAAATTTCTAACACCTTAATCTTGGTAACACCTAGATTATCGCTCTGATAGACATGCGTATACTATTTGGCAAGGAAGTCTTCTGACTCTTCAGAAATCTGTTCCACTCTTAAGGCATTTTGTGGATTAGAAAAGTATGGCATTTCCCTGTTCTTTTTTTTTTTTTATTTTTAACATGTGTTTTTAAAACTTTGGGTTACAAATTTTCTCCTTTCCTCCCTCCCCACCCACTCTCTTTGAAAAGGCAAGCATCTTTGTACAGGTTATAGATATGTAGTCATGTAAAACACTTCCATAGTCGTCCTGTTGTGAAAAACGAAGTATATTTCCCTTCATCCTATCCTGCCCCCCATTTATTCTATTCTCTCCTTTGAGGCTGTCTCTCCTCAGAAGTGTTTGTTTTTGATTATCCCCTCCCCCAATCTGCCCTCCCCTCTATCAACCCCTTGCTCTCTTGTCCCCTTCCCACCTTACTATCCAGTAGGATAAGATAGATTTCCATACCCCATTGTGTATGTTATTCCCTCCTTAAGCCAAATCCTATGAGAATGAGATTCACTCATTCCCTCTCACCTTCCCCCATTTCCCCTCCACTGTAAAAGTCTTTTCTTGTCTGTTTCATGTGAGATATTTTATCTCATTCTATTTCTCCCTTTCTCCTTCTCCCAGTATAATCCTCTCTCATCCCTTAATTTTATTTTCCAGATATCACCCCTTCATCTTCAACTCACTCTGTGCCCTCCATCTATCTATCTATGCATACATATAATTTTTTTTCCCTCCCAGTACCCTAATACTGATAAAGGACTCATGAATTACAAATATCATCTTTCCATGCAGGAATGTAAACAGTTCAACCTTAATAAGTCTCTTATGAATTCTCTTTCCTGTTTACCTCTTCCATGTTTCACTTGAGTCTTGTATTTGAAGGTCAAATTTTCTATTCAGCTCTGGTCTTTTCCACAGAAATGCTTGAAAGTCCTTTATTTCACTGAACAACCATTTTCTACCCTGAAGGATTATACTCAGTTTTGCTGGGTAGGTGATTCTAGGTTATAGTCCTAACTCCTTGGTCCTCCAGAATATTATACTCCATGCCCTCCATACCCTTGATGTAGAAGCTGCTAAATCTTGTGTTATCCTGATTGTGTTTCCACAATACTTGAATTGTTTCCTTCTGGCTGCTTGCAATATCTTCTCCTTGACCTGGGAATTCTGGAATTTGGCTACCACATTCCTAGGAGTTTTCCTTGGGGATCTCTTTCAGGAGGTGACTGGTGGATTCTTTCAATTTTTATTTTGCCGTCTGGTTCTAAAGTATCAGGGCAGTTTTCCTTGATAATTCCTTGAAAGATGATGTCTAGGCCCTTTTTTTGATCATGGCTTTCAGATACTCCAATAATTTTTAAGTTCTCTCTCCTGGATCTATTTTCCAGGTCAGTTGTTTTTCCAATGAGATATTTCACATTCTCTTCTATTTTTTCATTCCTTTGGATTAGTGTTACAGTGGCTTGATTTCTCAAATCGTCACTAGCTTCCAATTTCTCCATTCTAATTTTTAAGGAAGTATTTTCTTCAGTAAGCTTTGGACTTCCTTTTCCATTTGTCCAATTCTGCTTTTTAGGGCATTCTTCTCCTCATTGGCTTTTTGGACCTCTTTTGCCATTTGGGTTAGGCTATTTTTTAAGGTGTTATTTTCTTCAGTATTTTTGGGCCCTCCTTTAGCATCACTCTCAGTTTTTCCTCTACTTCTCTTACTTGCTTCTCAAAATCCTTTTTGAGCTCTTCCATGGCCTGGGACCAATTCATATTTTTCTTGGAGGCTTTGGATGTAGGAGCTTTGGCTTCATCTGGTTGTATGTTTTGATCTTCTTTGTCATCAAAGTAAGATAATACAGTCTCTTTTTGCGTTGCTTGCTCATGATCTCGGTCAATTACTTGAGTTATAAACTCTTTGTTAAGGTAGGAGTCTGTTTCCAGTGTGGAGAATGTACTGTCTCAAGTTTTAGGGGTTTTGTGCAGCTGTTTTCAGATATTTCAAGGAAATATCCCAGAGATATTTCTAGGGACCTGTAAATTTTCAGTTCGTCCAAGGTGCTATGATAAGGGGCGAGGTGTTTATTCCTTTCCTGGCCTGTGCTCTGGTCTATGAGCACTCTTTTCTGTCTTTGAACTGTGAGGAGGGTTTGCTCTCCACAGCCACTACCAGCTCCACCATGCCAGCACTCCTCCTCACCCCAGGACCGCCACCCAGAACTGTGACCCAGATCCAAGCACAGGCAAAGCAAGGGAGATCCCTGCAATCCCCCTCTGATCAACCACTCGATTCCCCCTCAGTCTGTGTGCCAGAAGCTCAGGAAGCAGCTGCTGCCCCGGGGCCACACCTAGGGAATGGGGCTAGAAGCCCACCATCCCACTCTCTCAGCACTGCAGAAACAGACTTTTCCCACTGACCTAAGTTGTCTTTGGCATTCCTGGGTTGAGAAGTCTGGAAACTGCCACAGCTGCCCGCGACTCAGTCCTCTGAGGCCTGTTTCAGGTTTGCTGGGGCCTGCGTGCCCATGCTGAACTGTGTTCCTCTCCCGAACTGGTGCGATATACCTTTCTGATCAGCCATTCAGGCTGTCTTTGGCTGGAAATTTGTTTCACTGTCTTTTTGTGGTTCTGCTGCTTTACAATTTGTTTAGAGTCATTTTTTATAGGTATTTGAAGGGGCTTGAGGGAGAGCTCAAGCAAGTCACTGCTTTCACTCTGCCATCTTGGCTCCACCCTTGGCATTTCCCTGTTCTTAAAACAGAATAGTTGAAGCCTAATTAGGAACAACTACCCTCAAGCCATAGGAATTCGATGAAAAAAATTCTCAAATAATAAGTGCCTTAATTTAATAAGCTGTCATGGCTGAACAAGTTGTGGTTTATGAATATAATGGAATACTATTGTGCTATAAGAAACGATGAGCAGGCAGACTTCAAAAAAACTTATATGAAATGATGCTGAATGAAATGAGCAGAACCAAGAGAACATTGTACACAGTAACAGTCACATTGTGCGATAACTGACTTTGATAGACTTAGCTCTTCTCAGCAATACAAGGATCTAAGACAACTCCAAAAGACTCACGATGGAAAATGCTATCCACATCTAGAGAAAGAACTATGGAGTCCAAATGCAGATGGAAGCATACTATTTGCTTTTTTTTTTGTTGTTTCTTCCTTCTCATGGTTCCTCCCATTAGTTCTAATTCTTCTTTACATCATGACTAATGTGAAAATATGTTTAATGTGAATGTGTAAGTAGAGCCTATATCAGATTGCACGCCATCTTGGGGAGGGGGAAGGAAAGGGAAGGGGAGAAAATTTAAAACTCAAAATCTTATGGAAGTGAATGTTGAAAACTAAAACTAAATTAATTATATAAAAAATTAATAAGCTATCAAAAGTATAGAATTCTTGAGCTAGAAGTGACTTTGAAATGTATTTTGCTCTGTTCTCCTGTTTTCAAGCAAAAGGACAAATAAAGCAAGAATTAAAATCAACTCTTCTTCCCACTGAGTGTCTCCAGATCAAATAATATTGTGTTGATTTCTCCACTAATACATCAAGGATTTGTGATATAGATCAGACTGAATGAATGAAAAACATTTAACTGCTTGCTGTGTGTAAAACCCTGGGCTGAGGACTCTTCTATACTTCAGTAGACTAACCAATTGCTATGGCCAAAAACCCAAAATCAAAAAATTTGTAGCCAACTCCCTAGTGATGAGGTTTTTTTGAACCTGTTTCTCTGATGAACAATGCGTACTTACTTGAAGCCCTTCCAGCACAGTTCAGGCTTCATGGACAGCTTTCTAAAACGCAGGGTCACTGCCATACCATGATGAAGCAATGAACATGACCTAGACCATTTATAGCCCTCCCATCATTTCTTCCCCCTCCACCACTAATATGAGAAAAATGACTGACAATCACACTGTCAAAAGTAGGTGGGAATAAATCCTACACAAATGAGCTTTAGGACAAATTTTTTTATTTTTCCTTTGAAAATTAAAAGCAGTGTCAAACAGAAAAGGTTGCTTTTTTTTAAACAAAGGAACAGAATTCATGAAACAGATACAATGTTCCACCTCATGAACAAAAGCAGATGTAGTTTTAAAGTCCTTCTTGTGATTACAGAGACCACATGGTTGCTAGGTCCCAGCCTGAACTGGACAAGACCTTGTGTCAGCATAAGTGTATTCAAGGAATATGAGATAGAAACACATAGAAATATATATATGTTTCTTTTTCTGCCTTTGAAATTTTTAGCCTCTTTGCCTAAATTTAGCCTTTTAGCCTCTTCCCACTTAGCCTCCTATTGCATTTGTGAATTTACCATCATTCAAATACTAGCCTTGTTGTTAATTTATACTTTCCACCAATTTTCCATCATTAAATAGTCACTTAAAATCCCCTTTAATCTTCAAGCAAGTAGTTGGGGTTAACGACCAGGTAGGGGTCTGCCTCAAAACTCTCACTTCCTTCCGAAGAACCTCTTAATCCAGCTTGAGTGAGTTCAATTAGAACGTGATCCTGAAAAACATACAGACAAGTTTCAGAAAATGGAAGTGCTGTGTAAGACATTCCTAGCATACAGTGATCCCCCTTTTCAAGAGCCTGGCACCTGCCACCTTATCAGTAGCTGCCATTTCATCTTACTCACCTCAAAAGAAACCAATGCATTTCAACACTACCCATTCTCTTGCTCAGTTCCTTTTCAGAAAGACATTGACCCCTTCATGGCAGGAAATGCCTTATGTGTAAAATCTTTTTTTAGATGTCACCCCGCTTTCATGCCATGACACCCTCTCAGACCTTTTGACACCAGGCATGGCCTGTTTGTCTGTAGCTATCCTCCCCACTTAGGCTTTATTATTTTTTTTTTCAAATTTCAAATTTCTTAATGATGCTCCTTTATCTTTACATCAATCACTTCCTCTGTTGTCCCATTGAGCCCCCAGTCTAAAAACAAAAAAAAATAAGCCAAAAAATACAAACCAAGGACTACCTAACAATGTATACACTAGTGGTTGCATCTAAGTGGTAAGTAGACAGAACAGTAGGCTGGAAATCAGTAAGACCTGAGTTTATATCTATCCTCAGACATTTTCTACCTGCATGACCCTGGACAAATCACTTAACCTGTTTCTCTGTTTCCACATAAAATAGGGATAATAATAGCACCCAACTTCCAGAATTGTTGTGAGGATTAAATGAGATACTTATAAAGTGCTTAGTACAGTGCCTGGCACCTAGTAAGTGCTATAGAAATCTCAGCTATATTATTACGCTAGTCACAGAATGCTCTTCCTCAGACTCCTGGTTTCCTTCAAGTCCCAGCTAAAACCCCAGTTCCTTGCCCCACCCCACGACAGCTATACACAAAGAGTTGGATACCCTCCATCTTGCTATGCTATTTCATATGAAATTCTTTATATGATCAAAATTTGTTACTATTTCATTGCTCTCTCTGCCTGGCAACTCCAAATCCTGTTCTTTGTTCTGCTGGGACCCCCACACCTGCTTTACCTAGCTCTCCCCAAGTTGTCCCCTCTGCACTGGCTACACTCTCCTCTCTTCCCCATCTCGAACCAGCTCAACTCTACACTGTCCTCTTCTCTTGAGCCTCTTGCTCCTTTTCCTATCACTGATCTTGTCCTAACAAGTCTCAGCCTTGGATTACCTCCACCATCCACTACTTCCACCCTGCAAAAGAGCTGCTGAACAAAAGTAGAGAAAACAACAAAACTGTGCAGACTTAAATTACCTAACCTCAAACAGGCCCTTACTGAGGCAAGGCAACCTTTTTATACAATCCTCCTTCCCCTTCACTGATTCTCCACTCTCCACAGCAGCTCTTCCCAACCTTTTCATTGCTCCTCAAACCTCCATAGCTTCCCACCCCGCCTTTCACTTTGCCTCACTGAAAACTGAGGCCACTCCCAGAGAGCTGCTCATCTGCCCTTTCCTCATCCCACTTCACTCGGATGCTTTCTATCGGATGCACTATCTCTTCCTCTAGCCCCGTTTCACACGAAGTAGTCCTTGTCCTCATGAAGGAAAACCCCTCGGTATATGATCCCACGCCTTCCCATCTTCTCCAGCAGTCTGCCACCCCCCTGCCCTCTCACCATCTCACTAATTTCCCATCATCCTCTATTAGCTGCTTTCCTACTGCCAAACTACAAGCCCATTTCTCCCTCATCTTCAAACCCCCCCAACTTTATGTGTCCATCCTTGCTAGCTGTTACTGCCCCCCCCAACCCTTCTGTGGTTAAATTGACCTCCTTGAGAAGTCTGACTACAATAGCACTCCCCTTCCTTTCCTCTTACTCTCTTTTTATGTCTTTACAGGCTGGCTTCCCACCTCATCCTTCAACCAAAACTGCTCTCTCCAAAGTTACCAATGCTCTTTTGATCAGTAAATCTGATGGCCTTTTCTCACTCTTCATCCTTCTGGATCCCCCTACAGTCTCTGACACCATCGATCACCCACCTCCTGGCTACTCCCTTCTCTCTTGTGACATTGCTGTCTCCGGGTTCTCCTCCCATCACTCTAAATATTCTTTGCTGGATCTTCCTCTATGCCATTGTCACTAAATGGAGAGGTCCACAAGGGTCTGTCCTGGGCCCGCTTTTCTCTACATACTTCTCTTGGTGACTCCCTCAGTTCCCATGGTTTCAGTTACCTCTATGCAGATGACTTTCAGATCTGCTTGTCAAGCCCTGAGCTTTCTCCCAGTCTCCAACTGCTGATGAAATACCTCTAGCCAGATGCCCTATAGACATCTTCAACTCAAGATGCCCAGAACTGAACTCATTATTCTCTTCCTCAAACACTCCTCTCTTCCTAACTTCCCTATTACTGTTGAGGATACCACGACCCCCCTGCCCCAGTTATCTAAGTACCCAAATGTCACCCTGGACTCCTCTCTTTCTCACTCCCCCATGTTCAATGTTTCCAAGGCCCACCATTTCTACCTTCATTGTATCTCCTGTAAATGTCCCCTTCTCTGACACTTCCAGCACTGGTACCACCCCCCAACCGGACTCCTACAGTCTGCTGGCTGTTCATCCTTCCTTGGTTCTCTCCTCCACTTAGCACCCAAGTTGGTCTTCCCAAAGCACACATCTGACCATGTGTGCCCCTCCCCCCTCCCAATCCAAGAGACTGCAGTGGCTCCCTACTGCCTCCGGCATCAAATATAAAATCTTGTGTTTGGCTTTTTAAAGCTTTCATAACCTGACCCCCTCTTTCTTACCTTTCCAATTTTCTTACAAACTCCGTGATCCTGTGACACTGTCCTTGCTGTTCTCCCGCTCCCTGTCCTGCCTGGCTGCTCCCCATACCTGCAATGCTCTCCCTCCTCATCTCCGCCTCCTAGCTTTCCTATCTTTGTCCAGGTCTCAGCTAAAGTCTCACATACTACAAGATGTCTTTTCCAGTCCTCCTTAATTTTAGTGCCTTCCCTCCAAGACTACCTTCAATTTATCCTGTACAAAATTGTTGTACATCCACTGTTTGTACACAGTGGTTTGTCCCCATTAGACTCAGAGCTTTTAGAGAGCAGGGGCTGGTTTTTTTTTGCCTTACTATTTCCAGCACTCAGCGCAGTGCCTGACACATAGTAGGACCATAATAAATGCTAGTTGACTCATTAGTCTCTCAAAAAATAGGGGCAGTGTCTAAAAACTTGCTTGTATCATACATGCACAAGCTTAATAAACAGGCACTTAATGAATAGCACTGGCATAGCGGTAAGCCATAAACACACTACAGCCATATGGTGATAACTTTTAAACACATGATTTATTTCAAAGCAGATGGACCATAACATCCTAATTTTTAGATTTCACGAAATGACATAGACTCCTGACATTCAAAATTCTATCAGATTTATTTCAATATTACTCTTGATGACTTTTTAATAAGTGACTAGGTAAATTCTTTCACATCACACACGTCTAATCTAGTTTTTAGTATCATTTTTATCATATTTCACTCGGAATCATTTTCATCCTGTGCTAATAAACTAAAAAAAAAAAATAGTAAAAACTTGCCATCTGGATTATTTAATGGCAAACGGCTTCATGCCCATGTTTTCTTTTGATAGCAGTGCCTACAGCACACTTTCCAAAGTCAGTTTAAAATTTCCACTAACAAGGAGGATTTCTTAGCCAAGTCTAAAGATATCAGGATATTAGGAAATTAGGAAATACTACAATAACATCCAGAGAATAAAAAAAAAAAATCCCACAAATCAACATTAAAATCACCGGGAAATCTGAGGGCAAAAAAATCTACCCCACTACATTTTGCTTATCAGTGAGTCATTTAATAAGATCAGGCCCATATACTGCTAGCACTGGGGTCTCCTATGTCCAGTCAGCACATGTGCTTAAAATACAGTACCAATAAGAGTTAACATTTATTTTTTTTCCCCATTTTTAGGCAATTAAGGTTAAGTGACTTGCCCAGGGTCACACAGCTAGTAAGTGTCAAGTGTTTGGTCTGAGGCCAAATTTGAATTCAGGTCCTCCTGCCTTCAGGGCCAGTGCTCCATTCACTAAGCAAGAGTTAACATTTAAATAGCACTTTAAGGTTTGCAAAGTGCTTTATATCTATGATCTCATTTGATTATCACAACAACTCTGGGAAGTAGTTGTTATCTCTATTTCACAGATAAAGAAACTGATGCAGATAGAAATTAAATGACTTGACTGGGGTCACATGGCTATTAAGTGTCTGAGTCAGGACTTGAACTCAGATCTTCCTAACTACAGGTCCAATATTCTATCCACTGTGCCACTCTATCCACAGCTGGCCTGTGGCAGTGCCAAATAAGATCAACAGGCTGCATCACCAAAATTAATCAGGATCTCACAATGATCAAAAAGGACTACAGGCAACAGCATATGAATGGCTCCTCATCCTCACCAGTCTCACTGTGGGACTTCTCCACCATGTTCCAGGAAGCTCATGACTGAGATAACCTCAGCATCATGTAAGATCTCATCAGCCTTGGTCCTCCGCCTCATCACTACCCTCTGCCTGGAGGATGAGGCAGTGAACTCCAAATCTCCATTTAAGGAGAAAGCTAACTTCTCACCTGGCTTTACTACTTTGGGACATCTGACTGACTTCACCACATCCCTGCATTGGGTACCTGACCGTCCCAGGCTCTCTCCATGTCTCCCTTCACCTTCCTTTTGTGTTTTTACCTTCCCACACCAGTTTGTAAGCTCCTTGAAGGCAGGGATTGCCTTTCTCTTTTTGTATTTGTACTGTATGCCACTGCGTAATTGTCGAACCTTGGTTTACCCCGCCCCCCTTTTCAGTCCAAAAATTTGGTTTATGAACTTCTATTGCATAAATCATCGCATGGTATAATTCTGTTCAACATGCCGCTTAAAAGGTAAATAGAGCAGCAATGTATTCACCAGTGGCATATGGATACACATTTATCTCCCACGCACTGAGAGCTATGAGCCTAGAATTCTCAGCACATTGTCAGTATATTTCTGAAAGCTGACACGTGGTTTGTTTAGAGCGCAGCAGTACTAACGGTATTGTCATTCAACCCAATGAAGTGCTATAGGCTCAAAGGGAGCAGGCGGAGGGTGAAGCTGCCATGAGTAAGTCATGTGATATGGTAAGAGTTGCAACTCCCCAGTATATTCATGAGTATTCTATGTATCCTAATCTTGCACCAAGACAGTTTAATAATAAGTGATTTTTAAGTAATACAGGCACATTTTTAAAAAAAACTTCACATAATGGGTATACCCCACTTTTTTTTGCGTGCCCCTCCCCAAAATGACATAAAATCTGCCACAATTATGCAGTGAAATACGGTATATTTGTACGTGGCACACAGTAGGCACTTAAATGTTTACTGACTATGGAAGGTAAACTCATTCTTCACTAGTGAAAAGATAACTCAACACATACATACACATATCCTACTTTAAGACAAATTAATATACCACAATTTATTATTCAATTCTTATTTTCAGTTTGCTGTCTCGCTGTCACAACTCTGTCCTCCTTTCTAGCAGCAACCATATCCAATAGATACAAGAACAAAACAAAACAAAAACAAAAAACTACAAAGCGGCCTGATGCTGATATCAGATCTATCCTTATTATCTACATATAACCAAGTAAGCTAATAAACCCAACCAATAAACACCATAACAAAGATCCTAGAGTATTATTATGTACCTTTCATAAACTAACCTTTAAGCAAACCTGTGTTCCTTCCATCAGAGGAAATAAAGGTCTTTGGTTTACCTAACAGGTTCTCTAAGCCCAAACTCGCTGTGGAATCCATCAGAACCTGACACTTTGTTGAAACTTGCCAATGTTTAATACAAAATTGATAAACATTTACCAATGAAGTTCTAAGCATACAAAAAATAAGCTAAAAGTCTTCCCCCATTAAGATACGGGCACATGAATTTCTTTACATACATAATGTATGAGCCGATGAATGACTTTTTCTATGATTCTCTTTTTATTTATAAGTTCCTCTTCAGAGTCTATTTCCGATTCTATTTCTTTCAAGTACCAATTAACAAGTTCGCTCTTCTTTAGTGCTGACTCATCTTCTTCTGCAACAAAAAATAAATTTTTTTTAAAGGGTAAAATTATTCTTCTATCAAAATGCAATGCCAATTCCTTGGGTTTATGTACACAAGAAGATACACTGTGAAGTTTAGATTATTGCCAACCTGTCAGAAGGCAGAGTTGCTTTCATAAAGTTTATACTGCTCCGGCAGGAGTCTGGAGTAACCAGTCATAATACTTGTATTAGAGAACTTACTTTAGGCTAAAAGGAGAAAAATCTAATAAAATAAGGTTTACATTTAATGATCTGCTTAAAGTTATTAGATTTTAACATGCATAAGCTTTTCTGTCATATTCCTATGCCCTGCAGTCTGAGCAGGGAGTGCTTACCAAACTTAGCTGAAGGGATGAGTAGGATGTCAAGGATTAGGGCGGTAGGCAGAACCACTCAGAAGAACACACGTTTCAAAAAAAGGAGTCCATTAAAGCAAGATTTTAAGAAGCAGAGAGCCCTTGATCCAGTGACCAAGTACATATTAATGCCAGGTAGCCAGGCTGAACAGCCAGGACTCAAGATGCTACTGCACAGATTCAAACAGAAAGTATTCTAATATGTGCTCATTGAACTCCATGAAGCTTAAGCACCAAGCCCCCAGTGATAATACCTAGGTGTCCAAGTGCAATTAAGTAAGTTAGAGAGGACGGTTTTGTGGATCAATAGGTCTCAAACTTTTTGATATCAGTACTCCTTTACACACTTATTGATTCACTAAAACTAATTAACCCATTTAAACATGTTTAACTATATTTTCCAAAACAAAAATTTAGTGAGAAGAGTAGCATTGTTTTTACATATTTTTGCAAATATTGTTAATGTCTGGCTTACAAGACAGCTGGATTCTCATATATGTTTCTGCATTCAATCTTCTGTTGTTTTGGCTGAAGTATATGAAGAAAATCTGGCATCACACAAGTATGTACTTAGAAGAAAGATTTTAAAAGGCAAATAATGTCTTAATATTATTATTATTAAAATAGTTTCGATATTGTGTACCCCTTGAAAAGGTCTCAGGGACACCTAAAAGTCCATGGACTGCTTTTGAAAACCAGTTATAGATATGCCCCTTGAAAAAAAGATGAGCCAAATCATCCATCAGTCTTTGAACTCTAGGATAAAGAGGACCACAAACTTTAAACTGACATTTCAGGGAGCTGAGCTCACTTGTCTTAAATATCAGCTGGCTGCATTCCACAATGGGCAGGAACCACCCACTACATAGTTGGAAATCTAATATCTTCCTTGACTAGCTGACCTGCCCCCTCACCAGTATCTTTTTCATAACGGAGGTGGAGGGCAAGGAAGACTATCCAGTGGAATTTATTTGGGGAATACAGTCACTGTGACTTGGTGGTTAGATCTAATCTTGGCTCTCATTTCCTGTTTTTAAAACCTCTTCATGCCTCAGTTTCCTTATTTGCCAAAGGAGGAGGCGAGTGGCAGAAGCTGATCGTGTCATATGAACAAGAAGCATAAATCATTTTGCAAATGTTATAAAACAAGTTATATTAAGAACCAATGAGCTTCCTTCTTGGGTATTCATTTCCTTCCTAAATGAGAAGAAAGGGATAGGGACAGATATAGATGCTTGCTCCAATGGTAGCTGGTCTGTCCCCTTCCTCCCCTAAAGTCAGCAGCTCGGGGCAGAGTATCTCATCATCCTTGACCACAAAGCAGATCCCATGTTGGCAGGGCATGAGCATTTGGGATGCATGCCAAAAACCAGTCTCAAAAGTTATCTTAAGAACCAAAAACCACACTGATTTTTAATGAGTAATTAAAAAAAAAATCTCAGACCTTGTACTCCCATTTCCTTCTTTTTAACCTCTCAGAGAAATGAAGAGCAAGACAACTTGTCCCAGCACAGTTTAGACTAGGCAGTCTCTGGAGCCTCTTCCAAAGCAGGGAAACCATTAAAACAGCAGCGTGTGCAGGGACTGTGACCTAAGACTGAATTAAACACTCCAGTGGCCAAATGCCTTAAGATGATTAAGATGAGGAATTCATTTTATTTCTAGCTCAAAATGGCCTTGGGATAGTTCACATCTATTTCCCTGGTCTTAACTTCTTGGCCTGTAAAATGTGAATTCTTATATACTGGATGGAACAACTATTAGAAGCAACGATTCCATACACTTTTTATATAAAGAGTTATGAGTGCTTAGAAAGAAAACAAATAACTGGTTTGTTTTGTTTTTTTTTTCCAGCTCCCAAATGCCATTTCAAAGTCTCGTTAAAAATACCAACTCGGTAATAACAAAAAAACCCCCAAGTTTGCAGTTTGACAACACAGCCGAAGTGAACAGTGAAGATCCTGTCTGGATGGATTATGTTCTCCTGCCCCCCAAAAAAGTTTCTTGGGCAAATTGGATATTCCCACAAGTTCATTCTTTCCAAGGTCTGAAGCTTTAAGATGACAGACTAGGTAATCAGAAGCAATTTATTTCATCCCAATTTGTGCAGATGCCTGAAAGCGTGTGTACCAAGCCTAGATTCTCACCTTCCTCCATCTTCCTGAGGTGCAGCACAATGAGGTTAGAGATGCGGCAGTATTCAGAGAAGCCAAGCCTCAGGGAAGCTTTGGGAGCCACGTCCTGGTTCACATCTTCACTGTGGCCGTTGATTCCATTGATGGTAACTGGGACATCAGCATGACCTAATTTAAAGTCAAAACTAGTAAATATTTTCGTGGTCGTATACAGTTACTCAACTTTCAGAATTTATTAGTATGGGGAGAGGATGCTGTAAGAAGTACTGAAATTTAAGTTGTAAGGACGGCCATGAGCGACCCACAAAAACTTTAAAAGGACTAGACAAGTTTCATATGTTATTAACCTGTACATTATTCCTCCCTTGCCCTCTTAAATGACCCTTTGCCCAACAAGTTTTTCTAGAAAACTTTCAGGAACCTTTCATGGTCTCTTAACCCAAATGAGCTCAGATGCGCCAAGACTCACCACTGATGCCATCTTGGCCCTCTTCTACCTCCATCAGGGGCTCTTCCTCTTGACCCAGATTGATATCAGGTGTCTCTACTCTAATGATAGATTTATTCAATAATCTGAATGCTTCCTTCACGTGTTTAGGATGTACCTAAAGATGGACAGAATAGAGTCGACGTTCATTTAAGCTGATTTATCAAGCACAGTCTATCTAAGCAGAATTAACACATGCCAACATTCCAGTTACATTTAACAAGGATTAAGTGAACATCTAAGCCCTTTCCTTCCCTGCAATAAGCATACTAAAAAGAAAAAAAAGCCCCATATGAATGGAAGGTAGTTCATTTTCTAATCCTTCCCCTCTGATTATCAACTAGTTGATAATGACAGCAATATTGATGACATCTATATGGCACCTGAAAGGTTTACAGCACTTTGTTTAGATTATCTTGCTCTAAAAAATTAACCAGGCAAATTTTCACATCATTCTCTTAGAGAGAACAGAATAGCTTTTCTCCACCAATCCTAACTTTAAGGAACTTGGCATTGAGAAACCATTGCTAATTAAAAACAGAGCACTATCCCTTTTCTGTCCCGATACAGTTAAATTTAGTACCATGTTTCCACACATGTTACACATAACATACATGGATAATTGGCTAGAACATGCCGAGGACGGAGCGCAAGCTTGCTAGGATACCAGAGGGTGTCCAAAGAGATGAGGAGGATCATAAGAGTAAGCCCAAGTCTAGTACTCATTACCTTGCCTTATGAATGGGCCCTCTTTTTTCCTCCCTCTATATTATTTCACTTGGAGATGTCATCAGCTCCATGAATTCAATTATTGCTTCTACACTATACTGATGATTCTCAAATCTACTTATCTAGCTCTAACCTCTCTGCTGACCTCCAGCCTTTCATCTCCAACTGCTTCTTGGACACCTCAACTTGGATATCCCATAGGTATCTTAAACTCAGCATGTTGCCAATCGGTATCCATTCTTTCCCTCTCCCTACTACTGCCAAAGCTGCTACCATCCTCCCAGTCTTCTAGGCACCTAACCTAGACGTTAATCTTGTCCCTCACCATTTCTTACCCTTACCTCACCCCTAATCTAATCTGCTGCCACAGCTTGTTGATTTTTACCTTGTAACATCTCGTATATGAACCTTCTCTCCTCTGATAACATTGCCACCCTAAATGACCATATCGCCTCACATTGGGACTATTAGAATATTGGGACTATTAGAATAGCCTACTAGTTGGATTCCCAGCCTCAATTTTCTTCCCACTCCAGCTCATCCTCTACCCCAAAGTCAAAATGATCTTTCTAAAAAGATCACGTCTGACCACGTCACCACATAATAAAATACAGTGGCTCCCTATTGCCTCCAGGATCAAAAATGAACTGTTTGGTATTCAAAGCCCTTCATAACCTGCCCCTCCTACAACTTGTCCATCTCCTCATACCTTACACCATTCCCCCCGCCCTGAATTTACACTGAGATCCAGTGACACCAGCCTCTGGCTGTTCCCCAAACAAGACACTCTTTACTGGCATTCCTGCATGCCTGGAATTCTCTCCCTCTTTACTTCCTTCAAATCCCAACTAACATCCCATCTTCTACCAGAAGTCTATCCCACTCCCCTGTAATTCCAGTACCTTCCTCTGATTATCTCCCATTTCTCTTGTGTAGAGCCTGTCTGTACTGGGTTTTGCATGCTGTTCTCCCCCTTCTCCAGCAGACGGGGCTGCCTGAGAGCAAAGACTCTCTTTTGCCTCTTTCTTTGGGTCTCCAGCTCTTGGCAGTGCCTAGCACACTGCAGGTACTTCATAAATGTTTACTGACTGACTGGTAGGTAGGGACTGGACCCGTGAATTCACTGGCATAGACAACTCCTGGGTGTGGAAACCCCCACTCCCAATTCTGGTCAGGACCTTTTCTGCAACTTACAGAGTACTATGCCCTGTCCACTTTATCTCCCCCACTATAAAGTGCTCTGATACGGTATATCCTCATAAGTGCTTGGTAACAAACTCCCTACAGGGAAACATTAAAGAAATGTGAGGCAGTTAAGCTAGGAAATAGCTGTCACCTCCATATTTCTGCTCACACTGGTACTTCCCACACAAAGGTAAAGGACCACTATCTTTCTACCAATAAAGTTATCTCTTGCCCTCCATCCCTCCCAAACTCCCCCCTTGTCCCACCTCACCCAAGAACACGACGTGAAACAGACACTGACCTCATCACAGCAGTGCATGCGGGCCATGGCTTCAGAGAGCCGGATCATGCTCTCCAGCTGCCGCACTGTAATCCTCCAGGAAGACTTGGTAACCCCAGAGCCATCTCTCTGGCGCAGGCGCTTGTACTGCTCCACAATGAAGTCTTCTGACTCTTTAGAAATCTACTCCAAGACACCAACGAGGTTCGAGAAGCATGCTCACTTACAGAGACACCTTTGTTCCTCTGTTTAGAGGGAGGACTCTGGTCTGACTTAAGAACTGTTTCTTTTTTAAAGAAAGTTTTAGGGGATTCCACAATCTTGCTTGTTTAATAATGTGCCATAAGATGGAGATGTCACAATAACTTAGCCAATAAACACTTCAATGACAATATCACTGAACTGCTATCTTACAATTCCTTACAAAGCAACTGCGCCTAAGAAAGTCTGTGATTTCAAAGCACTCGTTTGAAAATGAAATGTTTCATCAGGTTTAACATGTAGAGGATGGGTTCACATTTAAGCAAAGGATTGCTTCTGCAAGATGCCTGACATGCTGAGGCACTGGTATGGAATACCTTTCATATCTGCATGTCAAAGCTCATTAAATGCATTAATACTCAAGGAATCCTTGAGAAGTAGCTCGTTAACTTGTGTTATATTTGGAAGCATTAAGTGGTAACTGCAAATATAAATGCTAATGATTTTAGAAAACTTTACTTCCTGAATTATGCAAGGGAAAAAAACAAGAACGGAAGGTGGTTAAGATTTATCTCAATTTTTCAGATCAGCTAAATCAGCAATATTAAGTGAGGTGTGTCAAGGTCACAGAGTATACATTCTAGATGGACTATCAACTTTCTGTGAAAACTTTTACAAATAATATTTATTTCCATGTGACCCACCTTGGTTTCATTCTGCCTAGGCATTTAAGATCAACTTGAATGCCATAAATACTCACACAAGCATGGATAATTAGAATCTAATCTAATCTCTCTCTCTCTTTTTTTTTTAAAAGGCAATGGGGGTTAAGTGACTTGCCCAGGGTCACACAGCTAGTAAGTGTCAAGTGTTTGGTCTGAGGCCAGATTTGAACTCAGGTCCTCCTGACTTCAGGACCGGTGCTCTATCCATTGCGCCACCTAGCTGCCCCTAATCTAATCTCAAAATATCGTTTTAGTCAATACGGTAAATTCTCAATTAACCAGAATCTAACAGCATTTTGACTGTTTCGAGGGGGAGAAGGTCCCTCACTTAAAAAAAAAAAAAAAAAAAAAAAAAACCCCAAAATGACAAGAAAATAAACTCATTTTCTGAATTTACTAATGAAACAACTCATCTCCCTCCCCCCAAAACCCAAACAAACTGTAAACTTCCAAGGGCTGCCCTCGGAGCAGTACAGATTCAGGCCAACCTCCTACACCAACTACACTGACAATATACAATAAAAATATAATTGAAGTTCAGAAAGATGGACTGTACGATCATTGTCATGCATCAGAATGATTTAATTATGTTAATCATACTAATTTAAAGCAAATGGACCAATACATTTTAAAGAATTTTCAGCAACAAGAGTTAAAAACCAAAGGAGTTTTCTAATTCACTATGATTGATCCAAGAAGTTATATCCATGAAAACACTACACTCTGAGTATTTCTGATCACTTAGTTTCAAACTCTACTTCCCCACCCCCACTTTTTGTAGGCAACAGCCAAACACAGGCAGAATTTTCTCCCTGACAAATCTGGCTTGTATAAAACCCGAGTGTAGCCTATAAACAGTGCTGTTTTCTAATGTATAGCTATTTATGATTTTTCCTTTCAAAAGATTAGGGATGGGGCAGCTAGGTGGCACAGTGGACAGAGCACCAGCCCTGCATTCAGGAGGAAGTGAGTTCAAATCTGACCTCAGACACTTGACATGTATTAGCTGTGTGACCCTGGGAAAGTCACTTAACCCCAACTGCCTCACCAAAAAAAAAAAAAAAAAAAAAAAGATTAGGGATGTGGCCTATATTAGAGTGTTTGCAGTACTGGAGAAAAAACTGAGTTTAAACTCAGAAAACATCAGTACCAGCCTTAGTTCTACCATTTACTGGCTATGTCAAGTTAAGCAAGTGGAAGACTCAGTTTCTGTGTCTGTAATACGGGAATAAAATCTACTACCTGTATCACAGGTTGTTATGAGGCTCAAATGAGATTATATAAAGCACTCTGTAAACTGTGGAGTGAGTTGGAAATGTCAACTATGTTGCTGAGTGGGAATCCAGATCTTCGCCCCCATATCAAGTTTTATTGGGATAGGGAATTTCCATTTTGACCATTGTAGATTGGCACTCTTCAGAGGGTTGTCTGGGGCACTGAAAAATTAAAACGAATTACCCATGCTCATGTATACAAGTTCAAGAGATGAGCTTAAACCCAGGTCTTCCAGATCTAGGCTCTATTTACTACACTGATGCCTCTAAGCTATTATTATCACTTAGAAGACAGGAGTGTGAATTAGGATTAACTTTTTTATTTCCTAACTAACTTATTCTTATGACAGCAGTGGAAAATACAAATGGTAGGTATCTGGAGGTCCTAGATAACCATTTAATTGGCAAGTGGAGACTGCACATTTGTACCTATTAGTTATGTCTGACCCTACTCTTTTCCTAAATTCAATCACGTCTTCAGATTACAACTGCAAACTTTTAAAGCAAGCAGAATTCATTCTTGTGTCATTTTATGTAATGAGCCAGCCTGAAGCACCCCATTATATGTACAATAAAACGGCAAAAAAAGTTAAGTTACCTTAGGCTTAAACTGCCTTGCAAAGAGCAGATACCTTCTAATATCGTCAAGGGAGTAGACTCGATCAATGGATTCCTCTATTCTTGAATGTAGATCTACAATCCGCCTGGCAATGGCATAATCTGTGACCTAAGACAAACCAAACAGGCTTTTTTGATTAGCCACCCACTGTCTGCACGTAATTCCCACCCCAAGCTGCCAAAGATAGTAAGAAACATGAAAGACCTTCACTTGGTTCTTTTGACAACCCTCACCCTTTCAAGGCAATGTTTTGATTAACAACAATAGAATGTGGACTTCCAGAAACAGGATGAACAGGGTAAATGCTGATTCTAAATGTAAGTAAAATGCTTTTAAAACAAAGGGTACCAACAGAAGAAAAATGTATCCAATTTTTATTAAATTTCTACCCACACATTTTGGAGGCTCACCCTGCCCTCTCCCAAACCTGGCACATCAAACTTAGCAAAAAATAATAATAATAATAACAAAAAAAGATGGGGGTGGGATCCAAAATACTTTCCTGGCTTTGGATAGTAGCTCTGAGAGTCCACACGCCCCCAATTCCACGTAAGTAAAGTTAAACTCAAGTAATTTTTACTTCAGCTACCTCACATTTCCCACCCTCCCCCGATAGGAAAGGTCACTGCACATACACATGCGCCAGCTGTTCCGCAGTTTTAACTTCCAGTCTTGCTTCACTCAATTGCTCAAATGGAAAACAAAAAGAAAGGGGGAGCATAGCCACTCGCACGGTTACCTCATTACACTCATCCACAAGAATAAAGAAGAGATCAAATCGGGACATGATGGGAGCCGAGAGATTTATGTTTTGCTTCAGTGATTTTGACCTGTCATAGCGTCCACTCACTGGGTTTGCTGCAGCCAGAATGGATGTTCTGGCATTCAAAGTAGCCTGGCCACAAAACAAAGGAAAAAATTAGGAGAAACCCAACTCATTATCCACCTTCCCCTTCTTTGACACAAAAGAGCAACAAAGATGTAACTGCCTTTTAACCATGTTCGCTGGTGCTCATTTTAAAAACATAGTATGCTTGGGATGCAGGTCCGGGCTCAAAGTGAGAGGAAGAGGATAAAGAAACACTGAGAATCTCTCTGAAAACACTCAGAGCCACAGCAGGAGAGAGAGGACAGAGGGAGAAAGAGGGAGAGAGGGAGAGAGGGGGAGAGAGAGAGAGAGAGAGAGAGAGAGAGAGAGAGAGAGAGAGAGAAAGAAAGAATTTGCAGCCACCAGAAGTCTACAGAATCTGAAGTATGAAAAACACAAGGCACGTGAAAAGTCTCTAGTCATTCAAAAACAAAGGGTCTCAATGACCGTCACTGGTGTTAATTCATGGAGGGACAGTGCATGCTTTCTTGCAAGACAGAGCACTTTTGCAGGGAGATTATTTTCAATCTACAAATACCCTCAATATTTTGCCCACTTTTCCTATCTTGGTGAGTGTCAAAACCACATACTTCCACAATGCCCCAAGAAGACCTATGATCTCTAGTGATGAAAGGCTGTGTCCAATTCTTATGAAAAGAATTACTTTTATTTTGGGGGCCTCCATTACCTCTTTCTGGCCCTAATCTAAATAGTGAGGCTAGCGATGACATACCTTAACTCCTGCTTTGGTAATGGAGATTGTCTGTTGTTCCATGGCTTCATGAATGGCAACTTGGTCCCTCATATCCATTTTATCAAACTCATCAATACAACATACACCCTGAAAGCAAATGAAGACTCAAGAGTGAGCAGCCTAACTACAAACTTCAAAGAAACAGGACCAACCTACCAAAATCACAAGGTTTTGCCAACACTACCAAGTGCTCATTTTGTTAATCAACATGAATTTATTTTATGCGCCAACTATCGGGGGGGGGGGGGCTGCAGCCTTGACGACACACGTGGCCCTCTAGGTCCTCAAGTTGATTGAACCTAAACTTCACAGAACAAATCCCCTTAATAAAAGAATTTGTTCTGTAAAACTTGGACTCAGTCAAAGGGCTGCACTTAAGGACCTAGAAGGCCACATGTTCCCCAACCCTGGTTAGTGAATGGATGCTACAAAACAAAAATTAAATACTCTGCCCTCTAGAAGCATTGCACCTGGAACGAGGAAGACCTGAATTCAAATCCTGCCTCAGTGACCCTGGACAAGCCACTTACCCTGTTTGCCTCAGTTTCCTCATCTGTAAAATAAGAATAGTGCCTATCTCTCACAGTTATTGTGAGGATCAAATGAAATAAAACCTTAAAGGCAACATATAAATGCTAGTTATTATTTATTAAAGGTGATGCTATTTTCCAAATAAATGGCTAATTTCACATAAATGTGAGTTGTATATACAAGACAGACATACCTAGTCACTTTGGAGAAAGACAGATTTTTTTTACCTTAAATCTTTAATTTGCTCCCCACATTTGGTTCAGCCCCTAAGTCATAAATTACTTAACGTACTCTTCTCTAACCTGTGACTGAAATGCTCTAGTACACATCTTAGAGTGCTACAATGGTTTTTTACTCTTCTTTGCCAAATTCTGAGGCCACTGGGGAGAGAAGTGTAAACAAGCATGATGGAGAACAACGTAGGTATATAAATACTCTACGTGCCTACCTATGTGTGGTCACAATACATCCATCCTTTCCTAACCATTATCCAATTTACAACATCCCATGTAAACAAGTTTCCCCCCTTTTTTGGGCCAGACCTTGTGATTTAAGAGTGGGGAAACTCCTACCAACGCAGACTGGCAAATCATCAATAATTTATAGCTTTAATGGAGTCCTGGGACACTAAGGGATTAAGTAACTTGCATATGACCACAGCTACTCTGTGTCCAAGGCAGGACTTGAACTCGCTATGTGGCCTCTCACAGACTGGTAGTTATTTAAAAACATGTCTGATTTTACAGGAATGGTTTGAGAGATGCCTGGATGAGGTGAGACATACTCCTTCAATGTGCTGGCTCACACAGAGGGGCAACAAATTTAAAATGATAGTAGAAAACAATGGCTTTTCACAAACCTATCAGGATACAACAAAGAGCAGTACACCCTGGAGAGTTCAGTAAATGCCTATGGACAGTACTCTGGGCCATCTCCAGTCGTCCTGAACGCCATCTGGCCACTGGACCCAGATGGCTCTGGAGGAGAAAGCGAGGCTGGTAACTTTGCACAGCCCTCCCTCACTCCAACCAAATTCAATTGTAACTTATGTCATCATCTGTACTGTTCCCAGGGCAGCTCTTGGAAGTTTATGGTTTGTTTGTTTGTTTGGGTTTTTGGGGGAGGAAGATGAGTTGAGTGTAGGGGGCTGGCCAACGAAGGATAAACCACAACCTGTAAGGAGTCCAAACTGCCCTAATGGGGACCCAGCTGGCCAGTTCCAGTTGGGCAACTCAGCTTGTCTTCTCCTCTCCTCCCTTACCTGAGGATGTTCTGCTCAAAGGGAGGTAAATTTTGAGGGCCAAAACCTACCTGACTAATTTGGGGTATACTGACCAGATTTGTTTCTCAAAGACCGAGCCTTAAACCCAAACCACTCTGGATGTCATTGACTGGACAACAACATGTCCCTGCCCAGCCAAAGGACCACTTAATGGTTATTTTTTGGGCCCTCCTGGCTCAGAGTGAATATAAATAGCAACTTTCTCTTCTGGCCAACAACCCTCAGAGTCTTCCCTCCTAGTATGATTCTTTTTTTGTTTAGTTTTGTTTTGTAAAAGAGGCCACCCCTAACTCACAGGTTAAAGAAGCCTATTCACTGACTGGGCGAACCTCACTCAAAGTGAGAACCTGAAAAGACCTTAGCTTAAAAGATCCAGAGTCTCCCACTGCATCCTGGGCCACCTCCAGCTGTCTTTTTTTCCCTTTTTTTTGGGGGGGGGAGGTAATTTGGGTTAAGTGACTTGCCCAGAGTCATACAGCTAGTGAGTGTTATGTGTCTGAGGCCGAATTTGAACTCAGGTCCTTCTGACTCCAGGGCCATCGCTCTATCCACTGTGCCACCAAGCTGCCCCCCACCTCCAGTCATCTTGATGAATATCTGGCCAGATGGCTCTGGTGGAGAAAGTGAGGCTGGTGACCCTGCACAGACCTCCCTCACTCCAATCAAAGTCAACTGCAAGTCATGTCATCACCTCCCTCGTCATGGTCCTCTTTGAGATCGAAGAACAAACCCCATGGACAGAACATAATTTTGTCAGACTATTAAATTAGAACAATTTAAAAATCATCTTTGGTCCTTTTCTGAAGAAAATTATGATAATAAAAAAAATTTTGTTTATTCCAACTTTTCAACCTTAACCTATTCTAAGAAAACAATCACAAACCAAAAGCAGGCACTGTCTCCTCTTACTCCTATCATGACAGGTTGATGCTTTAATTTTTAAATTCAAGAATTTAAACCATTGCTTACATTATCTGCCAACATCAGAGCTCCAGCCTCAATGACAAACTCATGGGACTCCTCATCTCTCACCACCGCAGCAGTTAAGCCGGCAGCACTGGAGGCTTTCCCACTGGTGTACACAGCCCGGGGACTGAACTCCTCCACATGCCTATTCAAGGACGAGATGGAAAAGCATCAGATTAGTCTGCAATCCAGGCCTATTCTCAGAGCACCTTTTCCAGGAAAAAGAGGGGTTAGGGGTTATGATAATTAAGCATTAAATGATACTCTAGAATATGTGAGAGCACGATACTGAGTATAGTCTATTCACAAAAGACATAGCCCACACACTGGGTGGGGGAAAACTTATGTCATATGTAGTCTGATATAATACTATGAAAGCCTTGTTTTCCTTGGCCTTTTAAACGGTTTTTAACTTATTCAAATAATGAGCTGAAACTAATGCAAAGACAGTGTAATGATTTTAAGAGTAGGAAAAACGATTCTGAGGACATATCTAATCAAGAGGACCAGATATAATAGCATTCGCATATGTCAAAGGCAACACAGTTCTTAGAAAACGTTAAAAAAATTCCATTTAGCTTACAGCCTCTACTTTCCCATCTAAAAATCAATCCAGATGAGAGGCACTGTGGTAGAATGGAAAGAGTACTGGGTTCAAATGTTATATGTCTAGCTGTTATTACCTGTAAAACCACCTCTACAGGCCTCCAAGGTCCCTTCCAACTCTCTATCTGTGACTACAATATTATAATCAGTGGCCCTCTCAGGTAAACACCTAACCATGAAACTCTAGAGCAAGAAAAAGTTATGTAAGCTTGGGGATATTTTAAAGTCTTAAGAATGGCTAAGTAATTCTCACACACACACAAAAATCTATGTATCATAAATATTATTTCCCTTATTTTACAAGTGGTTAAAACAAGATTCAGAGAGGTGATGAGATTTTTCCATAATCATATAATTAATGTCAGTGCTGGGACTGAATCCAAGATTTCTAAGCCTAGGGTCCTCTTTACTACATGGATTGTCTCTACCCTAAGAGCATATAATGTTCCTGAGTATTACATACCAATCTAACATATACTTCCACCCCCATACTCCCTTTTCCTTATCGTAAGACATACAGAATGCATTCCATATAACCTAAGAATCCTCTGAACAAAAAAGTAACTTTCTATCCCAGCCTCACTGTAACTATGGATGCTTACTTAAGAAACTGGCTCTTAGCTGTGCTGGGGTCACCAACAATGCAAACGTTTATATCTCCTCTCAGGGAAGTGCCTTCTCCTGTTGTTTTGGGAACACCTCCAAAAAGCATCAGAAGGACACCCCGCTTTACCTCATTGTTACCTGAAAGAGAAGGAGAGAAGTTATGGGTGAAGCAAAGGACTCTCTTTAATCAAAAGGACATCAAAAGGCAGCTAGGTGGCGCAGTGGATACAGCACTGGCCCTGGAGTCAGGAGGACCTGAGTTCAAATCCGGCCTCAGACACTTGACATTTACTAGCTGTGTGACCCTGGGCAAGTCACTTAACCCCATTGCCTAGCCAAAAACAAAACAAAACAAAAATATATCAAGAATGTATGATTTCATCAGTTTGGGAACTCCTTGGACTTGTCTATAAATTAAAATAGATGAGCCTCAGAAAATAGCTAAAAGTAGTTAAATGACTTGTTCAGACACATAACTAGAGAAATGCCAAAGGTGGGATCTGAACCCAAGTCTTCTGGACTCCAAGTCCAGCGCTTATCTACTATGCCATAATGCATCCTTGGCCCTTAAACCTCTTTAAGTCCTGTTCTCACCATGTTAACCCCCCCCCATAAACACCAGTGGCTCCCTATGTCTGCCAGAATGAAGTATTTAAAAACCTTCCACTTGGCATTCAAAGCCCTTAATAACCTGCCCATCCCCTACCTTTCCAGTCTTCTTAAACCTTATACCCCTTCCTCTATACCCTTCAACCCGGTGATCCTGACCTCCTCATTGCTGTTCCTCCATCTTCCAGCTCCACACCTTTTCCCTGGCTGTCGCCCAAGCACAGAACACTCTCCCTTCTCATTCCTGCCTGCTGGCTTTCCTGGCTCCCTTCAAGCCCCAGCTAAAATCTCATCTTCTACAGGAAGCTTGTCCCAATCTCTCTTAATTCCAATGCCTTCACTTTTGATTATTTCCAACTTACACAGTATATAGCTTATTTGGACAGTTATTTGTACATTATCTCCTTCATTGGATTTTGAGGTTCTTGAGGGAAGAGATTGTCTTTTACCTTTCTTTGTATTACCGGCACTTATCACAGCGCCTGGCACATAGGAGGCACTTAGTAAATGTTTACTGATTTACATATAAAATATAAAAAAATAACTTAACAATTACATAGTGCTTGAAGGTTTACAAAGGGCTTTGTATACATTATCTTATAAACAAGCCTGGAAACAGCGTTTGGTAAATGCTTTGTAAATGCTCAAAACTCCTGTCTCACCACCAAAACCAACCCTAACTGCAGAGGAACCTACGATGAAGCATGACACCTACAGGCCTGACCAAGAAGAGACAGGCTCAGGGTGCAGATGACGAGATGTCTACTTTTGGCCATGGCTAATGTGGGAATCTGTTTTGCATATTTGTTAAAAAGGTATTTTTTTCCTTAGCAATAAGAAAGAGGAAACTGAGAAGGAGAAAAAAAAATTATAGCTTATTAACTGAAAGAGAAATAAAATTTAAACAAAAGAATCCAGGGTTGCCTACATTCTGTGATAAGGAAATGGAGGATGACTTCAGTAAAAGCACTCATTAGGCACAAATACTCCAAATATATTTATATGTGCTTTCTTCTAAGTGCTCAACAAATAACAGGAAGGAAACAAGCAACAAAAATTGAAACTGTGCTAAGAAAGAAAAATATTCCTCTGGGTTAACTTAGCTGTCATGAGAGTAACTAAATGCCTTTGGTTAAGAAAAAAAGAATTCAAGACAATGCACACACAGCCAGCCAAACCTAAAACCATCAGACTAATTTTTGTTGCTTGTTTTCTTCCTGTTTTTTGTTGAGAACTTAGAAGAATTTCTCCTTGCTTCAGCTCCTCATCTATGAGAGGGCTGGACTAGATCCTCTACGGTCCTTTCTTTCCAGTTCGAAATCTATGGTCCATGTTCAATTTCCCTGATTAGATATTTGGAAAGAAGAGACTATTTTAAATGATTAAAAGCACACCCATAATGAAGATCCAACAGTCTTACAAGCTCTTGGCTCAATCCAAGGGTACTGCAGAAGAGAAAGAGGAGAGGGAGGCTGGGTGGGAGAGAACATGAGGAAAGCTAGAAGATTTAATTATATCCTTAAAAATGAAGGAGTATTTTTTGAGTAATAGTAATCTGTTGATCTCTCCTTCAGTTGAGTATAAGAAAAACAGGAAAATATAGCAGTAGGAATTTTAATTTATAACTGTCAAAGGTATGAGGAACATAATGAGTTTTACCAAGAGGGCATGAAATCTCCGTAACAACAAATTTCTTTAAGAAAAAAAAAAAGAAAAAAATTAAGTGAGTTATGAATTTATATAGTGCTTTACAAATATTAACTCATTTGATTCTCACAATAACCCTGTGAGGTAAATGCTATTATTATCATCCCATTTTACAGATGAAACTAAGGTAGATAAGTGACTTGTGCAGCCCAGGGTCACATAGCTAATAAGCATCTGAGAGGGGATCTGAATTCAAGTCTTTCCGACTTGAAGTCCAATACTCTGAACACTGTGTCACATAGGCGCCTCCATGATCTATGATTCCTTTCCATTTTAAAAATAAGCACAATAGTATTGCAATAAACACTTCAGTTTTAAGTCTATATCATTTAACTCTTACCATGTATAGTAGGGAAAAGGCTAGTACAGAGATTATGGTAAAGGTTTTTATCTTGACTCATTTCAAACACTTTCTCCCACTCCTTTACAGACATTTGGTTCTTAATGCTCTCAGCTGTTTGTTCCTCATCTCGGAGCTCTTTTCCACCAAACTTAAAAAAAAAAATTTTTTAAATCAAGTGTTAGTGTAATGACAACCCAATATGATATGTGATGGGAGCATAAGGAAGACAGGGAGAAGGAACATCACTTGCTTAGCCAAAAAACAAAAAGCCCTCAGCTGGAAAGTGAAAGCAGGAATCTGGAAGCTGTGAAGTTCCATAAAAAAACAAAAACGAAAACAAACCACAGATAAATAACAGCCAATTAACATACATTTAATAAATGTCTATTATGTCCTAGGCTCTAGGGATACAGAAAGAAGCAAAATATTCCCTGCCCCTAAGAAACTTACATTCTATTGGGGAATACAACATGTACACACATACATGCACATAACTTATAAAGTGCATAATACAAACTGTATTGGAAAGATAAATGTGGACTTTCAGGTTACATTAAACTCTCAACTCCAACAAAATGAAAGACTAGATATTTTCTCCAATTCTCACCAACCTCTCAAATCTCTCCAAAATAGGAATTACGTTCAAGAGACAAAGCAATTTCAGCTTTCTCCAGGCTAAGACACCAAGAACCCAAACAAGGTAAAAACACAATGAACGAACAACAGAGAAGATTTTAATCTCTAACCCCTAACAATGATCTCAGATCTTCCTTGCCTACTACCGGCCTATCAACTTTAGACCCCAACTCCCAGCCTACTACCAGTGCCTCAACATGCCAAACTCCAAATGGCAGAAATTTGCTAAAGACTCAATAGTAGCCTGTTGACTGTTACAGCTCTCTGTCCCACAATAGAGCCAGAGAACCAGTTACTAATTGGGAACACAAATACACAAAATGAAAGACTATCTGGAAGAAGAAAAGCAAAAAAAAAATAAAAATAAAATAAAAAGCAATATAGCTAAAAGAAAATGATCTTCATACAAACAAATCATACTTATGTCCAAGACAAAACCCTGAAAGACAACTTAAGGATGACAGATCTCCCAGAAGAACACAAGTCAAAAAATCTGACTCTCATGATACAAGAAATAGTATCAAGAAAACACTCGAGGGGCAGCTAGGATAGAGCACTGGCCCTGAAGTCAGGAGGACCAGAGTTCAAATCTGGCCTCAGACCAAAACATTTAACACTTAAGAGCTGTGTGACCGGGCAAGTCACTTAACCCCAATTGCCTAAAACAAAAAAACAAAAAACAAACAAACAAAAAAAACAATCCACGTCAAACCACTGGGGAACTTCCAATCACAGACAACAAAGTGCCAATCAAAAGAATTCACAGGTCACCTGTAGAACAAAAGTCCTGTACTGCAAACTCCAAGGTACAGCACTTAAACTTAAAAGACAAACAAGAATTTCTGCAAGTGACCAATAGAAAAACTTTCAAATATAAATATAAGAAAGAAGTTTGAATAACAAAAAGAACAGGATATATTCTGAAGAACAAAAGAAAACAAGACAGAACCCAAAATAAGTCCTGCAAACTTAAGCCTAAACATTAATGAAAAATGATGGATATTCAATAAAAAAGAAGTGTTCCTTTCTCAAATACCCCAGACAACAGAAAAACAAGAAAGGTGAACAAATACAGCAATGAAATGATTTCTTTCTGAAAATACAGGAGACAAAGGCAAAAGCAGAAATCAAAGTGAAGTGATGGGGGAGAAACAGGCCTGACCTGTGGACATTGTGGACCAAACTTTCCAAAAACCTGCCTACTGGGCAATGTTTTTATACAGCTAAATCACAGAATGGGAGGGTACAAAAAAAATAAGGAAAGAAGAAGATTAAAGGGAAATATGTGATTTATGCTAATCAAAGATTAACAATTAAAGGAAATCAGAGAAATGCCACTTTGAGTCATGGTAAGTAAGCAAGCATTTATAAGTATCCAATATATGCCAAGGACTGTGCTAAGCACTGGGGATTCAAAGAAAGACAAAAACAAACAACCAAAAAAAACCCCTTAATATGAGCTAGGCAAATAATACCTCCATACACAGAAAGGGTCGAGGGTCTTGGACCCTTCTCTAAGGAACAATTCAGTGTTGTTCTTCTAAAAAAAAAAAAAAAAATACAACTCACCCTTGGATTGGTTGGTGCAACATAGCAGGCAAGGAAAACCAGCTTATAAGAGAGATCTCTTACACCAAGAGCCCGGAGCCCTCTGACACCTTCTGTTTCATATCCATCAACTCCACTGACACGGGAATCTGTCTCTGCACGCGCTCCTGGAAGAAAAAGGTAAGTGACCTTTAAGACAGCTCTTACCACAACTAACCCTCTACAATCTGCAGCTTAACTCAACTAATCAAGGAATGAGAGCTACCCAAATAAGTAGCATCTATCGATCTCCAAAATCTCTTTGGTTGATAGTTTCAACCTCTGACCTCTAAAACACTGACTGTTTAAGCATCATCCCCTTTTCCTAGCAACCCTTTAATGAAAAGGCAAGAGATAAGAAGAAAAGAGGTAACTGTATAACCTACTGGAAAACTGGAAAATTTAGAGCTACATGCAAGCAATTAGATTGGATTATGAGCACCTCAAGGGCAGGGACTGTCTTTTGTCTCTCTCTACATTCTCATCACTTAGAACAGTGGCTAGAACACAGTAGGCACTTAATAAATGATTACTGATGACTGACTTACTGACACGAGTGAGAAACATCCAGAGAAACCAACATCCCATTAATGGGAATCACATACCTGGCGTGCTAAGCTTAGCAACATCTGGGACAACAATCAGAGTGCCTGTGAAGTCACACTTGTCACCAGCCTGTGCTGATTCCACAGCTTCAGCTCTCAAGATGACCTCCAAGCTGCGGGGAATGCTTCCCCTCGGGAGCTCTGCCTGCGTCTCCTGAATACGAACCTACATGAGGACAAAAAATTGGTTTGTGTTAACATAAAAAGAGATGACTTTTAAATTCCACTTTGTAGAAAACCTTCTTTCTAAACTCTGGCATTTGGCCAGGCATGGTGCCACACACCAATTCCTGCTACTAGGGGAGGCTGAGGCTGAGGGATCGCATGAGTTCAGGGGTCCTGGTTAGCAACAGGTCTAAAGCTGATCATGTGACCTAACTAAGTCTATATGGGGAGTCTGTGGGTGGAAGGTGAGAAGGAGGGGAGCACCACCAGGCTGCCTAAGGATGGGTGAACTGCCTCCTGTTGGAAATGGAGCAGGTCAAAACTTCCAGGTCAGTCAGCAGTGGGGTCAAGCCCTTGAGTGCCCAAAGCACTTCTGGCCTAGGTGAGTCAAGGAGACCCAAAAGTCTCCAAAAATAAATCAAAATAATGAAATGTCACCTCACTCTTTCATTGAGAAATGCGTAGGAAACCTTGTGCGTAGGAAACCTTTAATTTAAAAAAAATCATTTGTATAATGTCAAATATGATGAATCAGCCCCAAGAAATGATTAGAATAAGCTGAGAAAAATTATGTAAACATGGAAAATTTGCCTTCATAAGGACAAAAACTCAGGCATTTAGAAACTGTAAAGGTATTTTACCTGGTTATTAATTCATTAACAAATCAAAAGGAAATTGGGGCACCTTTTATTGATAAAAATTTAGGCATTGAGGAATCCAAGCTGATTGCCACCAAACTGATAACGATAAGGAACTAGTGCAATTAAGGGGAAAAAGAATGAATTATGTTCTGATCATACAACTGAATGGAATCAAAGCGTGACTGATAAAGAATATGGAAAAAAAAAAAAAGGCAAGAAATCAAATTTATTTGTTCTACTCTAAAGAGCAGCAGCCAGAGGAATATGCCAAGAAACCAAAATTTAGGAGTCCAACCCTACAAGTTTTGGTCCTTCCCACCAATTATTACCAGTAAACTATATGACTGCTGAGAGGAGAAACTTACCCCAAAGGAACATTTGATTTTTTATTTTTATTAGGCAATTGGGGTTAAGTGACTTGCCCAGGGTCACACAGCTAGTAAGTGTCAAGTGTTTGGTCTGAGGTCGCATTTGAACTCAGGTCCTCCTGACTTCAGGGCCGGTGCTCTATCCACTGCACCACCTAGCTGCCCTGGAACATTTGATTTTAATCCTCTTAAGTATATCCGACTCTTAATTGTTCCTCTTTATATTTTTTACTTTGTGGATTATCAATTTGCAGTTAATTGTTTAATTCTAAGTTCATGTCCTCTTTGCTAATAATTTGCACACTTCTGGCCCACCTTGCACAACTACCAGACACCGTGTGCTCTTCAAGAAATACCAACTAGTTTTAATGCGGAACCAAAGAAAATCTATCAATCTATAATGTATTCTAAATTAAAAGAAATAAATATTTGTTTCGGCTAGTTTAGGAATGATTTAACCATTATTCCCCTCTATCAGTAGGAATTTTTCTTTAAGTGCCTATGTTCCAACACTATTAAGCTGACACTGAGGTTCATCTGTGAAATACATTGGTGTAGCCTGATGAAGGGGTCCTGGATTAGGAATGAGAAAATCTGTTTTCAAGCCCTGGTCCGACAAGTGCCAGGCCACTGACTACCAGCAAGTTACTTAACTTATTCTTAAAACTAATCTCTCAGTGGAAAATGGAATAATAATATTTGTATTACCTACTTCACAAGGATGTAAAAAAAAGCATTCTGTACTAGGTAAATTCATTATTAAATTCCTTATAATAAAACAGAAACTTTAAAATGCTTCTTGATTGACTGACTGCAGACTGTAAGCAAAGGGAATTTAACTAAGAATTAAATATTTACTGCTGAATGATATAAAATTCGGGGTATTGGCCTGGATTAACTAGAACAGCAGACCTAACTCCTTTGCAGAAAAGGTTAATACCTGTCACAATACTTTTCTAAACTTTTCTGTCTGACCATTCATAAGAAATCAGATTTCACATTCTCATGAATTAATAATTATACCAAGCTCTAAATCTTATGAATTCCCTGATATACAAGCTTAGAAAATGATCATAATAGCTATTATTCTTTTCAACAAAGAAGAGGTATTATGGTCTGCCATTCTAAATTAATCCTAGTTAATACTTTAATATATTAAAATAGTTTCAAAAATTAAAAAACGAACAACCCTGAGGTTTAACAAAAAACCCCTTAACAATCCAAATAATTGAGGTTTAAATTACTAGACAGAAAAATGGTCTGGGGTTGTTGGTTTGTCCTTCGTCTTTGGGACATCACAGGTGATGTCTTGACTTGTGCATGAACTGGATTTAAGTGAGGCAGAGTTGCACAAAGTCATCAGCCTCACTCTCTTTTCAGTCATTGAAGTCCAGTAGCAAGACAAAAATCAGGATGACTGGCAGCAGCCTGGAACGCAGTGGACGATGTTGGCGTCTCCAGTGTATTATCAAGCTCTAAGCCCTCCACAGCACTTGTTTTGACTGCCTTCATGGCCTCTGGAACAAATTGTTCTCAATTGCCCATTCCTCCAGAAGTCTTCGCTTGCTTGGGGTAGGCATCCCTCTAGCTCGCCAACGGGTTTAAAGCCTGTCTGTTGGCTACCTTCAACCTGGCTTAGCCCACCTGCTGAGACAGTTTCATCGGGGTGTAGCCGCTACACGTGCTATAGCAACCTGGAGCCGAAAGTGAGAGTTGGTTGACAGGCAGACACTCAAGGTAAGTGAGTGGCCCGGAGGTGCTAGCCCTCCTTGAACACCCCAACAGTCTGGGATGGTGAGTAGAGGATTAGCCTTGGAATCAGAAGACCTAAAGTCAAGTTCTCCCTGTGACACACACGAGCTGTGTGACCTCACTTAGGACTTAATTCTCTTAGCCTATGAATCACAGAAAAGTAGCGGATGTGTATTAGTGGAGGTAATTACCATACGGCAATTCTCCCATATCATCAAAATCACAGGTCCACCCTTAAATATATATATAAAAAACCCACTAACCTAGGGTTTATCAAACTTGCAAATGGTAACTTAATGGGTAAAATGAACTTAGTAAACACCCCTCTCCAAAAAAAATTTTTTTAAGGTATCTAGGAGTTACTGACACATGATGGAACCAAACACAAATAATACCTTTTGAAAGTCAACAAATCTCGATTTGTTCGTATCCAGCAGGAACCTTCTCCTGTTGGCACACACTGGATTTCGGCAGATGTTGGGCTGTGTGTATTTGAACTGCTGTTCCACGTCCTTGATCACCGTCTGACAGTCTAGGCAAAAGAAAGTGCCGCTTACAAGCTCTGGGTGCACTGGGTGGGTTCGGACTACCTGCCCACTGATCCTTGTGAGCGAACCAATTCTGGATGAAGTCAGCTCCCGAATTCTGTAAAAGGAGAAATGTTTTATCAGCAGACCCTCACTGCCCAAATAGAATTTCCCAACTAAGCTCACGAAAAACATTAATGCAACTTTCTCCAGTCCATTCCTCCCTCTACCTTCATCCCCTAAGTCACAAACTACTAAGAATCATCCTTTACTTCAATGCAAAAGGGAAGCAAATTAGAATATTTTATATCTGTGATAGAGAATAAATTAATTTTGAAACTTTTCAAGTTTGGAAATAACAATATCCAGTTGAGAGAAGGGATTGTGTCATTCTTCACATTTGTTCACTCCTCTGACACCCCAGCACCTAGTGTTCCTGATACATAGTAGGCTCTTAATAAATGCCTGATGTTTGACTGATTTTATAGGTACATCTCAATTTCTACCCACTCAACATAACCCTCAAATTCCTTTGCAAAATGAAACTATTTCAGAGTCTTGCCCATTATCAGCTCCGTTAACTCAGATAAATCTTGTCACTGATTTTTGAGGTTGTCATCATTCTTTTCATCTCCTCTCACTTGACTTATTAGTATCAAAGTCTTTTTCAAATTCCAGGATGCTAGTACCTGTTACATGAAAAATGAAAATTTGCTTTCTCTTGAATTTACATTCTGCCCTTTAAAAAAATAGCTTTTCTCCACAGCTCTAAGAAGAGTAATTTTAAAACTCAACTTACATAAAAGACAAAATGCAAGCACACATACACATTATCTTTCTGCTAGTGTCCAGCACTAATTCCATTATGTGCATTTACATATTCTACCATTATAACAAGGACAGTGACTGTTCAAAATGCTCTAGGATAGACTGTCTTAAATGAGCAACACGCACACCATTTAGTAACTAATAAGTTGCTATTTGATAGATTTCTTTTATTCCAAAGAAAAAACAAAGGAATCATAAATGTTCTTAGAACAGCTTTCTCTTTGGTTTTACAATAAGATATATGTATATCCAGATGAAAAGTGTTCCAGAATTCTAAAGTATATGAGTAAAGACTAGGTAATCCTCATGTCAGAGCTGACAGGTTGGAATTACCTTTGTAGAAAGATAAATAATGCAGCAACTTGCAAAAACCATGTACTAATAGTAAGTATATTTTTGCATCTGTGTGACTTTTAAAAAAATGACTTAATATTTAAGAGTTTTGGTCTTCTGCATAACCTCTCTGTCTTCACAAAAGCATTTTACACTTTGAAGTTAAGCAGAAATGACATTAGCTTATTTATTTGTTTATGGCCCAGTTCCTTTAATAAAACAACAGATCACTAGACACCTTTCTAAGATGATGTGATTCTGTTAAGAGTGAGGGAGGGAGAGAGAGAGAGGGAAAGGAGGAAGGAAGAGGAAGCAAATTAGCCATTGTCGACTTTGAGTAAATGTATCTAGCAAAAACCATATGACGAAGGAAGAATTGTACAAATATTACAAATCCTGCCTGCACTATACCTATGATATCTTCTTGAAGGGTGAGAATTCAGAAACAGCATTCAGAAAAGACCCTTGAGGTATTTAAATATATGTAACACTTTATGTAAAACATAGAAGCTTAGATTTCCTTTATAAGCTTTAGGAATGATCCACAAATATCATTAAGCAAAAATAATTATTGTAGGATTTTTATGTACTGTACATAAGGCCATACATACTCTTCTATAGTATCATTACAAAAGAATTATATGTATTAATATATTAAAAAAATACTTAATGCACTGTTATTGCTTAAATATTTAGTAAATGTTATCTAATTTTTAAAGAGATCTATCTGTGTAGACACTAAAAGTATCACACAAAATACGAACTGAAGATGTCGTTTTTATCAGCAATTTAAGTAACTTTTTATATATGTAATGTAATATATACTTTGCAAATTGCTCTTTCATTTTCCGAGCTTTCCTATTTGCAAGAATACCTGTCTTTTTTCAACAATTACATGCATATATTCTTCATTTTGTAATTATTTGGACTATTATGTATGCTAGTTTTGTGGCAGCCACAATTGTCCCCATTCTGATGGGTATGTAGGAAGAGATGCTTGCTCCCTTTAGAGTTAAGAATTTATTGCATCTGAAATGACTGTTAAAATTAAAATGCTAACTGAATTTTTTATAATAATTTTATAAAATTGTATATATAATATATACTTTATTTATATGATTTTATAATAATTGACTTTGCTTCTGTGTGAATTTTTCAAAAACCAAAATAACAACAACAAGAATAATAATTATGACAACGATAATAATAATATTGAGATTTGGGAGAAAAAAAAAAAAGAAAAAACAAATGAAAATATGTCCTGGCTTCTTACTTGTGTCTGGTAGGGAGGTCTTGGAATGCAACATAAAAATCTTTGGCAAGAGGAATTTCTTTACGATCTTTAACGAAGTTTTTCAATGCCCGGCACAAGTAGGGATAAACTCTGAAACACAGAAAACCAGTGCATAATCTATGTATGTGTAACAAGTTCTCTTCATGCTTATCAGAAGAACCAACCAAGAATTTTCAGTCTGTGAACAATCTCAGGCAACTTAGCAACTGAGCAGAACATTTCTCCAGATCAGGGATCCTTTTTGTGTCAGGAACCCCTTGGGAAACTTGGTCAAGCCTAAGGACCCCTTTTGAGAACAAAGATTTTAAATGAATAAAATAAATAGGATTCCAAAGGAAACCAATTCTATTAAAATACAGCAATCAAAATATTAAAGGAAACAAGTTCACAGACATCAGGTTAAGAACCACTAATCTAGACAAACATCAATGACCAAGCCTTATAGCCATAGCTTGGTTTTCGTGATACTTCTGCTACTACCATCATTCTTACTACAAAGTCATTAACAATTAAATTTATAGGGCACTTGAAAGTATGAAAAGCACTTTACAGGCATTATCACAAAGATCTAAGTTGGCTTCATTAAGAACAGGCTATATTAGACTAACATCCTATGTTTTTTGGAAAGGATTATTCAGAGGAATTCTCAAGATATAATGTACCAAGGTTTCAACAGAACATTGATTAGGTATTTCACATTATTCATTTTCTCCTTTTTTGCTGGGGTTTGAGTTTTAATTTTCATTTATCTTATTATTAGCAATTTGGAGTATTCATTTAAATGGTTGTTGAGTTTACAATTCTTCTGTGAAGATTTATTTGTTTATATCCTTTGACCACCAGTCTATTGGGGAATGGCTTTTGGTCTTATATATGTTAGTTGCCTACATATTTTGGATATCAGACCCTTATCAGAGATACTTCATTATATAAAGACTTATCTCATGCTCTTCTGGTGGGAAAGTTGGAGAGAGGCAGGTTAGACATTTGCTAGTACATTCAGATGGACTCAGACCCAAAGTAGGCATGAATGGATCAAATGTCAACTTGGAAGGTCTTCAGTGGAATGCCCCACGGATCTTTGCTTAGGCCACGGCTGAGTTGTTTTTTTTTTCCTTCTCAGTAACTTTGGATAAAGCACCATCATCAAATTTGCATATGACACAAAGTAGGGAAGAATAAATAACACAGGGTGACCGTCACTGTCAAAATGATTATTAATAAACTAAAATGTTGGGATAAAACTTGTAGGTAAAATTTAATAAGGATTTATCTAAAGTCTTATGCTTGACCTTTTAAAAAAGTCAATTTCACAAATACAAGATGGGGAAAACTAGAGAGCACTTTGTACAAAAAGGGGGGATGTTAGTGGAATACAAGCTCAATGAATCAATTATGTGATATGGCAGCCCAAAACAAAACAAAACCAAACCACTCTGTTCTTAGGCAGTGTTAAGAGAGAAATAGTTTCCAGGAACAAAGAGGTGACAGTGACCATACTTTTAGAATTCGGGTCTGGGCACCACAGTTTAAGAAGGATGATGATAAACTAGGAAGCAACCAGAATGGCAAAGGGCCTCAAGTCAATGCTCTGTGAGGAACAGCTAAAGGGCCTGGAGATGTTCAGCCTAGAAATAGTCTTCTCTTCAGAGAAGACTAGGAAGAGGAATATGAAAGGCGGCCTTGAGTATATGAAGGGCTGTCATGTGAAAGGAAGGATCAGGCTTCTTGTCCTTGGAGGGAAGAACTAAAAGCAATGGGGAGAAGCTGCAAAAAGGCAAATCTGAGCTGGATGTCAGGAAAAACCTCCTGACAACTAGAGCTCTCGACAGATGGAACAGACTGCCTCAGAAGACTGCTGGTACTCTCTCACAGTAACTTTTAAGTAGAAGCTAGATGACCACTTATCAGGTATGTTGTGTCTTTCTTCAGGATTGGTTAGACTAGATGATGAAATTCTTTCCAAATGTAAACTCCTCCATCTCATCTGAACCTCACAATAGCCCTCGTAAGATGCATACTACAGATAGGATTCCCATTTTACAGATAAGGTTACATGACTTGCACATGGTCACTGCTGTTGTCAGAAGTGGAATTTGAACTTGGGTCCTCCTGACTCCAAGTTCAATATTCTATCAGCTATAGCTTTAACCTTTAATATTGTTTGCACATTTTGCACTGATGTTCCCAATAGTGCAACTGGTAGCCCCGACTAAAGTAACTCAGGTGAGTGTGGGGTAAGAGTATAAAAGCCTGGGAAAGTAACTCAGTCAGATGATGCTAAAAGATGTCATAGGCAGGGCTTCTAACCATTGTTTGTCATGGACCCGGACCCCTCTGGCACTCCAGTGAAGCCTATGGACAGCTTCTCAGAATGTTTTTAAATGTATAAAATAAAATACACAGAATTACAAATGAAACCAATTATAATGAAATATAGTTACAAAATATTAAGAAAAAAAGTTACAAAATATTAAGAAAAAAAGTTCATGGACTCCACATTAGAACCATTTAGCTAGCATTTTTATAATACTTTCAAGTTTTGCAAATGATATAATAATTATAAGGTACTCCATAGAGTACCTGGCACATAGTAAGTACTATGTATGTGTTAGCTATTATTAATCTACACTTTTAGTGGAATGAATGCTTTCCTTCCTAATCTCAACTTCTGGTTTCCTCTGGTAGGTGCTATTATTATCCCCATTTTACAGATAAAGAGAGGCTTAGAGGTTAAATGAATTGTCCAGGGCTACATAGCTAGCAAGGTTCTGAGACAGGATTTGAACTAAGATCTTCCTAACTCCAAGTCCAACATTATCCGCTGTTCCTCCTAGGTGGCTAGGTGTTCAGGCTGCTTTCCCATTACCAATAGCATGGGACTTCACTCCCACTCTCTTCCCTTCTGAGACTTTTTTCTTCTTCAGGGTTGCCCTGGATGTTCATTTTAAACTGATTTATTCTAAAGACAGAAGAAATATCCTGTGGACTACCTAGAACATATATATATTGCCCCATATACAGTTCTCTGGGGACCTTCGTGAGGGGACAAAGTAAATATTACATTAGTGTTCAATACCCAAAATAGAACAAACTGTCATATAAAATTTGAACAACTCTAAACAAGACAGAAGCTTTGGTAGACCACAGAATGATTCATGACCATGAGAAAACGCATGCGCAAACAGGTGTGAGATATGTTTGTTTCAGTGCAGTACTCTTAGGGGCTCCCTTCTTTTTAGTGGCTCATGAGAGGTATATGTTTCCAGTCACAAGCACCTTGCTAACAGAACACCTTCCGACCAAGACCTCTCTGTAAAATGAAGAGTTTAGACTGACTTAAAAGGTCTCATCTGGCTCTGAGGTTCTACAGGTCTGAGTCTAACAGACTGGCTGGTTTTCTGGCTTCTGTCCTCAATCAACCTCTGTGGGTTTTTAGTAAGATATCATACCTGTAGAACTCCTCTTGAACAGTGGTGGAAAGCTGCTGATTAAATTCCTCCAGATCCAAAAAACTCACAACCAATGTGTTTCTCTCAGGACGAATCAACTCTTCGGCCAGCTGCAAGTATTTTACTTCTCCATCACTACTCTGGAATCTGTAAGAAACATTAAGACCAGATCAGATTAAATAGGTGGGCATGAAGCACTATTAATAACAGATACACACAGACACACACAAAATATGTGTGCAAGTGTGTGTGTAGTGTCCTGGAAATTAAGTAGTGTGAGTATTATTATTCCCATTTATGGATGAAGAAGTTGAAGCTCAGAAGCCAAATGACAAAAGGCTAGGAGAGGGAAAAAACTTTGTGTACCAGACATTACAATACAAATATGTATTCTTCTTAAGGTGAGGAAAAAAAACAAACTCCAGAAGCCCAAATTTTGCAAAGGGGCTTACTTAAGCTGATTTACACAAATGTAAAGGATATTTTAAATGCTGGTCCAAGAACCAAGGTAAAAATAAACATGCTCACTAACAAAAGCATCCTTGACAACTTGTGGTAGGGAAGAGAAATGGGAGATTCATAATATATGCAAAGATGAATAAAAAATTTGCCAGTTTTATAACACAAAGCAGAAAGGTCATAATAATTTAAGGGTTTTTTTTAAATTTATGCATTTTTCTTCTCTGTTCTACAAAACAAAATATACTTCATTGAATAATTGAAGGAGCAATCATTTGTACTTAACATACAGGTTCTGTTGACTCAACAGCAACACACATTTGTGGGTGCTTCGTAGTTCACAAATGGCTTTCATAGGCTTAAATGTATCATTTCCATTTTACAAAGAACTCCAGAGAGGTTAAGGGACACACCTGCCATAAAGACAGTGAATAGTAGAACTGGGACTCAAGCCTAAGTCTTCCAACTTCAAGACCAGGGCTCTTTCCTGCACAGATAGCTGTCTATAAGAGATTGCTCTTAAGGAATAAATAGACAAAAAATCTCTAAGCTTAAGGTGAAAGAGCATCAGAAACATCCATCTGTTAATATAACTTTTAGAAAAAAATCATCACATTGAGGCACAAAGGCAAAATGTTCAAGTACAAAAGGCTCAACTCTACAGTCTATCCAAAGCAGAAACTGCTAAGTCCATCAGGTGCCATATAGCTTGGAATGGCCAGCGAAATCCTTGAATACTGAGTTAGGTGGATCACAAGTGGAGTTTGATGGAAATGGCCTGGTGGAAAGAGGGCCTGATTCGCATTTAAAAGTCCTGGGTTTAAATCCCAGCCCCGAAGCTTACAATCTACGTGACCAGGTACTGTCAAGAGTGGGACACAATGAAAAGCAAAAAACTGGGATCTCGCCTTCAAGGATCATCATCCTTATCCTCATACTAACAACGGCCGTTATATAGCACTTTAATGCTTGCAAAATGCTTTACAAATATTATCTCAATGAATCCTCACAATAACCAGGGGAAGTAGGTACTCTTGCTATCCCCACTTGGCTGATGAGGATTCTTAGGCAGTGACTTGCCTAGGGTCACAGCGCTAGGAAGTTCTCAGACAAGACAGACCAGGGCACCACCTAGCACGAAAGACATAACATGCGAAAAAACGAAAACAAAAAAACCCGGAAACCTCTTCTTGACCGGGTCTTTCCCAGCCGACACCCGGCTCTTAACTAGGTCTGCGAGAGGCCAAGCCGCCGCTCCTAGGCCCTGCCGGTGCCCGGACCCGACCCTAGAGAAGGCAAAAACCCGGGCCGGGGGCGGGCAGCCCGAGAGATCCTGCAGCCTTGGGTGCACCTAGGGGACAGGAGGCAGCAAGGATGCTCCCGGGTTCTGGAACAACAACTCCCGGGGGGGGGGAGTGCTTTACCTCAAGTGTGCAAAGCGCTTTCTTCCCAACCACTCCCGGAGTAGGGGCTTGGGGTACCTGAGGAAGTATTAACGGGCAAAGTGGGGAAAGGGAGAATGGGGATGGGATTGAGTGGGCTAGCACGCTGACCCGGGGGAATTGGGGGGGACCGAGCACCCCGACCCCGGAGCAAGGGGGGGTGGAGCATCCAGACCTCCGGGGCTGTGGGGGGAGGGGGTGGCGCACCCTGACCCCGGGGCAGTCGGGGAGGGGGAGGATCAGGACCCCCAGGGCACGAGCCGCGGGGTGGAGGAGGGAAGAAAGGCCGCAGCGGGGCAGGGGAAGCCCCCTCCCCCATACCTCCCTCCCCTCCCCCTCCGCCAAGACCCCACTCACTCTTCCAGGAAATCCAGGAACAGCTTCTGGCACTTCTCCGCCACCTCATCGCGGACCTCCACGTGCGGGGTCGCCGCCCCCGTCTCCGCCGCCGCCACTAGGTCCATGGCCCGGGAAGTCTGGGCCGCCGGTGCTCGAGCCTCCCCTAACCAGCCACGCGCAGCTTCCGCGGCCCCGGAGAGAAAAGGCGTCTTCCCCGCCGTCTCTCCGACGAGGTTGCCTGAGCCAATCGCGGGCCCGGAGTCCGCGGTTTTCGCGCCAAGCCGAGCCAATGAGAAGTTGCCTCCTCCGGAGCCCCGCCCATCGAGTGAGGCTTTTCGCGCCAAATGCTTGCGTGCTGGGACTCCCTTCCCTTAGGCCTCCAGGGCTCAAAACTTTCTGAGTTAGGAAAGTGCACTAGCCCATTTTATTTGCAGAAGAGGTGGCCTTTGAGTGTGGAATATTTGCATATGTTTACTGATTGACCTTAGATCTAAACCTGGAAGGGACCACAAAGGCTATCTAGGTCAACCGCCTCATTTTACAGATAAGGAAACTGAGGCCCAGGGAGGTTAAGAAACTTTCCTGAGATTGCAGTCTTAGGTAAGATTTGAACACAGGCTCTCGGATTCTTAGGCCTTTGCACTTTACACTATGGGGAGCTAGTCCCCTAAAATGTTTTTAACAGACTCAAATTATTCTTTCACTGAACAATATTCAACATATGTTTGTAAAACACTGTACTAGGCACTGGGTGTACAAAAATGAATTTTTTAAATTTCTGTACTCTTAAAGACCCTGCAATCAAATGGGGGGAGGGGTGTTTAAACATATTACAGATAAAGGCATAAGATGAAATCAATCATAGTAACCAATGCTTTTATTGTACTTTACAATTCTCCAAATGTTTTCTCATTTAATCATCAGCCTTGCCATCACAAGCATATATGAAACTGGGAGTGTTCTTTTTAAAGTGTATATTAAATTTAACAAGCAAATAACCAACTTGCCTCATGTTCCCTTCTGAATTACTCTCTTATGTTGTGATCTTGTAGAAAGATCCCTGGATTTAGAGCCAGGGGCTTTGGATTCAAATCCTATTTCCTTTCACTTGCTACCTATGTCTTTGAGCAACTTATACCACCTTTATTGACCTCGGTTTTCTCACATGTAAAATGAGAGGGTTGAACTAGATGACTGTTATATCCCCTTCTAGCTCTGAATCTATGATCCTAAATCTCTTCTCATATTCCTTGCCTTTCCTGGGACTTGTTAAGAACACTAGCAGTCTCTTAAAGATGCTGCATCTCTTGGCATCCTCTCCAAACCCAGTGCCTTTTTTTCTCTCATAACTCCTAAAACATAAGGCTTTATGGATGAGCTGGTGTTCTCATCACTCTCCCCTGCCCTTTTTATATGCTTCTTCTATCTCTCCTCCTTTAAAGTTGATACCATCCTGTCCTGATCCTACTTGCTGGTATCCCTCCCAAACTACCTTTTACTTAACTACTTTCTACTTTTTTGTATTTATTATGTGTATATTGATTTTTGTACTTGTCTCCCCTTATTAGAACTTAAGCTTCTTCCAAGTACGGATTGTTTGATACATTGTATACCCATGGAATAAACAGTGCCTGGCAATAGTAAACAATAAATTCTGTTATGGGTAAATATTGCACTCTTAGCAGAGTTGAGTTGGTCTGCCCATTCTGGAAAAAAATTTGGAACTATGCCCCAAAGTTACTAAGCTGTGGAGATCCTTTAACCTAGGGATATCACTACTAGGCCAGTGTCCCAAAGAGAACAAAGAAAAAAGAAAAGGATCCATATGTATAGAAAATATTTACAATAGTTCTTTCTGTACTGGTAAAGAACTGGACACTAAGGGAGTGCATACCAGTTGGGTAATGGCTGAACAAATTATGACTTATAAAGGTAATGGAATATTATTGTACTTTAAATGATGAAAGAGATGGTTTCAGAGAAACTCAGGAAGATTTATATGAATCATACAGAGTTAAGTGAGTATAACCAGGAGAACAATTTATAGTCCTATTGTCAACATGCATTTATTAAGTGCCAGGCATACAAATATGAGCAAAAAGAAAGACAGACCCTGCCCTCAAAGAGATTACTTTCTAATGTGGGAAGATAGCACATTAAAGGAGGTTGAAAAGGGGAAAAGGGAGGGAAGGTACCAGGTCTGGCAGCATCAGGGAGGAGTCTAGATTGCAGCTTGGTGAGAAATAAAGAGATGATTGGCCTGGGTGCCTTCCTCAAATGGAGGTTCTGGAAGGAGATAGAAAACTAATTTTTGAAAGACTAAGAACTATGATCAATGACCAACCATGATTCCAGAATACCTATGATAAAGCATGCTATTCTCCTCAGTACAGAGAGTGATAATCCCAAGATGCAGAATGAGATAATATGTTTTCAGAACTGGCCAAAGTGGTTTTTTGTTTTGATTAACTGTATTTGTTACAGACTTTTTTTTTTCAACTTGGGGTACTGTACAGGCCGCACGCCGACCTTCTGCCGGCTGCACGTCGGTACCCAATCCTCCTATAAGGAGCATACTACCAGAGTCTTACTCACACTCGAGTCTTTGGTCCTCTGCCGGATAACCACACAGAGACGAGCCATCGGGAGGCGCCAACACCAGAGCTTTATTCAGAGGCCAACACAGCAAGCCATCATAGCAAGCCCAAGCAGCAAGGCCAGAGCAACAGGGCAGGAGCCAGGAGAGAGCGCGTGTGATCTGACCACGCTTGATTCTAAAAACCTACCTAGCCCCTCCTCCCCAGCCCGCTTACTAGCCAATGATTGTAGGGTCAGATACCGGAAGGGGCTGTCTGAGTTTAGCACACCAAGGGGGAGGGAGTGACGTAGGAGGCTAGGACCGGATACAGGGAGGAGGCATCTGGTATTGGCGCATAGACAAGAGTACGTGACCTAGGAAGTCAGACTCAGACACTGGGAGGAGGGGTCTGTGTCAGTGCTGCACAAAGGGACCCAGGAAGTCAGGAAGGTCACAAGAGGCATCTGGGGATGACGTTGCATATAGGGAGGGGACTAAGCAAAGGGAACTCAGTCCTCTGCCATCCCACTCCCACGTGGCACTGCCCCTTGCCTCAGGAGCTCAAGCTCCTGCTACTTCCTTGCACCCAGCTTATCTCACAAAGCACTGCCCACTGCCTCAAGGCTTCTCTGTATCCAGCCCATCCCAGTTCACCACGACTCTGCCTACCACAGCCCCTGCCTCGACTTCCAAAATACCCAGATCTTACCCTACTCTAGCCACAGCACCCAACCCGGTAGCTGCCAACATCAGACAGTCCCTCACAGGGTACAGGTAGGCGTCTATGGTTTTGGTGGCTTATCTCAGACCCAGAGGGTTTACTGGCAGTGGTCTGCCTCTGCTCCTTCCTGCACTTTTCTAGTGTCCATACCTTATACTTGTATAACGGGCACCTCTCATGGCACAGGTAGCCCATGCCTAGCGTCTCCATGTCTGTGACTTCAAAGATAGGAAACCAAAAAGACGTATTTGAACAAGAATTCATCTCTTCCCTATAAAATCCATGGCTCTTGCTTACTCTGGTATGTAGGATTCTACTTATGGACTAGGGAGAGAAGCAGAAAGTTTGGCAAAACCAGGTTATGCCAAGTCCAAGGCTGGCCTCTCCAACTGAACGTCATTGACCTTAATGTTTCTTCCTGCCCACGGCCTGAAGTTCATTGTGTCTGAATGACCTTCCTAGTTGTATCTTTCCCTTTTTGTCCCTTTCTCTCATGCTTTTTAAAAAAGTGTATATTAAATTTAACATCATAGTAACAAAACTGCCCTGTGTCCCTTCTGAATATCTTTCTTCTCTTTTCTGGATGTAGCATCCCCTCAGAGATCACTTTCATAACTCGCACTTGTACTGGCAGGTTAAGGCCCCAGAGGGATGAATTCTAGGAGTTAACACTGCAATTCATGATCCCCAATCAGTGTTTTTTCCATTAACAATCAGATGGTGTCTCATTTAGATCTTAGAAATGACACATTTAAATTCTATCGACATCCCTAGAAAGAACTTTGGAGTCTGAATGCAGATGGAAGCATACTATTTGCTCTCCTTTTCTTTTGTTGTTTTGTTTTGTTTCTTCTTTCTTGTGGTTCCTCCTATTAGTTCTAATTCTTCTTTACATCATGACTAATGTGAAAATATGTTTAATATGAATGTATAAGTAGAGCCTATATCAGATTGCACTCTGTCTCGGGAAGGGGGGAGGTGAGGGTGAGGGAGAAAGTTCAAAACTCAAAATCTTATGGAAGTGAATGTTGAAAACTAAAAATAAATTGATTGATTACAAAAAAAATTTTTAAATTAAAAAAAAAGACACATTTTCCTCTTCCCCTGGGACATACTCTTCCACAAATATACACAGAATCCAGGAGTGGGGGTAGGAGGAAAAAGCGGGAACAAACTTGGTATATAATGGTAATGAGACGTATGTAAAGGCAACACATGAAGTCAAGGTAACTCATGACTCTGGAAGGTGATGTTCAGTGTGGGATAGGACACTGGTGGAGGTTATGGACAGGCCACTCGGCTGCTAGGCAGGGCTACTTCCTCACAGAACGTGCTATCTCAGCTTGGTCCTTTAAGGATGTAGTGTCTCTGCTGGATGGGTTAATGTGCTGCTGGGTGGAGCCAGGCAGGTTACTTAGGTTTGCTAGACAGAGGAACCTTCTCTGCTCCCTGTGCTTTTTTCTTGGATGGGCAGCTACAATCCACCACTTTCAGTCTCAAGTTTGACTGGTTTTACTGTGCTCTTTTTAACTGGAGTGTTGCAGAGCTCTTTCAGAAAGGTCTGGACCTGGCCCACCGTTACAACTGAAGCCCCGCACTGGGGAGCAGCATGGTTACATACCACAACACTAGGGGGTTCCAAAGGCAAGTCTCTCTTTCTGCTTCCTCTGGGCCTCTGCTCTGAGGTTTGTCACTCACGCCTCCTCATTGGGGTCCCTGGACCCCATCATCTCTCTGATTGAAGAGGATGGAGGAGGGCAGTGGTGAGCTCCTCCCAGATCCTCCACCATTAACTAGGGCATGCTGGACATTCATCTCGTCATTTTTTACACTCTATAGGACTTCGAATTCCCCTTCCCCCAAAATCTTCCCTCAACCCTCATCCCCACCCTACAGCTTCTTTTAATGTGTTGTCTGTTCCTGTTAGGTAGCGTGCTCCTTGACAGCAGGGGCCGTCCTGTATTTTTGTTGTTGTTGTTGTTGTTTTTGTATAGGCAGATGGGGATAAGCGGCTTGCCCAGGGTCACACAGACAGTGAGTATCATGCGTCTGAGGCAAGATTTGAACTCAGATGCTCCTGGCTTCAGGGCCAGTGCTCTATCCACTTTACCACCTAACTGCCCCTGTTTTTTCTTTGTATCCACAGCACTTAATACAAAGTCTGGCTTGTAGTAAGTGCTTTATAAGTATTTATTGACTCTGACTCTTTGTTGCTTCTTAGGTAGAAGTTGGTTGAGGTGCAACTTCCCCTATTAGGACAATTCTAACTGATTCAGATGCAATATAATTTATAGAGCATCCAGTTACATTTCCCAGATTGCTGTTAGGTCTTATGCAGAGTGAGTGTCTGGGGTCAAAGGTATTGAGGCAGTTTTTGCCCAGGGGCTGACTCTGTGAGCCTTTTTGTTTTCTGTTTGTTGTTATTGTTTGTCCTTTCTGGAAGAGGACCTTGATGTCAGGAAGATGATGCCCTGACATGCAAGTGAATTGGATTTAAGTGAGGGAGGGCTGTGCTAGGTCACCAGCCTCCCTTTCTCCTCCAGAGCCTTCTGGGTCCAGTAGCAAGATATAGATCAAGAGGACTGGAGATGGTACCCATGCTGTTTAGCTACTGAAAGAGCAGACCTGTGTGGAATTCTTTCATTTACATCTGATAGGACCGGATCGTTAAGTTTCTTTGTTTCTATATTTGACCCTTAAGACCATCTACTTTGCTAAGTTTAACTATATATCCTGTTCATATTTGTCAGTGTTTTATTGATCTCTTTTTGTACCCCCCGCTCGCCCCAAACCACTGTCACTAGCCAACAACTGGGCAACTCTCTTCAAATAGAAACCCTTCCTTGTAACATCAAAACAATGGCCAGGTCTGGAAATTTATGTCTTACTCCACACCTATAGTCCATCACTTCTCTGCCAAGAAGTCTTTTAAAAGTCATAACTGGTCATTACATTAAGTCTGCAAACACATTTTTTTTTATCAGAAAACTTCTGTCAGATGTCTGCCTACATCCTTTTTCTCCCTCTTGCGGCTCAGTACACTTACCAATCCCCATGTCCAATCTATTATCAAATTTTGTAACTTCTACATTCACATCTCTCATATATGTTGCCTTCTCTTCACTAACCCAACCATTATCCTAATTCAGGCCCTTATCACCTCTAATCAATCAACTAACAATCAATCAATTCTAATTTGATTAGGTGTTTGATCTAAACACCTACTATGGGCTAAGCACTAGGGCTGGAAGAACAAAGCCTATTCTAAATGAGATTATATTAATAACCATAAACATAATTTATGTAGCCCTTTAAGGTTTGCAAAGCACTTTATAAATATTATCCCATTTTATCTTCACAACAACCCTAGGAGGCAGATGCTATTATTATCCCTATTTGACAGAAACTGAGGCAGACAGGTTAAATGACTTGCCCAGCATCAAGGGGATTTGGACTCAAGTGTTCTTGACTCAAAGCCCAGCACTCTATCCACTGCACACCCTAGCTGCCTCTATATTCTAATATGGGAGACAATTACCTAAAATATATACAGCATAAACATAAAATTAACAAATACAAATGTAAATAACCTGCAAGAAATTAAGTCACCCAGTTATTAACTGGAAGGCCTGAGCACTGAAACTCTGGTCTGCTGGATTTTCCCATTACATCATGCTGCTGTATGTAAACTGTCAACGTCTAAAGATCAGGGCTCCGGTCTATTTAATTCTCTTCATAGAGTTCAATGCATACTCTGGGTAGCCAGGTGCTTGAATTAGTGCTCTTTGATGACCAAGACCACAATGGAGCTCTCTATTTGCATATTTCATTGTCAGACATTTATTCTTCATTAGCAGCCAGGAAGACCACTAATACTAGAGAAGCAATATTGGAGGAAAGCTTGTAATACTAACGGGATCCCTAGATTCCTGCAAGATGCTGTGTAGGTGTATACTTTGTTGTGGTTTGGCCTGAAAAGGCCCATATTCTGCTTTGTAAGTAGGGCATTGATCTAATTCTATGCTTCAGGAGTCACTGTGACACTGAGCACTGAGCTCTCTCAGACCAGAGAACAATGGAAACACCAATTGAATAACATTTTTTTCTTAAATAACTTTTAAAAAATTACCCTGAAGAAAAGTCAAGTGGGGAACTCACCTCTTTCATATCTAATTGCAAATTAGACTTGGTCACAAAAGTTCCTTCTTGGGGGCAGCTAGGTGGTGCAGTGTATAGAGCACTGGCCCTGGAGTCAGGAGGACCTGAGTTCAAATCTGGCCTTAAACATATAACACTCACCAGTTGTGTGACTCTGGGCAAGTCACTTAACCCCAATTGCCTCACCAAAAAAAAAAGGTCCACAAAAGTGCCTTCTTTCTAGTGGGTCTGTCATCTCTATTAAAAAAACAGTAAAAATCACAACAATAATCCCTACTGATGTTAATTTTTAAAATTTTGAATTTGGCATATTTATACCATTCTTCATTATATTTTTGTATATTCTGTATTCTAGATTTTTTATGGCTTTTTAATTTCCACTTTTATTTTTACTTTATGTTTCTACCTCCCACATTTGTATAGGAATTTTAAGATTTTATAGTCTTTAAAATTTTTTTAAATACTTCAGCTTAAATTGTCTTATATGGGATCTTATTCCTTATCTTGTTTGAATCTGTTGAGATTAAAGTTTGTAATAAACTTCTTTTAGGTATCAAGAAGTGCTTTCCTCATAATTTTGGTTTCCTTTTCCTTCTCTCCTCCCTGTTTTGAATCGATAGCTGCTGATTCTTGAAGGCTGCTGCTTTTCAGGGACTTTTCATTGGAGATGATGTCCTTTCAGTCCACTCTACTTTCCTGTCCTCTCAGGGTCTGTGATAATTATTGATATGTGAGACTTCCCAACTTTGGTCCATCAACCTCACCATCTATTTGGGAGAGAATTCTTGTAAATCTCCCATTCTCCGTGTCCAGATATGTCCCCCAGTATGTTGTGGTACCTGAAAAAAACATCTTAGACATAGTTGCTAGTCAACAGATGTTTTTACTTGCAAAGCAATGGAGATACATTCAAATATATCAGAATATAGCTCAATTAGATTTTGCTATAAGACTTTAAAAAATAACGAAAAGCAATAAGGTCATAGAAAATGCTTACTCTATTCTGATTGGCTACACTAACAAAAATGCAGTAACACGTGTGAGTCTAGAAAAAATAAATTTGTAGTTAAGACCTGCTTTAAAAAAGATAGAAATGCCACATGATAGAGACTATTAACTTCAGCTAATGAGATATCTGAACAAACAAGATATAGGTGATATCTTGTATAGAGAATTAACTGCAGAAAAGAAGTATCTGTTGGAAAAGGATAAACAGTGTTTTTTCAGGTACACATTGTTAAGCATTGCACTTACTCCACAAACCACACCAGTTCTGTAATTACCTAAAACCAAGATGGAGTAACTTGGGTTCACATAGTTAGTTAAACACCACCTCAGCAGACCTAGCTGAAGTTCCCACTCAATTACATAAACTTTCATAGGTGTCCTTTAACAGCAAAATTTATTATTTTTCTAGATTTGGACAATTTCTTTAAAGGGATAAAGAACAACTCCTTCTGAGTACTCTTTCATCACAGAGGGCCCTTTCCTCCCACGTCAACTCCCACTGGGCATTTATCTTCGCAAACTAGTGACAGGAACCTTCTACAGACGCAGTTACTGACAATTTATTTTTAGTGTTACTGACAGTTGAGCAAATTGCCTTGCCAAGGCAAGCCCCATAATCAGGAACCTTTAAGCCTGTTATAAAACTTGGCTTTGTTTATTCAATGGAGCTTATGATGGTGTCTTCTTAAATTTACGCAGTAGAGTAGGTATGGAGTGGTTGATGAAGCAAGCTTGCTAGTTATCTTCCACACAGAAGGTTTCCTCGCCAATTCTCACCATTATATGTTTAGGCAATTCCCACCACAAGGCCATGGGTTCTTTAAAAAATTTTTTTTTAATAATTGTACTTCAATATAACTGATTTCCTTTGTAATCTAATGCATTTTATTTTATGCAATAAGAAACATTATTCTGAGGAGGGCTTCCTGGGATTAACAAGACTGCCACAGAGGTTCATACCACATAAAGAAAGATTAAGAATTCCTGACCAGGAGGGATTTGGGAGATTTTTTTTTTAAATCCAAAAACTGCCTCTGACAAAACTTTTTCCCTGTGTTTTATTAATTTAAATTTTATTTTTCTCAATCAACAACAAAAAAAATGTTCTCTCCCTCTCACTTCCCCTAGCCCTACTGGGGGAAAAAATCCTTGTAATAAATGTGCATAGATAAGTGCAACAAATTTCTGAAATGGTCACATCCTATGCTACCCTGAATCCATCACCTGTCAGGAAGTCTTTCCCTTAAATTACTGATCTAGTATGTCACCCATTACACTGATATTTTAAAGAAAGTAAGGCCCTGAAGGACAGAGCAGGGACTGTGCCTTAATTACCTTTGTATTGGTCTCAGTGCCTGCCACAATGTCATGTATATTATATATATAGTCAGTAAATACTTATTCATTGAATTTCTCAAAGGGTGGACCACACAGCTGCCACTTTTCAGTCTCCATTCCTTCATACTCTCAATATTCTTACCCCAAAGTTAATAGATCGATCAACAAGCGTTTATTAAACTCTCATTATATGCCAGGCACTCTGCTAGGTGCTGAGGATACAAAACCAAAAATGAAACAATTCTTGCTATCGTGGAGCTTACAGTTTAAATTCTTCACATCCTTTCTTTTAAATCTTTCCCTCTATTTCCCTCCACCACTATAATAGGTGTCTGGCTTCACTATATCATGGAATGGATAACCGTAACAGTTCAGGGAGTACCTTTTTCCACCAAGATACACATGAGCATTGTAAAAGTTCTCATTTAGTTGGAGTCAGCTGACCCAGGAGGGGCAAGAATAATTTTATCTAATACTGGTGAAGAATCAGCACGTGAGAGTCTCGGTATCTGTACTGAAAGAATTCACTCTATCTCCAGTTATACAGGCATTTATTGGGGTGCTGCGCCAACAGGCTCTGTTCCTTATGAGAGGCCAGAGCACCCGGCAGGACCATCAGGACCAGCTCCCTGTGAGAGACAGAGCATTGAACCAAGTTATGTGTCTGGTCTATATACAGTTTAACAGGATTGGGGGTTGGGAGTTATTACAGTTTAAGAAAATGGGAGGGGGAACAGAAGGGGAAGAGGAAGCACTGTTCTGGAATATCAGGTAGTTGGGGGGTGCTTTGCGAAAACACACAGACAAATCCATGAGGGAGGGCTTCAAAGCATAGCCTTCTTGAACGCTTTCTGGCTGGTCACATACTGCATCCTATCTCATATCTCACACCCTGCATCCTGTTTGCTCCATTTGCCTCATCAATACAATAGTGTGGAGGTAATTTTGCATGGTAGATAGAGTGTTGATCATGTCCAGAGAAAGATGTGGGTTAAAATCCTATCTCTGGTTCTTAGGTTTACTAGCTGAGTGACCCTGGGCAAATCTCTTCACCTCTATGCCTCCAATAACTCCTAGGACTTATTTAGTAAGTATGCTTTGGTGGAGGACTTTCCCCAAACTGATTAAATAGCAGCTCCTTGGAGTACTTACTTACAAATTGCAAGGTCATTTTATATATAAATTTTTTCATATATATACAATTATATATATATATATATATATATATATATATACACACACACAATTAAATTTTTTGTGGGGGAGGGGTCCAGGCCTGGAATTTCTTCCCTATAGGGAGTCAAGTGAGGAACTCTTCTTAGCCAGGCAAATTTGCCACTGTTCTGCTATTTATAAAGCCTTAGAAAATTGTGGGCAGTGGTCTCCAAGGAAGAGCTTGAGGGAGCAGGAAAGGAAAGTGGACTGACCCCCTTCCCCTCCAAGAAGTGTGTAATCAGTCAATTATGGGACAGGAGGGCAAGTTGTATCCCACCCTCAATTTGATAGCTAGTAAATCTAAGAACCAGAGTTAGGATTTTAACCCAGTCTTTCTCTGGACATGACCAACACTCTACCTACCGTGCAAAATTACCTCTACAATATTGTATTGATTTGATAGCCAGGCATTGAGTTTGTCTCCAACACACCTACCACTCTTTCCCAATATTCTCAGAATCCAGCCCTTCTGTCAGCTCTACAAGTCCTAATTTCCCCCACTTCTTTTTTTAATTTTTTATTAATTTTATTAATTTATTTTGATTTATCAACAATCACTTCCATAAGCTTTTGAGTTTTAAATTTTCTCCCCCTCCCTATCCTCCCTGCTCCCCAAGACAGCACACAATCTGATATAGTCTATACATGTAGATTCCTATTAAACATATTTTCACATTAGTCATGTTGTAAGGAAGAATTAGAACCAATAGTAGGAACCACAAGAAAGAAGAAACAAAACAAAACAGAAGAAAAAAAATATCAAATAGTTTGCTTAGATCTGCATTCAAACTCCATAATTCTTTCTCTGGATGTGGATAGCATTTTCCATCATGAGACTTTTGGAGATGTCTTAGATCTTCGCATTGCTGAGAAGGGCTAAGTCTATCAAAGTTAGTCATCGCACAACATGGCTGTTACTGTGTACAATGTTCTCCTGGTTCTGCTCACTTAACTCAGCATCAATCCATACAAGTCTTTCCAGGTTTTTCTGAAGTCTTCATGCTCATCATTTCTTATAGCACAATAGCATTCCATTGCATTCATATACCACAACTTGTTCAGCCATTCCCCAATTGATGAGCATCCCCTCAATTTCCAATTCTTTGCCACCACAGAAAGAGCTGCTACAAATATTTTTGTACATGTGAGATCTTTTCCCGTTTTTATGATCTCTTTGGGATACAGCCCTAGAAGTGTTATTGCTGGGTCAAAGGGTATGCACATTTTTATAGCTCTTTGGACATAGTTCCAAATTGATCTCCAGAATGGTTTGATGGTTTGATTCTCCCCCTAAGTCAGTCATTTACTCATCAACCCTTCAAGGATCTCAATCAGCTGCAAAAGTACAATTAAAAAAAAATTCTGAACTCCTTAAAGAGGCCTGTTTGAAGATGGTGGAGTAAGAAATAAGTCACTCTCACCCTCCCTCACTGATCTCTGAAAGCCCAGAAAATATCTACCTAGGAAAAACCCTGAGCCAGCAAGAAGACAGGGCCCGGCAGTCTTGTAGCCCAGGAAGCTTGGGGGATTAACAGGAAAGGCCCCTCTCGCTCTGGGGAAGGGGGAGCAGTACAGGATGGGAGGTGTCCCAGCAAACCAAGGGAAGATCCTGAGACTCAGGTTAGTGCCAACACTAGGACCCTCCCCACACCTCTCAGAGCTTCAATATGGGCAGGGGAGCTGGTAGACACCAGCTTGGAAAACCACCACGGGTGGTGTTCTCCAGCAGTGAAATCACCAGGTGCCTCAATACAGCTCTGGGAAGGGTAACTCCAGAAGGCAAAGCTCCAGGCTGACACACATCTACCAACACCGAAACATCCATGTACAAGGCCCAGACCAGCAGCAGACAAATATTCAAGGGCAAGGCCCTGGAAAGCAAGAAAAGAAGTTTGGGTAGGTGCCTCCTTCCCTCATCAGGAGAACTCAGCATTTTTTTTTAAAAGTCAGGAAATAGGCAAACACCATGAACAAAAAGCAGAAATGGAAAATGACCACAGATTCTTATTTTGGGGAAAGGGAAGATCAAGGCACAAATTCAGAAGAGGACAACATTGTCAATATAGCCACATCTGAAACCTCAAAGGGGAATATGAACTAGTCTCAACCCCAAAAAACCTTCTTGGAAGAGCTCAAGAAGAATCTTAAAAGTCAAATAAGGGAGGTAGAAGAAAAATTGGGAAAAGAAATGAGAGGTATGCAAGAAAGAGTCAGTAGCTTGGAAAGGGAAGGACAAAAATTAACTGTAGAAAACAAGTCCTTAAAAAGTAGAATTGGCCAAATGGAAAAGGAGGCACAAAAACTCACTGAAGAGAAGTACTCCTTAAAAAGTAAAATGGGCCAAATGGAAAAGGAGGTGCAAAATATAATAACAGAAAATAACTCTTTAAAATGAGGCAAGTGAAAGCTAATAACTCTATGAGAGAGCAAGAATCAATCAAACAGAAACCAAAAAAAAAAAATGAAAAAATAGGAGAAAATGTAAAATACCTCGTTGGTAAAAGAACTGACCTGTAAAATAGATCCAGGAGAGACAATTTAAAAATCATTGTTCTACCTGAAAACCATGATGAAAAAAAAGAGCCTGGACAACATCCTTCAGGAAATCATCAAAGAAAACTGCCCTGAGGTCCTAAATTAGTCATCAAAAGAATCCACTGATCACCTCCTAAAAGAGATCCCGAATTGAAAATGTCAAGGAATATTATAGCCAAATTCCAAAATTAAAAAAGAGAAAATATTGCAAGCAACCAGAAAAAAATAATTTAAATATCATGTAACCACAGTCAAGATTATGCAGGACCTTGCAGCTTCTACATTAAAAGATTGTAGGGCATGGAATATATTCCATAAGGCAAAGAAGCTTGGATTACAACCAAGGATCAACTACCTAGGGAAACTCAGAATGATCTTTCAGGGGAGGAGATGGACATTCAGTGAAATAGGGAACTTCTAAACCTTCCTGATGAAAAGACCAGAGCTCAACAGAAAATTTGGCCTTCAAATACAAGACTCAAGAGAGACATAAAAGGTAAACAAGAAAGGAAAAAAACCTTATTATTAATAATGGCAAACTGTTTACATCCCTACAAGGGAAGATGGCACTTTTAACTCTTGAGAATTGTAATGTTACTATAACATTTAAAACTGGGAATATTTAGACAGGGGGTGTGGGTTTAAGTTGACTTTGACGTGATGGTAAAAAAATCTAATTAAGTGGTGAAAAGGGATTGTACTGGGAGAAAAGGAAAGGAGGAGGCAGACAAGTATAAATTATATCACATGAAAAGGCACAAAAACCAAATTCAGTAGAGGGAAAGAAGGGAGGGAGAAGAGTATTGTTTGAACCTTCCTCTCATCAGATTTGGTTGAAAGAGGAAATGACATAATCAGTTAGGCATAGAAATCTAACTTACCCTATAGGAAGTAGGAAGAGAAAGGGAAAAGAAAGGGGAGGGATGAATAGAAGGGAAGGAAGAAGTAGAAGGGGTAAAGGGGAAGAAAAGAGAGGGGGCTAATAGAAGGGAGGGCAGACTGAGGGAGGCAGTGGTCGAAAAGCAAAACTCTACTGAGGAGAGAAAGGGAGACAGGAGAGAAAAAAGCATGAATGGGGTGGGGGAGGAGGAAAGGGAAGAATAGAATGGAGAGGAAGACAGATAATAGTCATAACTGTGAATGTGAATGGGATGAACTCTCCCATGAAACAGAAACAGATAGTAGAGTGGATTAAGAACCATAATCATAAAATATATTGTTTACAAGAAACACATTTGAAGCAGAGGGATACACACAGAGTAAAGGTCAAAGAATGGAGCAGAATATATTATGCTTCAACTGAAGTAAGAAAACGGGGGTAGCAATCCTGATCTCAGACAAAGCAAAAGCAAAAATAGATCCAATTAAAAAAGATAAGGAAGGAAACTACATCCTGATAAAAGGCACCATATATAGTGAAGTAATATAATTACTAAACATATATTCATCAAGTGGTATAGCAGCCAAATTCTTAAAGGAGAAATTAAGGGAGATACAGGAATAAATAGACAGCAAAACCTCGACTTCCTCCTCTCAGAACTACATAAATCTAACCACAAAATAAACAAGAAAGAAGTTAAGGAACTCAATAGAATCTAAGAAAAGTTAAATGGGATTGACCTCTAGAGAAAACTGAATGAGGACAGAAAGGAATATACCTTTGTCTCAGTGGTACATGGCACCTACACAAAAATTGACCATGTGCTAGGGCATAAAAACCTCACAATCCAATGCAGAAAGGCAGAAATACTAAATGCATCCTTTTCAGATCACGATGCAATAAAAATTACATGTAATAAATGACCATGGAAAGATAGACTAAAAATTAATTAGAAACTAGATAATCTAATCCTAAAGAATGAGTAGGTCAAACAATAAATCATAGAAACAATCAATAACTTCATCCAAGAGAATGACAATAATGAGACAACATACCAAAACTTATGAGATGCAGCGAAAGGGGTCCTTAGGGGAAGTTTTATATCTCTAATGCTTACATGAATAAAATAGAGAAAGAAGAGATCAATGAATTGGGCATGCAACTAAAAAAGCTGGAGAAAGAACAAATTAAAAATCCCCAATTAAATACTAAATTAGAAATTCTGAAAACCAAAGGAGAGATTAATAAAGTTGAAATTAAGAAAATGAACTAATAAATAAAACTAAGAACTGGTTTTATGAAAAAACCAATAAAATAGATAAACCTTTGGTTAATTTGATTTTAAAAAAGAAAGAAGAAAACCAAATTACCAGCATCAAAAATGAAAAGGGTGGATTCACCACCAATGAAGAGGAAATCAAAATAATAATTAGGAGTTATTTTGTCCAACTGTATACCAATAAATTTGACAATCTTAGTGAAATGGATGAATGTTTACAAAAATATAAATTGCCCAGATTAATGGAAGAGTAAATAAAATACTTAACTCCATTTCAGAAAAAGAAATTGAACAAGCCATCAATGAACTCCCTAAGAAAAAATCTCCAGGGCCAGATGGATTTACAAGTGAATTCTATCAAACATTTAAAGAACAACTAATTCCAATACTGTATAAACTATTTGGGAAAATAGGTGAAGAAGGAGTCCTACCAAATATGGTGCTGATACCTAAACCAGGAAGAGCCAAAATAGAGAAAGAAAATTATAGACCAATTTCCCTAATGAATATAGTTGCAAAAATTTTAAATAAAATATTAGCAATGAGATTACAACAACTTATCTCAAGGATAATACACTTTGACCAGGTTGGATTTACACCAGGAATGCAGGACTGGTTCAATATTAGGAAAACTATCAGCATAATTGACCGTATCAACAACAAAACTAACAGAACTCATAAGATTATCTCAATAGATGCAGAAAAAGCATTTGACAAATACAACATCCATTCCTATTAAAAACACTAGAGAGCATAGGAATAAGTGGAATCTTCCTTAAAATGATAGATAGTATCTATCAAAAACCATCAGCAAACATTATATGTAATGAGGATAAGCTAGAAGCATTTCTAATAAGATCGGGAGTGAAACAAGGATGCCCATTATCACCACTGTTATTCAACATTGTGCTAGAAATGTTAGCTATAGCAATTAGAGAAGAAAAAGAAGTTCAAGGAATTAGAACAGGCAAAGTAGAAACAAAGCTATCACTCTTTGCAGATGATAAGATGGTATATTTAGAGAATCATAGAGAATCAAGTAAAAAATTACTTGGCATAACAAACAACTTTAGCAAAGTTGCAGGATATAAAATAAACCCACACAAATCATCAGCATTTTTATGTATTACTAACAAAGCCCAGCAGCAAGAGATAGAAAGAGAAATTCCATTTAAAATAACTGCAGACATTATAAAATAGCCAAAACAAAACCAGGAACTATATGAACACAATTACAAAACATTTTTCACACAAATAAAGTCAGATCTAAATAATTGGAAAAATATCAGTTGTTCATGGGTAAACTGAGATAATATAATAAAAATGACAATTTTACCTAAATTAATTTACTTGTTCAGCACCATACCAATCAAACTATCAACAAATTATTTTACAAAGCTAGAAAAAACAATAACAAAATTCATCCGAAAGAATAAAAAGTACAGAATATCAAGGGAACTAATGAAAAGAAATGCAAGGGAAGGTGGTCTAGCTGTACCAGATCTTAAATTGTATTATAAAACAGCAATCATCAAAACTAGTTGGTACCGGCTAAGAAATAGAGTGGTGGATCAGTGGAATAGGTTAGTTATGCAAGACGCAACAGTCAATGACTATATTAATCTACTATTTGATAAATAAGACTCCAGCTTCTGGGGTAAAAAATCACTATTTAGCAAAAACTGCTGGGAAAACTGGGAAAATGTATGATAGAAACTGGGCATAGACCAACATCTTACACCATATACCAAGATCAAGCCAAAATGGGTACACAGTTTAGGTAAAAAGACTGATATTATAAGCAAACGAGAAGAGCAAGGAATCATTTATTTTTTAGATCTATGGAGAAAGGAAGCATTTATGACCCAACAGGAGATAGAGAACATTATAAAATGCAAAATGGATAATTTTGATTACATTAAATTGAAAAGTTTTTGCTCAAATAAAGCCAATGCATCCAATATTAGGAAGGAAATAGAAAACTGGGAAAGAATTTTTACAACCAGTGTCTCTAACAAAAGCCTCATTTCTAAAATATATAGAGAACTGAGTCAAATTTATAAGAATACAAGTCATTCCCCAATTGATAAATGGTCAAAGGATATGAACAGGCAGTTCTCAGATGAAGAAATTAAAGCCATCTATAGTCATATGAAAAAATGCTCTAAATCATTATTGATTGGAGAAATGCAAATCAAAACAGCTCTGAGGTGCCACATCATACCTATCCAATTGGCCAACATGACAAAACAGGACAATGATAAATGTTGGAGAAGATGTGGGAAAATTGGAACACTAATATAGGTGGAGTTGTGAAATGATCCAACCATTTTGGAGATCAATTTGGAACTATGCCCAAAGGGCTATAAAATTGTGCATACCCTTTGACCCATTAATACCACCTCTAGGTCTGTATACCAAAGAGATCATTAAAATGGGGGAAGGAACCCACATGTTCAAAAATATTTATGGCAGCTCTTTTTGTGGTGGCAAAAAATTGGAAATAGAAGGAATGCCCATCAATTGGGGAATGGCTGAACAAGTTGTGGTATATGAATGTAATGGAATACTTTTGTGCTATAAGAAATGAGAAGCAGGCAGACTTCAAAAAAACCTGGAAAGACTCACATGAACTAATGCAGAGTAAAATGAGCAGAACCAAGAGAACATTGTACACAGTAACAGCCACATTGTGGGATGACTGACTTTGATAGACTTGGCTCTTCACAGAAATGAAAGAATCTAAGACAACTCCAAAAGACTCATGATGGAAATTGCTATCCACATCTAGAGAAAGAAATATGGAGTCTCAATGCAGATGGAAGCATACTATTGGCTCTCCTTTTCCTTTGTTGTTTTGTTTTGCTTCTTTCTCATGGTTCCACTCATTAGTTCTAATATTTATGTCATGACTAAAGGGAAAATATGCTTAACATGAATGTATATGTAGAGCCTATATCAGATTGTATGTAGTCTGGGGTAGGGGGAGAAGAAGTGGGATGGGGAGAAAATATTAAACTCAAAATCTTATGGAAGTGAATGTTGAAAACTAAAAATAAATTAATTAATTATCCAAAAAAAAAAATTCTGATCCCACCTCAGCTGCTGGGATCAGGGGTGGGGAACCTTTGGCCTTAAGGCCATATGTGGCCCTCTAGGTCCTCAAGTTCGGCCCCTTGACTGAATCCAAACTTCATAGAACAAATCCCCTTAATAAAATGATTTGTTCTGTAAAAATTGAACTCTGTCAAAAGGCTGCACCCAAGAACCTAGAAGGCCTTGAGGCTGAAGGTTCCCCACCCCTGCTGGCCTATATCATCTCAAGGCTGCATCAGGTGTCCTTGCAGAGTAGGCATTGGATTGGGGTGGGGGTGGGGGGTGGTAAGGAAAGGGGGCAGAAACCAGTGAATAAGAGTCCTTCCTGTTTTTCATCTTGGGGGGAATATAGTTCACTGCACAAAATGAGCAGACATGGATGGATTATGGCCGCATCAAGTCAACAACCATTTATTAAGCACCTACTATGTGCCCAGCATTGTTTACATTACCTTTTCTACCGAAGCACTGTCAGGGACACCATCATGCTTCTAGGCATTCATGTTCTCACCAACTCCACGTTAGATTCTTAACTCTCCCTAATCCCACATGAACAACCAGTTACTAAAACCTCCATAAGCCCCCTTCTCTCTGTTCATACAGTTCAGGGCCCATCACCTCTCTCACCTGGACCACCTCAATTGCCTCCTTTGTTGGTCTCCCAGCTTCGATTCTTCTCCCCCCTCTAATTCATCCTCCACACAGTTGTCAAAGTGATTTTCCACGTCACTCCCCTCTTCAAAATCCTTTGGATCCCTTTTGTCTATGAGTTAACATTCCCTTCTAATAGTGGTCTTTGAGGTACTCCACCTCCAACCCCCTATTTCAAGGTCTAGCTCAGGGATAGGGAACCTGTAGCCTGGAGGCCACATGTTTCCTTCTAGGTCCTTGGGTGCAGCCTTTTGAATGAGTCCAAATTTTACAGAACAAATCCTATTATCAAGGGGATTTGTTCTGTGAGGTTTGGATTCAGTCAAAGGGCCACACTTGAGGAGCTAGAGGGCCATTGGCCTCAAAACTGCAGGATCCCAACTCCTGGTGTAGCTCAAATCCTACCTCCTCCCCTGACTACCCCAGAGAGGTGTGGTCTCTGGCCTTTCTACTCCAGCACTTACCACCTATACCATGCCTATAGCACTTTAAATTTATCATGTATTATAGTTAATTATGTTATTGCTACTGTGTTAACTGTGTCATAACTAACATAGATATTGCCCCTACTTGATTATAAACTTCTGGAGGGAACAGACTATATATATATATTTTTTTGGGGGGAAGGGGTTGGGGGGCTAGGTAATAGAATTAAGTGACTTGTCCAAGGTCACACAGTTAGTAATTGTCAGGTGTCTGAGGCCGAATTTGAGCTCAGGTCCTCCTGACTCCAGGGCTGGTGCTCTATCCACTGCACCACTGGGGACTTTATTTTTATATTTCTCCATATCTCCTTTCCCCTCTTCAGCACATAGCACAGAGGAAGCAATCAAATATATGTTGAATGAACAAATGACTCTGCTTTCTATGGATTAAAAATTTTTCATAAAAGCAGTTTTAATTATTTTAGCAAACACCAAACTAGGTTACAAAGTCTCTTTCTCAAAATTTCACCTATTTTGAGATTGAGGGATATCTGTAAAAATGGGTGCCAAATAAGAGAAATTAGATATCTAGAGAGTGAATATAGAGTGGCTAAGTTATACAACCAAGAGAGATTTAAATGAGGGGGTTGGAGACCATGTCTGCTCTTTTCATTTAAATACTATTCCTTCCAAGTAAAACCACATTTCTAGAATGCTTTCTTTTTCATCCTGGCAAACTGTCTCTATGTGAGTAGTTGGCTCACTTACATCAAAGATTTTTTCTAATTTTTGTGTGATGCCCCATAGATTGCTTTGACATTATCAAAGGTGGCAGGGGCAATTCAATTCAGCAAACATATATAGAGCTGCTACTCTATGCAATTCATTCTGTTGTATGCTGGTGACACAAAGATAAAAAATGAATTCTTGGTTTTAGTGAAGGAAAAAAGTCCTTACCTCAAGGTGGTCACAGTTTATTGAGGAGAATGGTACGTGGTCACAGATAAATAAACACAAAAGAAGTTCCAGGGGGAATGAGAATTAACAATTGAGGGGACACACACAGCCGGTGGTAAAGCTCCTGATGACAGTTTGGATGAAGTGAGAGAGTAAGTTTCATCTATATACAGTTGGGCTTCAAATGAAAATGCCCTTCCTTGTGAGGCTCCTGCAGGTGACAACTTGAATCCACCATGTCTATTTAACTTCCTGCCTATTGGTCATTACTGAGCCCTTGAAGACTGAAAGCTAGATCTTATCTCCTGAAATTTGTTGTGGATTTTTGCTCTGTGGATTCATCCCTAGGATCCAGGCTCCTCCTCTGCCACTACTTCACCCTCGGACTCGATGTCCCCACTTACCCACAGCTCAAGACTCACCGAGTGTATTGTTTCCCCCACAGAGTATAAGCTGCTTGGGGGAAGGGACTGTTTCACTTTTTCCCCCTGTATCCCAAGCATGTAACAGCACACATAGTAAGTGCTTTATAAATGTCAGCTCTCAGTGGCTACCTCACATTCCTTTCCTAGTAATCTATTCCCAAGAATAGACTCTGAGGGGCCATAATGACCATCTATTATATTTTATTCACTAATTTTCTACTTCCATTCCACAAGCACTTAATTACTGGTCTGTTTTATCTGGGGCAATACAGTGATAACTCAATACCTAAGAAACAGCTCCCCCACCTTCTGCTAAATGATAATCACCTGGGTGAAGAAAAGGGTGTGGGGTTTTTTTTGGGGGGGATAATGAATGATTGCAGACAGCTGTACACATACTATATAAATTCGTACAACATCTTCACTGCATCAGTACTGCTCTTTCTCCAAAACTTGGAACTCTAGGAAGGGAGACATAATTAGCCAGTCCACAGCCTAGGGTCCCCCAGAAGCATAATTAGAGTACTAGGGAGCACAGTCTTCTCTTAGGCCTTTTTTCATTTAGAAGAAGTACATAGATAAACTTCAGAAGTGGTAGCTACAACGTTTACTCTCTATGGCTAATAACAGCCCTGTTGAAGAAACTAACCATGGCTGTTATTACAACAATGGCTCAAGTCAAGGTGGCTATGATCGGATCCATAAAGTTCTTGCCTAACTAGGGAGTTTAATTAGATACCTAGTGAGGGGAGTAAACAGTTTTCCAAGAAACTCTGCCAGATTAGGAATTTCCCCAAGTTTATCACTTAACTGGAACTTTGGAAGTTCTACTCTGAGCATGTCTCTTAAGATTTTTTGATACCCACTCAGCCACACCCTAGCTGACAGGGAAGAAATTTCTGAGAGTTTCTTGATAGAACTATGGGTGATTTTCAATAGGCACCAACTTCCTCCTGAAACTGCTACTTAATAGCTATACCAGCCCTAAGAGGAGAGGGAGCCGCACTGTGGAATATCGTTTAACAGCACCTTTTGGATGCTGGTCTAGGACATTTGGTGAAACTGACTCGGCTCTAGTGGACCAGTTTGTGGAGGGACTGGAAGATCGGGTTTGGGATGAACTATAGAGTTAGCAGATAGGCCTTATACTGAGGAGTAGTCTTCAAACAAGACCCACCTTAGTGCCAAGCTGGGCTGACAATAGACTCCTCAGAGCCACGATGAATGTCCCCTCCCAACTCCCTCTAATATTTTCCATCCCAAGACCTTGTAACTTGGGAGAAGAATGGCCTAAATAGACACCAATAGAACAGTGCAGATGCATCACAGAAGAAATATTTTTATTCATTTATTTTGTCAGTGTGTCCCCAGCCAAAGACCTAAGAAGGCTACTAGGGGAACCAAATCCTCCAGTTACCTATACCTGAAAGGCTGTTCCTATCCATTCCCTTAGTACTACTAGGAAGATGGCTGGTTTGGCTATCCACTCTAACTGGTTTGGGTTCTTTTCAAATTACAAGCCCTATATCAACCTGAAATAAGAGACTGTCAAAACAGCAAAAACTGGGGTCTTTAAGTCTAGGCAAGGGAATTATGATTCAGGGTGCTGTACAATACTAAATACTGGAGTGCCCAAGAGGGGCAGAGGGGGCAGGGTTTAAATAACAAGAGGAAATGGAGTCTGGGGAAAGTCACAGCCTCAGGAATCTATTACACAAGTTGTTTTGCATTACAAATTATAGAGGAGGCTGGGGATTCGGGGGTGGTGATGCGGGAGGGGTGACATCCTGTCAGAACAGCTGGGTGGGGCTCCAGTACAGCAACAGTGAAACAGACTTGGACCTCCCCCACTCATGGGGTCACTTGGGATCAGTCAGGGAGCCCCTTCTGAGATCTGTATTCAACGCTACTAGGAACCATCCCTAGCTCCTGTATTCAGGAGAGGTAGAATGCTGAGGTTTGGCCATGACTATTGAAACTTCAGTGCCACTATAGTGCAGGATGAATAAGGACCCTTTGCCCTGACCTAGTGGATTAGCTATGTTGTGTCCTATAGATTTAACTAGATCTTTGGGGTAGGCCTATGGATTCATCCAGATTTGGGAAAGGGACAAATGAGATATTCAGGATTCCCTCCCATCCCCCACCAGACCATTCAAGGACAGTTTGAGTATAGGGTCATGCTATTTGTAATGTACAATGCTCATGGAGTTCTCTTTAAAGCATTTTACAAACTTGGTCTCTCTTCTGAGTTGGGGGAAGGAAAGGCTTATAGAGTAAGCCCTGAAATTATTCATGCCTAAGAATCCAATCTGTGCATCATCCCTTTGACGACAGTAACACCACCAGCTTCCCGTAACTGGGTCCTAAAGGCCTAATTGCAAAACTGGAGAATTTTCTCATCTATAAAATAAGGGATTAGACTACATCAGGGCTTCCTAACCCTATGTGGTCTCCATTCCTCTTGACTTTCTGTAAAGCTGTGTATTCCTTTGGACTCTGGATCCCATGGACACCAGGTCTTTCAGTCTTCCACCATCTCTCCATATCTGTCCAAGCTCCTGTTTATTTGTTCCATGACACTATCCATCTCATCCTCTACTGTCCTCTTCTCCTTTTGCCTTCAATCTTTCCCAACATCAGTCTTTCCAAATGAGTCCCTTCTCATTATCTGGCCAAAGTATTTAAGCTTCAACTTCAGTATTTGATCTTCCAGTGAAAGTATATTCCCTATTCAATATGAAAAAAAAATTCTAGAGTTTATTAGGTATGAGAAATAGATTAGAGAATTTGGTACATGTCAGCATGAATTTGTTAAACATTATCAGAATAGTCAAATATTCCCTGTAAACTTCCCCCCCAGTAATATTACACATAGGGAACCCCTAGAGTAGGGTGATCTCTAAAGCCCCAAATCTATATGATCCTTTAATGGGTGAAGAGAAAACTTTAGAACACAGATAGAATAGACTAGCTGAATTGAGTATATGACAGAGAATTTATAGACTGGAATAGCTTCAAAAAAGCTGAAAAATCGAGCAATAGGACTTTCTTCATATAGTTGTGGTCTAGCAACTCTAGCTCCCTTTGAAAAAAAGAAAATTTTTTAAATTAAGGATTTACTCCCCTTCATTTTAATTCATCACTGAAAAGAAGAAAAACAAAACATTTGCAACATGCAGTCAATTAAAACAAAGCTCTTGGTCATGTGCAAAAAATTGTCTTATTTTGCATATTAAGTCAGGGGGTAGGCAGTATTCTTTATCATCGGTCCTCTAGAATAGTATCTAATCGTTGCATTGATCACAGTTCTTAAATCTTTCAAAGTTTGAGCTTTTATAATTGTATAAATTGTTCTCCTCATTCTGCTTATTTCACTCTGCATTAGTTCACACACAAATTTTTCCAGGATTTTTAAAAACTGTTTCCTTTCTTACAGCGTAATAGTATTACACTGCACTCATATGCTATCATTTGTTTACCCATTCCCCAGCTGATGAGTGCCCCCTGAATTTTCAGTTCTTTGCCTCCACAAAAAAAAAAATCTCCTATAAATATTTTTGTACATATGGGATCTTTTCATCTTTCTATAATCGCTTTGGGGTATAGGCCTAATGATAATATTTCTGGGTCTAAGGATGAGCACAGTTTAATAGCTTTTTGGTCATAATTCCACAACAGCCTGGTTTCTGCAGGTACATTACCTCTTTGATATTTGTCATTTTCTTTTATCATTTTTGCCAGTCTGATTAGTGTGAGGTCCGAACCTCAGAATGCTAGCTCAGAAGCTATAGCGTAGGAATGAGGAAGGAGGTCTGGCTCTAGCCTCAAACCAGGAGCAATAGGAGTCGGGTTTTTACATACTTTTATAACCTGACTTCCTCCTACTTTTCGAGTCTTCCCACATCTTACTCCCTTCCATGTAATCTATGATCCAATGACATTGGCCTATTTATTCCCATCAGTTAAAACAATTATTACTTGTAATAAATTACTTGGTCTAGTGTGTGCCAAGCACTGTGCTCATTGCTGGGGATACAAAGAAAGGCAAAAGACAGACCCTGTTCTATGGAAGCTCACAGTCTAATATGGGGAGTGGACATGAAAACTATGTACCAATAAGATCTATACAACACACAGGGGAAATAATTAACAGAGGCAAGACATTAGCATTAAGGGGGATTAGGAAAGCCTTTTTTTTTTTTTTTTTTTTGGTAGAATATAGGAATCTCAGCTAGGACTTGAAGGAAGCCAAGAGGTAGAGATGAGGAAGGAGAAAATGCCATGGATGAAAATGCCGGGAGCTGGGAGACAGTATCTTGTGAGAGCAATAGTAAAGAGGTCAAAGTCACTGGATCTTGACATATAGGGGTGAGGAAGGTGTAGGTGGAAGAGTGCCAGGTTATGAAAGGCTTTGAATTCCTAACAGAGGATTTTATATTTGATCCTAGAGGTGATAGGGAGTCACTGGAGTTTATTGATTAAGCGTATACAGGGTCAGACCTACGTTTTAGGAAGATCAATTTCTCAGCTTATTGGAAGATAGACTGGTATGGGGGAGAGCCTTGAGGCGGAGAGACCAATCAGCAGCCTATTATAACGGCCTACACATGAGATAATGACAACCAGGGTGTGGTGGCAGTGTCAGAGGAAGAAAGGGGCATAACTGAGACGTTCTTCATGAGACACTCTATCTTTACTCTGATCTGTAATCCCCGCCCCTGCATTTCACTGCGTGTCCCCCATGCTGGACTTTGTTCTCATCTTTGCTGCCTCCTGGATTCCTCCAATACTTGATCAAATCCCACCTGCTTCAGGAGGCCTTTCCCAGTCCATCTAGCTGCTATTGCCTTCTCTTCTAAGATTACCTACCATCTAGTCTGTATATATCTTGTATGTACCTAGTTATTGATATGGTTTCTTCCCTATTAGAATGCAAGTTTCTTTCCTGGAAGAAATTATAATTCTGTCCTGTAATTCTGGGGTAAACTCAGAGTTGAGGATGATGAGACACCTTCTTAGTACTTAATGCTATGGAGCTGGGGGAGACCCTAGGACACCCTGAAGTGCTACTGGGGGAGGAAATGGGGCCTGAATAGAAGGGAGTTGGACTACATTGCTGAAAGTCCCTGGGATCCCACCTCAGCAGATATGTGGAGCTGGTTTTCATTTTCATTGAACCCAGGAAGCCAAATTCAGTACTCCCTTATCAGGTAGGGTCTTGCAGGGGTGCAACCATTTCCTCCAGAGAACCTACCAGGGTTGGGAAGCTCGTGGCCTTGAGGCCACAATTCTTAATGAAAGGATTTGTTCTGTGAAGTTTGGATTTGGTCAAAGGGCCAAGGATCTAGAAGGCCACATGTAGCCTTGAGGCTGCAGGTTCCCCACCCCTGAGTCCTAACCTGTGCCCTCAGATCCCTCAACCTTTGGAAGGACAGGATGGTGGTGTGGTAGACAGTGGGCATAACAGTAGGGGAAGGCACTTCATCTATTCTCTCTGTCAACCCAGGATGTAAGAACAAGCTTATGATGTGAAAGGCTGCCTGCCAGGCTCTGGGAAAGGCATAGAGCATTGACATAACTATCTAGGAGTGACTACCGGGGATAGTCTCTGCATCCGCGGTATGATTTTTCAGTACAGTATTAGCAAAAGACCACAAGAGGTGGGGGAGAAAATGCCCACTGTGTCAGGTACCCAGAAACAAGGCACTGATTGCCCTGACCTAGTAATAACTCTGATTAGAATCTACAACACCCTTCCCCACTCCACCCCCTCCTACCCCCATTATTTATTAAAGGTGGATGTACAACATGGATCAAATAAAGCTGAATCTTCCTGAGACAACCATCGTTAAACTAGCATACTTCTTAGACCTACTCAGTAGTCCCTGGCTCCATGTAAATCATTACAATTTTGAAACCTAGTTATTATTCTCCTATACCCTCTAAGCGAAATTTATTTGATTCTAGCCAAATCTCGCCCTATTCATCCTTATAGTCAACTTTGTGTAGCTCTGCTGAGCCCCCAAGTTATGCCAATATATCCTGGAAAACATGATATAAAAGTAAGTTAACTTATTTCTACAGATCGTCCAAAATTTCCACTGAATGAAATACTTCACCTGTTCAGGACCAGCCTGGGACAAAACTGCAAAGTACAGCAAGTTTATCTTTGTTTTCTCTCTCTTTTCAGTGTTGCCCTCCTTTCTTAGCGCCAACCAACTTGCATTCGCAATTCTCCCTCTTCTAAGTAATAATAGCTAACGCTTATGTGGCACTTTAAGGTTTACAGAATGCTTTACATGTATTATCTCTTTTGATTCTCATAATAATCTTGTGTGATAAGGCTATTATCTCAGTTTTAGAGATGAGGAAGCTGAGGCTAAAGGGTAAAGTGACTTATCCAGGGTCAGACAGTAAGTCTCTAAGGCAGGATTGGAACTGGGATCTTTATGACTCCAAGGTTGGGACTCTGTCTACTTTATCGCCTGTGTGCCTTTTTGAATTCTGAAAGGGTCTTTTCTCAATTAGCTATTAGGAATAGACAGTGATTTGATTAACAAAATCATTAAGGTGCTACTTTCTCAGGGAAATTAAAAACTTCTGTTTCTCATTATTTACTTGCTGGAGCCGTCTGCTCCAGCCACAGTGTTCTGACTCTGCCTCCCCACACTGGATAATGACTGGCATTTATATAGCATTTGACATCTTAAGCCTTACAACAATCCCTTGAGGAGGTTTTATGGATATTTTCTCATTTCACAGATTTTAAGAAGCCAAAGTGCAGGGATTTACCTATGGTTACACAACTAAAAAGTGAAGGTCGAGCTTGAACACAAATCTTTCTAAGTCTGGGTCCAGGACTCTAATCGCTGTACAATGCTGCCTCATCAAGCATTTATTAAGTGCCTACTATGGGCCAGCCATGGTACTAGGTGCTGGAGAAAAACAAAATTGAACGTGGGAGAAATAATTATTAAATAACCAATTATTGAAGAGATCAAGGGCTTTTCCATTCCTATCTCCTCATTCTCTACTGGATCAAGTTAGCATCTAAAGGACAGTGCCAGTAATGAGATTGGATTAGCTGTTTTCCTCAATCTTTGTTCAGATCTTACCCGAGTGGGAAAGCCCATTGTGTTCTACTCAGGCTTGGGGTAGTTGGGGGAGGGTGTGTGAGGCACGTGGTGGTGAATTGTAGATACAGTGTCTCTGTTAGGAGTGATCTGAGAGTGACAGTGATTAGTCAGTCCCCCAGGCCCTCATTACAATAGATCTACCTGTCATAATATTCATTCTTCTTGTTAATTGTTAACTAATCAGAGATGATTGTCACCCTCAGGAACACCCACTCTTGCAAGGGTGTATAAGCATTGAGTGGGTTCCATGAGGGCTCTTTGGCATTTGAGAGCGAGTGCTAATGACCCCTTTTATTATCTGCTAGCATAATTAATAACATGATTACCCAGAAATTATGTCTTTCAAACTTTTTATACATCACAAAAACATTTCTTGTTCTCTGGGAGCTTTATAATCTCTTTGGAGATAAACTCATATAGATAGAAGTCTAACACCATGGGTAGCTAGGTACTTGAGGCCACAGGGCTGCTGACCTGCCAATCCCTGCCCTTTACCTGACATTACAGTTTGCCAGGAGTTGGGTCTGGGGGAGCCCAACCTCTAGTCAGAGAAAGTAGTCACCAATTCTCACATTCATTGGTTCATCACCTTGACTTTGGTTTCCTGAACAAAGATGCTAATTACTTTAATTAAGTTTGGGTTTAGTCTTAGGGTTTTCCTAAAGAAGTGGATAAAGTAAAAAGATAATGTGCAAATATGAATCAAGTTTATTTCCCTATGAAAGGTATTGCTGAGCGTAGAAGAATCATAGAACTTAAAAGAATAATTAAATCATCACTCCCAGTACAGTCCATTGGGAGGCTCATTGTGACATAAATAATTTTTTACAAGGTTGCCAATTAGCCAGTTTTCATTTCACTTTCAAGCGGAATCTTCTCTCTGATGTTGGCTTTATCTTTGTGGCCAGTCTACTATCATTGTTGTCATTGCAACTTAATTTATAGCTGCTGTCCTTGGTTCCAGCCCACTCCTATCTCTGCCATTGAGGGAAAAGGAAAGGGAGTGCAAAGAGAGAGAGATGCAGCCAATTCCCTCAACCCTAAATAGCCATGAGCTAGGGACAGAGCGAGGACCCTGCCTCACTCCATCTCTCATTGATGTTACATCTTGTCATCTGGGAAATTGCAGCTAAAGAGGCTTGCCAGCCAGAAACCTCTCAGTTTAGCATAGGAAGTAACCTTCCTACCTTCTGATGACAGGGGGACCTCTCAGGGTCTTTCATATCATTCCTAAGCACCAAAAAGTCCTTTCAGTGCTGGGTCATTATATGGCCAGGAGCAACCAGGAAGTTCATCATCCCCAAAGGCCCAAGGGAATTTCTAGGAGAACTCTGGGCACATACTCCTTGGGTATCCTCTATAGACTTGTGCACCATCAGTATACATGTATGTACAAAATATATACAAGGGGGGGCAGCTAGGTGGCACAGTGGATAGAGCACCAGCCCTGGAATTAGGAAGACCCGAGTTCAAATCCTGCCTCAGACACATAACACTTACTAGCTGTGTGACTCTGGGCAAGTCATTTAGCCCCAGTTGCCTCACCAAAAAAAAAAAAAAAAAACCAAACCAAAAACAAAACACAAACAAAATATATACAAGGTAGACATTAGATGATTTTGGAGGGAAGGCACTTGTAGCTGGGCAGGTCAAGAAAGCCTCCATGAGGAAGGTGGTGCTTGAGCTGAATCCTGCAGAAAGCTAGAGATTCTAATCAATGGAGGTAAAGAGGGCCCAGAAGTAGAAGATGAATGTCATATATGAGGAACAGAAAGAAGACTCTTGAATGGAGAATTAATTGAAATGGAGAGACACTTGAGGCAAGGAGAACAATTAGGAGTCTATTGCAAAAGCTCAAATTAAAGGTGATGAGGGTGTAGAAAATGTGGATGGGAATGTTGCTTCTGTGTATCACTCATCAGGGTGTGGATAAGTTCTCAAAACCCCTGATGAGTAGCTCCTGGGGTATTGACAGCTGTAGACTGTTGACAAAGAAATGTGGGGAGAGTGGGAGATGTAACGAGGGGCAGAGACTCACGTGGGGAAATTAGGCTGGTATAAGCAGCCAATGGGGAAATGGGATTCGGACCTAAGAATGAAAAGCTTTACCCTCTCTTCTGTAAGGTGTGTCCACACAAGGGATACCTGGCCTTGCTAGGCCCTTAATAAAAAGTTTTTCTGGTTTACCAATAGCTTCCTGGAACATTTGTTGCCTACAAGGGCTTAACCAGGATGGTGGCTGTGTGGGGAGAGAGAAAGGGATGGATTCAAGAGTTGGCCAATGATTAAGTATGTGAGGAGGTGAGAATGTGAATCTGAGTGACTGAGTAACCTTGACAGAAATGATCACTTCCAACGAGTAATTTAAGGGTAATGATAATGTGCTCTGTTTTGAGATGCTTTGGGACATCTACTGCCAAGTAGGTACGTGGTGATACGGAATTGGAGTTCATGAGAGAAACTAAGGCTGATTAGATAGATCTGGGAATAGATCTGTATGTGTATAATATATGTATATGATATGTGTGTATATGTATAATATACACATACCCATATATATGCGTATATAGATCTGTATAGAGATAAGTACATCAGTAAATAATAATAATCAGTGGGAGCTGATGAGGTCACTAAGTGAAAGAATGCAAAGAGGAAAGATTTGAGGGCCTGGAATAGAGGCTGGAGGATACCCACAGCTAGGAGGCATGATAAAGGACTCAGGGGTGGGGAACCTGCAGCCTCAAGGCCACATGTGGCAGGTTCCCCACCCTGATACAGGTGATTATCCAGTAAAGAAGATGGAGAAGGAGTGATCAGGTAGGTAGGAGAGGTGAGAGCAGCAGAAGAGACAGTACCCAGGAGAAGATAGTCCAAAGGTATTTGTATCCAGAACGAGGAGTGGGGGGAGCAATAGTGTCATGCTTCAGAAAGGTTAAGAAGGATGGAAAGCGCTGTTTCTAACATCAGGGAAAGTAAATGTATAAATTGGTGAAATCTGCATATTCTTTTCCTTACTCCTTTCCCACCTTTTGTTGGTATTATTCTCAGTTTTTCAGTGTGGAGCCAAAATGAATTTCAGTTTGTAGTTGAATCATTTCAGTTGTATCTGACTCTTTGTGACCCTGTTTGGGGTTTTCTTGTCTAAGATACCAGAGTAGTTTGCCATTTCCTTCTCCAGCTCATTGGGCAGATGATGAAAATGAGACAAACAAGGTTAAGTGTCTTGCCCAAGGTCACACAGCTGGTAAGTGGTCTGAGACCAGATATGAACTTGCAAAGATGAGTCTTTCTGATTCCAAGCCCAGTGCTCTATCCATTGCATCGCCTAGATGCATTTAAGTTCAAAAAAAAGTAAGTGAATTGCAATTTAAAGCATCATGGTCCAACCCTGTCTGAATGCTGCCAGCAGGGGATCATATGGTGCTTTAAACATCTGCAAAGCAGTTCTACAGGAGGTTAGTTTTCTGCGTTGTAAATTTTTTAGTTATGAGAGAAATATTGACAAATGTGTCAGTTAAGTCAGGGGGGAGCATGGTTTGAGTGGCTTCTGTGACATTTTCTTTCTGTCTTAACATTTTCTTTCTTTAAGGGCATTTTCACTTAAGTGCACAAATGCACTTCTGCAGTACATTTTCTTTCTTTAACTTTTAAAAATCATCTTTCTTTGACTCCTTTGCACGCTCTTCTCCCACCTTGTAAATGTGGATGTTCCCCAAACTTCTGTCCTTAGTTCTCTTCTCTTGATTAAAAATTACTGAGGCCTTTTATGTTTAATACCACAATTATATCCCTTTGTACCACCATATTCTCTTCCCTCTTCCCCCTTAACTATGCTCTTACCACTTTTGATTTTGATTTTACCATTTTTTTATTTTGCATTATGGTTGTTTGTATGTAGAAACATGATGGGCTCATTTTCCCAAAGCAAGGTTATCTCATCTTCCCATCAGGGCTCAAGGGGGTACTCCTGAGGAGTCAGAGGCATTTTTTCAGCCCTCTGCTACATCTGGATGTGTCTTACCTGCCTTGCTAGATTGTAAGCACCTTGTTCTTTTCTGAGTCTTGCCCATAGTTGGTATGCAATGCACATTTGTTGACTGGATTTTGAAAAATTGTGCAAGGAGTCCATGAATCTATATGTGCACTAAGCTTTGTTATTATGTTCTTAGCTCGTAAAAAAATGCAGCGTATGACACATTGAAAAAATACAGTGAATGATAAAGAAGAAAATTTACCTTTTATAGGCTGAGTAAATAATTATTGCCTACATATTACTATTTTTCAAATATATGGAATTACTATTGTGGTTAAAAATAGAAGTTATTAGCATTAATGAATTCATTGTAGCATCTAGTCATCACAATTATCTTTTAAAATCATATTTTATAATATAAATTTATCTTCCCCCTCCCAATCGAGAATGAAAGTAAAAAAAAATTCTTCTTATAAACATGTATAGTCAAGCAAAGCAAATTTCTGCATTGACCATGTCCAAAAAAATACATTGCATTCTGTACTCTGAATCCTTTATTTATTTAAGTTTTCCCAGGTTTCTCTGAAATCCTCTTCATCAGAGGTATCAAACTCTCACCACAGGACAGAGTATAGTGCAAACCAGATTAAAATGTAATTTAGAAATGTTTAACAAAAATACAATACCATATAGACAGTATTCATTTATGGTTTTGTAACTATGCATCCTGCAGGGATCCATTTATATTTCCATTTGACACTAAGACTTTTCATTATTTCTTATAGCACAATAGTATTTCATCACATTTATATACCATAGCTTTTTCAGCCATTCCCTAGTTGATAGGAACCCCTTCTGATTCTCTTTTTTTTTTTGCCATTCAGAAAATATTTCTTAACTCTTTTTCTTTTTAATGCTTTTTTTAATGCTATGTTTTTCTTTTAGGCTTTGCTTGTAGAGATTTTGGAGTGATTCTCTTCTTTTGGATTTGTATACTGAGCATCTGTCACATAATAACTTTATATGGTGAGATTCTTCATCTTTGTCTCCCCCCTCCCCCTCCCTCTCCTCCCCTCTTCCCCTTCTCCCCTCTTCCCCTTCTCCCCAATTCCCCTTCTCCCCTCTTCCCCTTCTCCCCTCTTCCCCTTCTCCCTCTCATCTCAGCCTTTTCCCTAACTTCTGACTTAATGTCAGGCTGGGCTTTGTGCACTCCTAGACTGGTCCTGTGCTGCTTTCTTAGTGAGTGTTGTCTTGCTCCAGGATCTCAGCGGGTCAGTTCAAGCTGGGGACTGCTAGCTTTTAGCACTACCCAAATGGTCTGATACAGGGCAAAGTCTGATTGCTGTCTCCCTGAGCTCTGCAAGCTCCTGATTTGGGTTTAGGTCTGAGCAGTGATAGACTGCTGTTGGATTCATCCAATATTAGCCAGCTGGGAAGCTCTGCTGGTTCAGAGGGACAGAACTGTAGCCTCTCTTTTGGCCTGGAAATCCTGCCCAGATAAAACCCTGCCTTAAACCCATACACATCCCTATATATATATATATATATATATATATGGATATATATAGGGATATATGTATATATACACATATGGTATGTGTGTGTACATATATACACATACACATATGTATATATACATATTTACAAATTGTGTGTGTGTGTGTGTATATACATATGTATTTAAAATTTGCAAATTACTTTACCTTATGTTCTTTGAGTTCACAATAACCCTGTTAGGTAGGTAATGAAGGTGTTATCTTTGTTTTACATATGAGGAAACTGAGGTGGAGAGACGAATTGATTTGCTCATGGTCAAACAGATTGTGTCAGAAGCAATTTTTAACCCATGTCTTACTGACTCCAAGTCCAGCATTTTAGACACTATGCCCTTCTGCTGAATTCTAGAATTCTTGCTTTTTGCGGGTGGGGGCTAGACAATGGGGTTAAGTGACTTGCCCAGGGTCATACAGCTAGTAAGTGTTATGTGTCTGATGCCAGATTTTAACTCGGGTCCTCCCGAATCTAGGGCCAGTGCTCTACCCACTGCGCCACCTAGCTGCCCCTGAATTTTTGCTTTTCAGCTAGCATGTAGGGCAGGGTGATTCTGGGCAGTGCAGCTGTCCTTGGGGCCCTTAGTATTGCTGCTAGGTGGGTGGTTTAGCCTAGTGTCCATAGTCTTTTGTGGAGGACACAGGTTTACTGAAGAGTTTTACATAATTCATTACCTTTTAATAGTAAGTATCAGCCAGGTAAATTGTTTCCACTGTAGTTTAGAGTCCAATAATTACCCAATGTTTCACAGAGAGATAAAACCCATCTCCTTGACTTGAGATTGAAAAAGAATATTTCACACTTCATTTTCCAAGACATAAAAGAGATACTTATTCTTCATGTGCAGTCGCATCAGGCTGTGCAGACATCACGGGTTGACCATCGCATCTTTTATCAGTCCCAGGGGACTCATTACAGGCTCAGTAGATTGGCATGTTGACAGTCATCTCAGAAAGAGATGCATTATAAGCAACTCAGGTGGAACCGAGAGATCCCTTTATTTCTGATTTGGATGCAAGACCGCTAAGTTATCCTGAGGCAACTGAAAAAAAAGAGAAAGAGAGAGAAAAAAGAAAGCCTTGCCGTTCTCAGCAGTTATGGAGAGGATCGTCTGGATGGCATCGAGCAGTCTTTAGTAAGCAGTTCATCGTACAATACAACACGGCATAGGAGCCAAGGGTAGTGGGATTCCACCTTTTAGCCTGACACTAGCTCTTTGGCCAAAGGATTTGGAAAAAAAATTAACAGAAATAAGAGACTATAGTGTTCCACTCAGATTTTTGACTCATGACCTAATAATTCTTAGAATATAGATCAATCCAATCAATCAACAACACATTTTTGTTGGTCCTAGGTATAGAGGTCTAGGTATTTTGTGGGTCAGAATCCTCTCCAAACAAAAACTTATGATCCCCCTCTACTGATAAAATTACTAGTTAGTTTCAGGTAAAAGGAAAGGCATTTAATAAAATAGCATAGTAATAAAAATAATATAACCTTTTCCTACAAATTAGGAGCACACTCTCTCTCCAACACCCTCAGTATGGAGTGTACATTTTTAAGGACTATATGATGTATATACATGTGGTCAAGCCATATATTCGTTAAGCACCTCAAAGTTAACCCAGGAGTGCTGGGAATGGTAGCATCCTCCCCTGCTCCCTTGACCACCCATATTGTTTCAAACCTAGCCCTTGAACCTATTATCCAGGAAAGTGATTCCTGTGGAGGAGGGAAGTAGGCAAGTTGTGCTGGGAAGGTGAAATATCATCAGCACCATTTGGACCACCATCTCCCCTAAGCCCTTGATGGAGACAGCCTAGGATCCTGAACCCAAGAGCCTTGGGAAGAGTGCTCCCCAAATTGCCCAACTTGCTTCCAGCTTAGCCCAAACTGCTATTAATGAGGCAAGAAATCATTGTGGAGAAGGAACCTACCTTCAAATAAGATAATATTTGTTAAGGGCTTAGCCTAGTGCCTGGCACATAGAAGGTGGTTAATAAATGCTTATTTCTTCCCTTCCTCATCACTACCAGCAACAACTGCTGACCAACTGAGTGGCAGCATTCCCTAACCATCAGTCCTGAATCTACCATAGATTCCCAAAGTGGGTAATACTACCCCCTGGTGGGCACTGGAATAATTCAGTTGGGCAGTAGTAGCCTCGGGTACAATTATAGGGTAGTGAATAAAAATAAGAGGGTGTGGAAGCGTGAGAAGGGTGTGAAAAGTGAGAAGCGTGTGAAAGACCATTCGCACACATTTCATTTGTTGTGTAACAGGGTTAAAGTCATAGTAATTACATTATTTTCCAAATAAACACACAAAATGCAAGTTATAACCAATCAGTGGTCAAGTCCACTGATGGGTCTTAACAAGCAAGTGTTGGCAGGTGAGCCTGTCACACATCGTCTGAAAGTTCAGCATGCATCGGCAGGAGAATATGTGTGTGTAATGACTTGTTTACGATACGGTTACATGATGTAATACTTCGTCATCAAAATTTCAATGCAGGAAAAAAACCCCACAAATGTACAATAAATTATTAAATTTAAGATGTGTCATATATATACATATATTTAAAATGATGCAAATTTAAAAAAAAGGGTTAAAGGTAGATTTCCAGGGGTGCACTGAGAAATTTTTTTTTTTTGAAAAGGGGGCAGTAGGCCAGATAAGTTTGGGAACCTCTGATGTAGCTCATCCCTCACAGGCATCATTTAGGGAAGCAACTCCAGCCATCCCCACCCACTGCCGTAAGAGACCCTACCATCTGCTTTGCCACTACCTAAAAATCTCTCATATATACCAGGGTATGCATACTCTATTTTTTCTTACATGTTTTGTTTTTTTATTACAAATACTTCCAGATTATTCCTAGGCTATGAGAGCTCTTGTGTAACAAAATAACATAAGCAAAACTAAAAATACAATGACCTCATTTGAAAGTGCATGTAATATTCCTCCTCTGTAGCAACCCCAACCTCTGCATTTTTAAAATGCTTTGGGAAAATTAACAGAAATTTTATTTCCCTCCAATCCCCCATCCCTTAATAAAGAGATTTCTTTTTTTTTTTTTAACAAATATGTATACTCAAGCAAACATTTCCTAATTGGCTATATGCAAAAAATATTTGTCTTATTCTGCATTTTAAATCTCCGATCTTTGTCAGGAGGTAGATGCCAGCTTTCATCACTGGTTCTCTGGGATCATGGATTTGTCATTGTATTGATCATTGTTCTTACAACTTTCAAAATTGTTTGTCTTTACAGTGTTATTGTTTAAATTGTTCTCCTGGTTCTGCTCATTACATCCTTTGAGTCTTCAAAATTGTTTATTTTGATAATATTCATGTTATGATATAAATTAGTTTTTCTGGTTGTTTACTTCACTAAGCAGCATTTCATGTATTTTCCCATATCACTTTGAAATCACCAGTTTTTCATTTCTTACAACACAAAAGTATTTTGTCACAGTTATATACCACAACTTATTCAACTATTCCTCAATTGGTAGCATTTTCTTGAATTTCTAGGTTTTTGCCACCACAAAATAAACATGCACATATATGACCACTCACACACATTCCTTGTTCATTTATGCTCATATATACACATACATATACTATATATATATATATATATATATATATACATACACACATACATTTCTTATTCAGTCATTTCAGTCATGTCCAACTCTTTGTGACCCCATTTGGGGTTTTCTTGGCAAAGATGTTGAAGTGGTTTGCCATTTCCTTCTCCAGCTTATTTGAAAGATGAGGAAACTGAGCTAAACTGAATTAAGCGACTTGCCCAGGGACATGCACACACGCCTGCATGTACCCATGCACAACCATGCACATTCATGCACACACACTCTTCCACAAATCCTATATCACCAGTGGGGGAGGGACCATGAGTAGTCAGGACTCTTGTGTAAAAGTGGGCTCATAGCTAGAGTAAGGAACTATTGCTCCTAGGAATATATCCCAACTAGATTTTTGTAATTCTTTACTGTACTACATGCTGTGGGGTATCCTCTGCTGAGATTATTTTCTCTTCTCTGTTGCCATCTGCTGTTTTTATAGTGAATTGCAGCTTCTATATAGTAGTTCTTTACAGAGGGAGAAGCTCAGCTCTTTATCCTTTATCCTCAATAGCTATTTGAGCTCTTTTGTGAGTCAGACCCATGTTTATAGCCATCCATCCAATGAAAACCCTAGACTTGAGTTTGCTTTTTGAATTTCCTTGCTTCTGCCTCTGAGCTACTCCATGAATGGAATCTGGTATTTGACTTTGAATCTGATTTATTTCCATCACATACAGTACATTTTCCAAACAAAAGAATGTACATTCAATATAGAACATTTCTAGCTACTGTTAAAGCCTTTCTAGTTTTATTTCATAGTATATTTTAGTGCAAAGCACTAGGAAAGCTACATGTTTTTCTACCTACAAAAACATTTTATTCTTATGACCTTGTAATCTTCAACACTTTTGGATTTTATACAAAAAGCAAATGGAAACAGGGTCCCTCCCAATTACAGGTATGAACCTATTATAAAAACATAGGGGCAGCTAGGTGGTACAGTGGATAGAACACCAGCCCTGGAGTCAGGAGGACTTGAGTTCAAATCCAGCCTCAGACACATAACACTAACTGTGTGACTCTGAGCAAGTCACTTAACCCCAATTGCCTCACAAAAACAAAACAAAAAACATAGTATATTTTCTCTTGAACTTTTTGAAATTAGGATAATGTGACACAAATTTCTAAAAAACAAAATGGTTTTTCCTAAAAAGCACAAAATGTTGATACATAAAAACCTACCAAGAAATTTGTAATGATAGGATTGCCATTTCCCCTAAAATCTTGATTTATTAGAAATTGGAAAAGAATTCATTGGAAAAGAATTCATTATTTTGCAAATTCTATAGAAAAATCAAATGTTATCTAAAGTGGTCACTTGAAATTTTCTTGAGAGAAAAAAGTTTCTCTCTTGGTTTCTCTTTTCTTCCTCCCTATGTAGCAATATTTAAAGAAATAAAACTAACATCATAAGAAGTACTTATACATGGATTGTCTGTAAATATAAAATATCAGTAAGATTTAGACTATCTTCACGTTAACATTAGTAAATGTGTTGCCCATTAAAAAAATAGAAACTGAAAAATTAAGTTGCATCTAGCATTAAAATGCTTATGTATAAAATTTAATGAAAAAATAGGGGAATGTTTGATTTTCATAAAAACCTCAGATGTTTACAAATTAAAGGCATTACTATTTACCATGTTTGAAAATGAACTGGAACTTTATACTATTTTTAGTACAATGAAACTTTGATTACACTAGAAAATCAGTTGGAGATGAACTGATGTAAGGACAAGTACTAATATTCAGCAGACTTAAGTTCCTCTACATTTTAATATACTGTTCTTAGCATACATTCATTGGAGAAAATTTTGAAATCATGCACATAACCTGAATGAAAATCTTGCCAAATAAAATGAAACTATGATAGAACTTCTTTGTCAAATAACACCACCAGCTGAGATATTTCCTCAGGTTGCTGACTGCCTAATGCTTCTGGTCTTTAAGAGAAAACAAATTTTGCATTTTTTAAAATTTTATTTAAACTTTTTTCATTTTTCTTTTGTTTTTAAATACAGTAGGATGAGCCCTCCAAGGGTGTGGAACCTGTTACCTCAAGGCCACATATGGCCTTCTAGGTCCTTCGGTGCAGCCTTTTGACAATCCAATTTTACAAAACAAATCGTTTTTTGAAGGGGCTTTATACTGTGAAGTTTGGATTCAGTTAAAGGGCTGCATTTGAGGACCTAGAGGGCCACATGTGGCCTTGAGGAAGCAGGTTCCCCACCCCTGCTGTAGACCAAATACAAAAAGTAAGACAAACAATGATGTAGGTAGAATAAGATTAACTTTACAGCTACTTGAAAGCGTAGCTACTTGGAAGAGGTAATGGCCTTAGAAACATGTAGTCAGATGGTGATTAATTTAGTTAGAAAACATCAGTAACAATTGAATATCTATGAAAATATTTTTCCTTTTTTCCTATATGGTACTATTTGAATATGTTAGTGGTTCTAACACCAATTAAAAGTCTTTCCACACAAATTAACTCCAATCCTTTCCATACATCACTTGAAGTTATCAGACAAGAGCTTGATCTTGTACATTAGCCTTTGATTTTATTTCCTTCAAGTGAATTAGAAGCATTTGTCTTATAAGTTTTCTTATGATGTTCAAGGTAAGTCTTTTTTGCAAATGCCTTTCCATACTTATTGCATCTGTGAAGAGAAAAAATTTTCATGACTTTTACTTCAATGCCCAAATCAGCTACTTCATACTTTTTGTTGGGAGAATTAGAAGTTCTATCATGTTTTGAATTGTTTTGCTTTGCTTCATCCCTTGGAGGGCCTCTTTTTGCCATTTTATTTAGAACAAAATCAGTGGACCTTTTTATAGGTCTGATCTCTAAACTGACTGTGATTTTCCTAAGATAGTGCAGTGATTTTTTGTGAACCACAGTTATGTGCCTTATTACATGTTTCCAATGTGTTTGGTAAGTACAAAGTGGACACATAAAATTTAATAAAATGTTATTTCTGTCTGTGTGCAACTCAATGTGTTTAGTCAAGTTCTGCTTGGAAGTAAATTGGCGTTTACAAAGTTTATAATAAAGCTGCTTGAAAGTCAAAACCAATTGAAAGTTTTGTTTTCCTGTTTTCACTGGCCACCTGCAGCAGAAGGACTCGTTGATTTAGAACTTTCTGAGTCTTGCTTAACTTTATTTTTCTGTGCTGCTGTTATGTTCTTTTTCTCATTTGAATAATTTCTTCCCTTTAATTTATTTTATGGAGAATGGACAATAGAAAGGGGTGAAGATGCTACAGTCTGATGGTTCAACTTTTACTTTTATTTCTGTGCTGTAGACAGTACTATTAGGGCCTTTTTCTCTTTCAGAGTTTGTTCCAGAAAGAGTTACCTTGTGGACAATTTGCATATCTTTTAAGCATTATTTGTGAACTATATTTCCTCTTATAAAGAAGGCATTTGCATGCAGTTAAATTGTATTCAGTCTTTGAATAAGACATTTATTTTCGAGTCTTAAAAAGAATTTTTTAGGAGAAATGGTGTACAGGAACAAAGGTTGCCCAGGCTATATAGCCATATCAGGAGTAATTGAATCCTTCCTCAGTCCTCTATGAACTTTATCAAAATGCCTCCTTATATTCACTTTTGTAGCAAATGATTTATAAGATATGGACAATTCCTATTCAATCTTACTAGACCATTCTTACGGTGCCCTTTAGTAGAGGACTAGTTCGGATTCTTTCGTGTTTCAATATACTCCTTTAGTTTACTTTTTTTTGTGTACTTTTCTAATGTGCCCATGAACACGGCGTCTGGAATTGAATTCTTTTCTACAAAGATAACAAATCAACTGGTGGCCAAAATCAGAATTCTTAGAAGTTTCCAAGTCAGTGTGATTCCTGAGGCTGTTCATCAGATGTTGGTGTTGCTTCACGGGGCCTGTTTCTGCAGGAGAGGGCTCTACAATTTCTGCTTCTGTATCTGGAACTGGAGTTGTTTTGGACTGTTCAGTATTAGGTTCTTGCATCTGAACTTGAGTTTGAGCAGGAAAATTACTTGACTCAGTGACTTCACCTGGTTTATTAGTCCTTGAAATATACCAAAAACACTGCATTCTGATTAGTTTCTATGGGTTCTAGCCTAATATATTCTCACTTGTCCAGGCTTAGATAAATGGCTTCTAGGAGATCATTTATGGCTTGGTTTTATTTATCATGTATATCAGAAAAGCTGTCATCCATCTGGAGACTTGGAGGGCAGTAGAATGTTTCTATGAGTAATTAAATTGGGTAATCTGAAGAGACTGCGACATAATTTACTCAATAATTGTGTCCCATCTCTTAATAAAATGTGTTTAGTTGTTTAGTTCCCTAATAGTAGGTTCTGTTCTTTAAAGTAGTGAAAATCTTTTGAAAGTTGAATCTGCAAACCTAAACTGACTGAAAGCATTCAAAAATTTGTTGAATGCCAGATTTGGAAATTTGCAGTGGTGGTTGTAACAAAGGTTCCAGAATATACACTAGTTCACAACATCCATGATGATGGTGGTCAGTCTGACACCACTTGGGCCTTAGAGGCATTTTCAGGTAGGTATGACCTACTTTCCTTCTACAGTTGGAAGCTCCTCCTGGGGCGGGCAGACAGGCGGGCGGGCTGGCCGGCTGGGCAGCCGCGGGGCCAGCCTAGCGTGGGAGGTGGCGGACCGCACCTGGCATGGAGCCCCGGGAGGCTGGAGGTAGCGGGGGCCCCGCTCCCTCGCCGGCCAGTCAGCTCACTTGGGCCACGCCACAATGTGCTGCTGCGCTTCCGAAGAATCCCAGCGAAGACGCGGAAGCAGGCAGTGCAGCACCCCCCCCGTGTCTCTGCAAGGCAGCGGCAGCCAGAATCTGCTATTTGAAATGGGGTGAGTATAATCCTTTCAATGCCTATCATATCTCCATTCACTTGCGTGGGTTCATGCAAATCCTCATGGGATCTTCATTTAAACCAAAGGTACTGGGTAAAGCAGATGATCTTTGTCTTACCTTCCTGCAGTCACTAAAACCACTGTTCCTGCTCCATTAACAAATTTTCCTTTGACCTAGATCTTTTCCTATCACATTCTTTTGACCTCATTCCCTTGAAGTCTGGATTGACTTCACCACTCGACTAACATTTGATTCTCCGAGACAATAAATGATTTCTCAATTGCTAAATCTAATTTCAGATCTCATCCTCCTTGACCTTTCTGCAGTTTTTGTCGCTGACATATTCCTACTGAATATTCTCTTCCCCCTTGGTTCCCAGTATATTACTGTGTTCTAGTTTTCCACTTATTTTCAGTCCTTTTTTTCTAGGTGATCATTTATTTTCCTCCCTCTAAACATATGTGTTCCTGAAGGCTCTGTCCCGGGTACTCTTTTTTTTTCTTCATAAATTTTCCATTTATGATCTTTTCTGTTCCTGTGGATTCAGTTGTCATCTGTATGTAGATGACTCCCAAATATAGACATCCGGCCTTAATTTCTCTACTGAACTCCAATTACTTATCACCAACTGTCTGAAGGACATTTTCACCTGGATGTGCTCTCAGTATCTAAAACTCAACATGTCCAAAATCAATCCAAGAGTCTTGGGAATAGCAGTGTCCCCCAACCCACCAGACCTGCTTCCAACTCAGCCTGAAGGGACAAATCATTGTGGAGAAGGCACCCATCTTCCTCATCACCACCAGCAACAATTGTAGATCAACTGCCACCAATTGGCAAACAAACACGAAAGACTTGGGAGTGGTGGTATCCCCCAGCCCTACCCCAACCACCAGTCTTACTTCCAACACAGCTCTCACAGCCATCATTTCGGGAAGCAACTACCATGGAGAAGGAGCCAGCTACCCCCAGAAATTGTCAACCAGCTGTCACAGGGTAGGTAAGTCCACCTGGTAGCCTTTAGCAAGACACCCTAAGGAAGAGATAGGAAGCAACATGTGTTAGGCAATAATAATAGATAACATTTATATATTACCTACCATGTGCCAGGCACTGTGCTAAGTGCTTTACAAATATTATTTGATCCTCCCAACAATCCAGGGAGGTAGGTGCTATTATTATCCCTATTTTACAGTTGAGGAAAACAGATTTTTTTAAAAAGTGACTTACCAGGGGCAGCTAGGTGGCACAGTGGATAGAGCACTGGCCCTGAAGTCAGGAGGACCTGAGTTCAAATCCGGCCTCAGACCAAACACTTGACACTTACTAGCTGTGTGACCCTGGGCAAGTCACTTAACCCCAATTGCCTAAAAACAAAACACAAAACAAAACAAAAAAGTGACTTACCCAAGGTCACACAGCTAATGAGTATCTGAAGCTGGGTTTGAACTTAAGTTTTCCTGACTCCAGACCCAATGTTGTATCCACTGTGCCACCTAGCTGCTCCATTCACATCTTGACCACCATATCCCCTCTGACCTGATGGAGACAGACCAGAACCCCTGAATTTAAAAGCCTTTGAAATAGCAATACCTCCAACACAGTCCCCATGGCTTTCAACCCAGGAAGCAACTCCTGTGGAGATGTAGCCTGGCAACTGCTCCTATAGGGGCTATAGCCACATCTATTGAAGACCTAGAATAGAAAGTTCTTGTCACCAAAGTACTTGGAACTATCAAAAGGATTCAACATCGGAAATTGATATAATTTAATCAGTGGAAATGACATTTAAAAATAGTTATTGCCATCTGCTTTGCCAACATCCCCTAAGGACCATGGGACCTTTTCATGTGACTTGTAGCTGAAATCTTCCCTATGGGTTGTCTCCCCCATTAGAATATGAGCTCCTTGAAAATGGGGACTATCTTTTCTATTTATATCCTTTTAACTTGGCATAGTATTTTGTATATAATAAGTGCTTGATAAATATTTTTTTTCATTCATTCATGGAACTAAGCATCTTCCCCTCGAGACTTTTCCATCCTCCAAACTCCAATCTTTTGTCACCCAGTTTTACCACCTTGAATTATTTTTCAATCTTCACTCTCCTTACCCAACCCTCTACCCAACCTCCCAAAAGAAAACCTAAACCAGAAATCAAAGGAAATATTTGAATAAGAAAACCCAACAGGTTGTGAAGTCTTATGAATTATATATATTAAGTAATTATTGTAAGTTGAACTGAGCTGTTGATCTTACCTCTTGGATGTGTATCTTATCTCTCTCCTCCCTTCACATAGCCACTATCACACTTCAAGCCCTCATCAGCTCTCACGTGGACTATATCAATATCTCCTAATTAGTTTTCCTGCTTCTAGTCTCTTCCGTTTCCAATGCCCCTTTGTTCTGAATCCACATTTATAGGTTGGATTTAGTGCTAGGAATTTGTTTTGAGTGTCAGGACCCCATATTTCTTTCTAGGGATCCTTGAATCATATAAGGAATTTAGCTGGAGGTCTGAACCAAGCGTCCAGGTGTCCCTTCTACATGGAACATTTGAACAGATGTCTGCCACTAAAAGGGCAACCTGCCTAGTCTTTAAAGCCCAACTGTAATACTACCTTCTCCCTCAACTGTGCTACCCTTCCCTACTTCCATACTGGACATCCCACAGCCCTTTGTACCTCTCTTATCCATTTATTCATTATTCTGTATGACAATTATTTGTGTTTTTATCTTGTCCACCTAATAGCTCCATGAAGGTAGAAATGACAGATAAGGCACTACCAAAATTGATTAACATCACCAGCCCTTACACAATGATCTTACATATAATAGACATCTAGTAATTCAACTCAACAAGCATCTATTAAGAGTCTCCAAGACACTGCAAGGACTAGTGCTGTAAAGAAAAAAATGAAAACAGTCCCTGCCTCCTTGATGCTTCTATGCTTCTGGGTCATAATAAAACATACACAAGTAAATAAAGTCCAGATAGTTTGAGGAGGAAGATAATACTACCCATCAGGAGAATCAGGAAGGGCTGAGGAGCTAAGCCTCGAAGGAAGATGAGGATTCTGAGTGGGAGCCATGAGGAGGGATTACAGGCCAGGAGGTGGAAAATGTTTCTTATTTGTTCAGATGAATTGAATTATTACCTCAACAGCTGTTAAGGAAAAGGCAAGGAAAATCCACTGAACAGATCTCCTTTTATGATCTCCTAATACTACATGGGCTCTTTGAAATTCTCAAGAAATATTTCAACTTGACACCATATAAATAAGAAATGCGCTCCACAGGGATCAAAGTCCTCAACCCTTTTAATGATGACGTCTCCTTTTCTAACGTCTAAGTCTAGCCCAACCCTGTGTTTGCTTACTTGGTAACATATGCTGGTTACGGTAATGAGACAACCAAAGAACTTGGCATTAGTATTTTCATGCTTCTTACACCTGGAAAATTCAATTAAGTCTGGAGCTAGAAGAAGTAAATGGTTGCAGATGTGGAGGCAATGACAAATATGCCTTCCGAGCACCAGCAGCAGTGTTTTGTGTCAAAGGTTTTCCTGCCAATTGAAATGTTAGCGAGAAGGACTAAAAAGGCAATCAGCGACTGCCTGGGTTAATTAGTGTATACAGGAAGTTCAGCATCATCCTGCTTACTAAGTCAGACCAAACTTTATCTCATTGACTACTAGAAAATCTGTTCTGCTAGGAAACTCTGAACCTGAAATACAGTATAGATCACGACTCTCATTTGTTGAAATAGGTTTCCAAGAGACTCATCCAGAGGCATTATTGGCTAAATGCTGAGGAGAGGGTAGTCACTGAATTTGATTAATTTCATGTCAAATTGAACCGAATTAGGAGAATTAGTGATTATTTTCAAACTTGGATAATCAGCAATGTTTATAATCTATTTGTTCTTAATGGCAGGTGGTGAGGGATCACTTCAAATGGCATGTTATTTAGAGGGAGAGTTCTCTAAAACAATAATCAACCTAAGGATGTGAATAACGCACTTGGCTTTCAGCAATATAGTATAGATACAAACTTCTGGGAAACAGTGGAAGCAAAGAGTTCAACTTTGTGAAAAGCCATTATAGATGAGATAGTTCACTTTATTTTATTTATTTATATGAAGTTTTATTGATACTTTTTATTTTTATATCATGGTCACTTTTGGATGAGCCCTTCTCCTGCCCTCTCTCCCGTGCAATGAGCCTTTCTTTGAAACAAAGGAAAAGCAGTTAAGTAAAATCACCAAAATATTATGCCTGACAGAATATGCTATATTATTCTACATCTGTAATTCCCCTGCCCCACCTTGCCACATACAGACCTTCTTCCCATGAAAGGATAGTGGTAATTTCTTTTTCTTTTTTCTGTGGCTGGCATTGGGTATTGTAACAATAGAGTGGTAAGTTTCATTTTTACTTTTATCATTTACATCGTTGTAGCCATTGTACAGATTATTTTTCTAGTTCTGTTTACTTCATTTTCATTAGTTCATATAAGTTTATCTAGGTTTCTCTGAATTCCTCATTCAGTTTCTTATAATGTAAGAACATTCTATTTTCAGATGCCACAGTTCATTTAGACATTCTCTAATCCAAGGGTTACCATTGTTTCCAGTTCTTTGGTTAGGTGGCTTAGTTTAATTAAGCAAAAGTGTGTATGTAGCACTGGAGAGGAGAGACAGCAACGAATTTGGCTTGGTATGCTTTTGTTTGCCACTTTTAGCCAGAGGATTATTGTCCTATCTTACTTAGAACTGTTCATCGATTCCATAAGAACATGATATTAGGAGAAACAATGTTGAGGGATTATGGAAGAAGCTCAGTTATTTTCATAGGAATAATGTTACAAATGGGTGATTGAATAAATGGTGTGGTGAGATTCTAGGATTCTATGACGTTTGGTTACGAGGCATTAATGCTCATATAGGATCAATGCTCTAGAGCTTCCTTTCCTCAGATGCCATCTACTCCAACCCCCCATAAGGAACAAAGCACAGCACAGTGGAAAGAGAGCTGAATTTGGAGGCACAGCAAGGGAGCTCAGATGTCACCTCCACCCCTGTGGGCAAATCACTTTACCTGTCTGAAATTAATTGTTCTTTGGATGTTTGATAGAATCCACTTGTGCATCCTACCTTCGATCTTTCCTTCACCCACAAACGTACTACTCACATGTTCAAGAGTTCTGAAATCCTCTTATCCGATCATAATCTGTTGGAGTTTTTTCCCCTCTTGCTCTGCCTTTTCTTGTATCACTAACTCTCCTCTTCACCTTCACCAGGAACTCCGTTCCCTTGACCCTTCAGTTCTTTCCCAGGCCATCTCCCCTGCACTGGCCACTCTCTCCTCTTTGCCCATCTTGACCCCTTGGTGAACTCTACATTGTCCTCCTCTCTTGAATCCCTAACCCCCTTATATCACTGATTATGCCCAGCCAAGCTCAGTCTTCCATCACTCCTTTCTTTTTTTTTTTTTTTTGGCCTTTGGTCCTATACTTTTCTGAATGAAGGTGGAAAAAATCATGTAACCATTCTGACAGAATCTACTACAAATTTATTTTACGTAACCTCAAATGAGCTGTCACAGCCACTAGGCAATCCTATTTTACTTCTATTATCAACTTACTATCCCATTCTCCTCACAGTAGCTCTTCCAAACCTTTTCATCCCTCCTCAAGCCTCTCCTGGTTCCCCTGCCCTGCACTCTCTCAGCTGAGAACTTGCCTCATATTTTACAAAAAAAAAATTGAGGCCACTTGTCACGAACACCCTCTTCTCCCTTCTTCCTCTTCTCCTATCATTCTGCCTTCTGCCACTTTCCCCTCCTTCACTCCTGTTTCAAATGATGAAGTGGCCTTCCTCCTTACCAAGGCTAACCCTGTTACTTGTTCAAAGGATTTCATTCCATCTCATCTCCTCTTACAGATTGCCTCCTCTGTCGTTCCCCACTCTCACATATTTTCAATCTTTCCCTCTCTATGCTAGTTTCCTACTGCCTACAAATATGTCTGTGTCTCTCCTATCCTGAAAAAACCCTCACTGGTTCTTTCCATCCCTGCTAACCATCATCTCTTCTGCCTGTTGTAAGTAAACTCCTTTCAATACAGTAGGTGCCTCCACTTTCCCTTCACTCTCTTCTTAACCCCTTACAGTCTGGCTTCCAACCTAATCATTTCAACAAAACTGCTCTCTTTAAAATTATCAGTAGTTTCTTAGTTGTGAAATCCAGAGGGCTTTTCTCCATCCTTGTTCTCCTCTGCAGCCTTTGACACTATTGATCACTCTCTCCTTCATACTCTCTTCTCTCTAGCTTTTCAAGGCAACCCTCTCCCCTGTTTCTCTTCCCACCTCTCTGACCTCTTCTCTACCTCTTTTGCTGGATCTTTTTCCAGATCTCATTCTCAGGATTCTGTCCTACGTTCTCTTAGCTTTGCCCTCTCTACTACTTCACTTGGTGATCTCATCAGCTTCCATGGATTTAATTACCATCTCTATGTAGATGATTTATTTCCTGCCACAACCTCTCTGCTGACTTCCAATCTTGCATCTCCAACTGCCTTTCAATAATCTGGAACTGGATTCAACAGACATCTTAAATTCAATATGTCCAAAACAGAACTCATTGTCTTTCCCCCTAACCCCCCCCCCCCCCCCCCCCAACCTTCTCTAAAACTGTAGCACCATCCTCAGGTTTATAACCAAGGAATCCTTGATTCCTCATTATCTCTTGTCCTGTCCATATCCAAGCTGTTGCCAAGGCCTGTCGATTTCACCTTTGCAATAGTTCTTAAATATGTCCCCTTCTGTCCTCTGACACTGCCACCACTCTGGTGCAGTCCCTCATCACCCCATGCTTGGATAATTCAATAGCCTCCTGGGTGAGTCTTTCTCACCCAAGTCTCTCCCCACTCCAATCCAATCCTCCATTAGCCACTAAAGTGATTTTCCTAAAACGCAAGTCCAATCATGTCACCCCTTCCCCCAACCCCCCTCCACTTAATAAACTCCAGTGGTTTCTTATTACTTCCAGGATCAAATACAAAATGTTTTGTTTGGCATTCAAAGCCCTTCATAACCTAGATCCCTCCTATCTTTCCAGTCTTACTCCTTGACATGTGCTCTTCCATATAGTGACACTGGCCTCCTTGGTTGTCCCACAAACAAGACACTCCACCTCTTAGCTCTGGGCATCTTCTCTGTTGTCTCCCAGGCCTGGAATGCTTTCTGTCCTCAACTGTTGTCTCCTGAGCCTCTCTGGCTTCCTGTAAGTCCCAAATAAAATCCCACATTCTACAAGAACAACCCTTCTTAATTCTAGTGCCTTCCTTCTTTTAATTATTTCTTATTTATCCTGTGTATTGTTCATTTTGTAGATATTTATTTTCATGTTATTTCCCCCATTAGATTGTAAATTCTTGGAGGGCAGGACTATATTTGCCTTTTTTTTGTATTCTCAGCACTTAGCATAGTGCCTGGCACATAGTAGGCATTTAATAAATATTTATTAATTGATTTTTTTCTCTGGAAATTCATATATGGCATGTTCATTTTCTTCCACTGAAATGGAATTAATTCTGATTCTTGCTCTGTTAATTTGATTATTTTATATTTTTGTAAATATTCATTTATTTTATAGGAATTGTTGGTTTTTGTTGGCATATAATTGGGCAAAAAGTTTTTAATCTTCATTCTTTGTGGTGAATTCTCATTTAATTTTTGATACTGGTAACCTGATTTTTCTCCTTTTTTAAAATCAAATTAGCTAATAGTTTATGTTATTAGTTTTTTTCAAAAGACTAGCTCATAATTTTATTTATTAATTTAATGGTTTTATTGTTTTCAACATTGTTTATTTTTTTAATTTTCAAGATTTCTATTTTGGTGTTTAATTGGTATTTTTTCATTTGTTGCATTCCTAATATTTTTAGTTGCATTCCCAATTCATTGATCTTTTCTCTTTTTTTGTTAAGAAGTGTTTAGAGAGATACATTTTCCCCTAATGACTTCTTGGGCTGCATCTAAACATTTGAGAGTGTTGTTTCACTGTTGTAATTACCTTTAATTAAATTACCCATTGTTTCTATTTGTTCTTTGTTATCTATTTTCAGTTGATTTTTAATACATTTTCAGTGGACTTTTATTATAATTTTGTTGCATTGTGATCAGTAAAGGATATATTCAATATTTCTGTATTTATTTGTGAGGTTTTTATGTCCAAAAACATGTTTACATTCTAATGAATAGGGGAGATGGGGGGGATGGCAAAAAGGTTGTTTTAGAACCCCAATGTCACATGGCATTATAGAGGAAGTCAATTGAGATAGAAGATCTATACATAATTTTATGTTTTGAAAATGTAAGAAAAAAAGGGGGGGGGAGAAGAGGATATATTAGGGTAAAATTGGAGAAAAGTTAGGAAAACTTTTTATGACCCACAATCAGGTTGTGTAAGTAGAACCATATCCAAACACAGAAGGATTGGGGAAAGTTAGTGTCACTTGAACTTCATATTCATCTAAACTGGTCAAAAGACCATAGAATACACACATAGAAAGTTTGGCACAGAAATACATTTAAGTCAGTACTATCTAGATAGGAACAGGAAGAGGAAAAGGAGGAACATAAGAGGGAGGGGTAGGTTCAGGGAGGGATTAGTCAACAGCAAAGCAAACCTTAAGCTTGGAGAGAGGATAGGGAAGGGAAGGTTAAAGGGAAATAAAGGAAAGGGTATAAAGAAGAATATAGAAAAGAAAAAGTATGTGAATAGAATGGAAGAGAATAAACAATTAACTATCATAAATTATTGAGAATAGAATGAACTTATCCATAAAATGAAAGAGGTTAGCACAATGGATTAGAAAATAAAATCCAACAATGTTTTTATAAGAAATACATTTGAAATGGAGATTCATATTGGGGCAGCTAGGTGGTGTAGTGGATAGAACACTGGCCCTGGATTCTGGAGGACCTGAGTTCGAATCCAGCCTCAGACACATAATACTTACTAGCTATGTGACTCTGGGCAAGTCACTTAACCCCACTGCCTAGCCAAAAAAAGAAAGAAAGAAAGAAATATAGATCCATAACAAGCTAAAAGGGGTCAGCAAAATCTATTATGCCTCAAATGAACACCAAAAAGGCATAGCAATTATGATTTCAGACAAGGCAACAACAAAAATAGACTTAAAAGAGATATAAGAAGGAAACTATAGTTTGCTGAAAGGTAACAAAGACAATGAATTAACATATGTGCATAAAATAACATAGCTTCTAAATATTTAAAGGATGAATTAATGACAAGGAAAAATAGACCATAAAATTATAATAATAGAGAACCTCAATTTACCCCCATCAGCCCTAGATTAATTTAACAAAAAACAAACAAAACAGAAGTTAAAGACCTGAGTAGAATTTTAGAAAAATTAAATATGATTGATTTCTCTTTGGTGATTATTGACTAGAAATAGAAAGTAGAATACATGTTTCTCAGCTGTGTATGGTACTTCACCAGTATGGGATTGTTTTTTCATCTGTAAAATGAGGACATTAGAAGGGACCTCTAAGCTCTTTTCCAGTTCTAGATTTATGATCCAATGCTATTGCAAAATGTTTGTCAGGGCAATCTTACGTGTAGTATGTTTATAAAAGAAAGGTCATGCAAGGGTCTTTCAGTCAAAACAGGTTGCAAAGGTGAATATTATATACTTATTATGATTTAATATTAAATGGAATATACAAGTATTTTTGTGTTCGTTTTTTAAATTGTGTGTGGGGTTTTTTTGGGGGGGAGGTAGCGGGGTGAAGGGATGGTCTGGACCTGCCTGAGATTTCAATGGTGTGGGCAGTTTCCAGTGTGAAACACCTTCTACCAATGCATTTTGCCAGTTTGTCTAAAACTTAAAAATAAGCTGTTTTGACTTGCCCACAGTCACACAACTAATAGTCCCAGAGTCAGAACTTGGACCTATGTCTTTTTGACTTCAAGGCTGTCTTGCTATCTACTATGAGACACTGTCTTCTGATGGTTAAGTATATGAATGTAAGAAGACAATTTAAATTCTAAATTGTTTTTTCCTGTTTCCTTACCAAAGGCATCCTTGAGCACTTGGAAAACGATACCAATTCATGCAATTTTTCTTGTTTCCCTGACCCCTCGGCAACATGTAAATCTTCCCTCTCAATTAGCCTCTTTGTGAAACCTATGAATGTAGTTTAATCTGTAACCTGACTTAGTTTACCTATAAAGTCTGTTTAACTAGCTTTGTTTATGTATAAGATTATGACTGTTTAGGTTTGTTCAACTTTTATGACATTGATGAAAGCATGGGATTATGGACCTGTCTTTTCTCTAACTTTTATGGCCTAAGAGAAGATTGCAATATGTAAAAATTATTTCTCTATCATTTGGACATAATTTTCCTATTAAGAAGCCTTGTTAGAATCCTAATGATCAGATTTATTGTTTTCTCTGAGGTCTGAATCTATGCTTGCATGTAATAGTTAAACCTGTTTTTACCTATATGATTTCTGCATCATGGTAAATATATTTCAGCTGCAGTTCTCTCTCCATAAACTCAGAGGAGCTATTTCTCCCATAACACTATATTGACATTCCTGTTCTTCAGGGGCAAAGTTTCTGGTTAGGAGAGAGGACATGTGGTGCCAATATCCTTATAAGTGCTCTGTAAACCTTAAATGAATGGCTATCTAAATATTTTCTAGAGCAGTGTCTCTCTCTGAGCTTCTTTCCTCGTCTGTAAAATGAGGAATAATTCTATTTATAGTACCTATATTACAGGGTTATGGTGGAAGCCTTTATACAGTGCCATATTAGTGGTTCTGCTTGACATATAGGATGACACAAACACTTGAGACTGGAAAACTCTTCCACATTCTAGCCGCAATGTACTTTGCCAGCATTATTTCATACTCCTATCATATACATAATGCTTTAGCTATTTGGATTCTGAGCCATTCTTTAGTCTTGCCCTACTCTTCCCACTTCTTTACCTTACCTGTTTTCTCTCATGCCTAGATTTTTCCAGCCCCCCCCCACCCCCATCTGCAACTGCAAAAATCCTTCCTCTAGGCCAGGGGTTCTTAAGGGGTTTTTTTCTTTTTTTAATGTCATAGACCTCTTTCGTAGTCTGATGCATACAGACACCTTCTTGGAAAGTAAAAATTGAAAGAAATGTTAAATTTTAGGGCTTACTGAAAATAAGATGCTTTTTTCCCCATCCACGTTCATGGACCCCTTGAAATCCAACCAAGTCCATGGACTCCAGGTTAAGAATTCCTACTTTATTCACTACTCAACACTGCCTCTGAATAGAATATTAAGGTGATATTGAAATGAAAAAAAAAAAAAAGGAAATATACAAGGACATATGGAAAGACCTATATGAGGTGATGCAATTAAAGGTGCTTTTTAATCGCTAAAACTGTATATACATTATAAAACAACTTAAAAAAAAAAAAGGAAGGAAAATAGGGCCAGGAGTGTCAGAATTTCAAAAAAGCCTGGGACACATGACATATCTATAGCACATAACACATTGCCTGGCACATTTATCAACAAAAGAACAGAACAGTGACATGCAAAATATAACTATAAAAGCAATATTTTCCTGTAACTAAAAAGAAAATCTGAAAACCAAAGAAATATAGTTGAAAACAAAAAAAATGAATTTAAACATAAAACTAGGTGCTGGTTTTTTTTTTCCCATTTTATCTTTCAACTAAGAAATAATTCCTCTTTCATCTCTTTGGGATATAGACCTGGTTGTGGCACTAGGTCAAAGGGTAGGCAGAGTTTAGTGGCTTTCCGCTTTCTAAATTCCTGGATCAATTCACAGCTTCACCAGTGGTGCATTTATGTGCCTCTTTCCCTAAAGTTCTTCCAAAATTTTTCATTTTTCTTTTTTGCCGCCTTCTCCAGTGTGATTGATATAAAGTGGAACTTAAGAGTTATTTTAAATAATTTTTCTAATTATTGGGTGATTTTGAATCATTTTCCCCTTCATATTGTAGCTATTGATAACTTGAATGTCTTCCTATGAGAAATGTCCATATCCATTGACCATTTATCAATTGAGGATACGGTTTTTTCTTTTTAAGGCAAAAACAAGCCTAATAAAAAAAGGTAAACTGTTAGCTAATCTGGTTTTAAGGGAGGAAGCCAAATTACTAAAGTTAAAAATGAAAATAACAGATAAAGATGAAATTTTTGGGAATTATTGCCCAATTATATATAGTTAAATTGATAGATGTGTACTTATCTCCAAAGACCAAATAAAAATAAAAAATAAATTCTACCTGATAGCCAAAAACAACAAAAAAACACTGAACAAGCTATAAATGACCTCCTATAGTGGACCCCAGATCCAAATGGATTTACAATTCTGTAAGTCAAAGAACAATTCTAACATTACAGATTTTTCACAAAAATAAAACTTCTATAACTTATAAAGTTATAACTCCTAAGCTTACCAAACTCCTATAAAACATGATTTTCACACACAAAACAGGAAGTAGAGAAAACTATTGATCAATATCTTTAATAACTCACTACAAAAAGACTGAATAAGATATTGACAGTGTATTGCAACATATTAAAAAGACTATAAATAGGTTGTATTTAATTATACCATGAATGCAGTGTTATTTCAACATTGTCAGCTATAAACATAATAGACATTAATAAAATTCATAATCAGCAGAATCAGGAAAAGCTTTTTAAAAATTTATTTTAAATTCATGTAATAAAACAAGCATTTCCATAATATGGTATAATAAAAAGATGATTGCACACAAAGCTACAAATCTGTTATGTACAATTTGCTATTCCTTTTAAATATATGAAATTATCATGTAAATTTTTTCTTCCCTCTCCCTCCCCTCATCCTAGAGATGACTACCTTTAGAAACAAATAGGTATGGATATATAAAATTATTTTATGCAGACTTCTATTTACCAGTTCTTTCTCTGGATGCTGATAGTGTCTTTCTTCACATATTCTTTATTTTTAATTTGTGTAGTTATTATATTCAAAATGACTTATTTGCTCAGTTGTTCCTAAAACATTGACGTTGCCATATACAATCTTCTTTGTTCTGCTCATTTCACTCTTCATTATTTCGTGCCAAGTCTTGCCATGTTTTTCTAAGATCATTGAGCTAATAATTTCTTATAGCAGAGCAGTATTCCATCACAATCATATACTACAACTTGTTTGGCCATTCCCCAATTGATGGGCACCCTTGCAATTTCCAGTTCTTTGCCACCACATTCACATTCAAAGTTCTATTTGTGAATTTTTCTTATTTTTACTATTTTCCTTCTCAGCCTCTTTTTGCCCTATCCCCGTTACCTTATCTTCCCCCCTTATCCCCTTATTCCTTATTTTACCCACCTCTCTAAGAACTTTGACAAAGTGTAACACCCATTTATGTTAAGAGAAAAATCCCTACTAAAAAGCAAAGGAATAAATGGGCTTTTCCTTAATATGTAGACACTATTCCATCTAAAATCAAGAAATAGCATCTATCTGTAATGGAGAAACGTAAGAAGCTTTTCTGAAAAGATTGTTTGCTTTAAGGGTAAAACAAGGATGTCCAAAGTCACTATTATTTGATACAGTTCTAGATACAGTTGATACAGTTTGATACAGTTCTGGTAGCTATTGTAAAAAGGGTTAAGAACAAGATCATTGCTGTTGAGATGGTTTAGAGAACTCAACAGATTTAATTAAAAATTGACATGACTTTAGTAAGATAGCAAGATGTAAAATACACACAAATCAACCACCTTTCTGAATATTGCCAATAAAACCCAGCAGCAAGATAATAATAATAATAAAAAAATTCCATTCAAAATGGAGCGGACTAAGGAGTCCATTCATTACTACATCACTCTCAGGATTTATAACTCATAGAACACTAGAAATAAAAGACAATTAGAGAAATGAATTGGGCCTTGCTGTTAAAAAATCATGGCCAAACTATAGATTTAATGCCATAACAAACTGAAAAGAGGTTACTTTATTTTTAATTAAATTTTATTTTTCAGTTTACAAAAACCAGCTCTCTTCTCCTCACTGCCCTGACAACTGGACTAAGAAGGAAAAAACCCTAGTTGCAAACATGCAGTCATGCAAAACAAATTCCCATATTGGCTGCATCTAAAAATATCTTATTTTGTACCTCAAGTCCATCACCTTTCTGTCAGGATGTGGGTAGCAGGACTCGACAATGGTCCTCTGGTATCATAGTTGGTCACGGCATTGATCAGTTGGTTTTACAAAAATGTTGTCATATAAATTGTTCTGCTCACTTCACTCTGCATTAGTTCATACAAACCTTCCCAGATCTCAGTGAAACTATCCTTTTCATTGCTTCTTATGGTAACAGTAGTATTCCTTCACGTTCATACACTATACTTGTTCATCCACTCTCTAATGGGTAATCCCCAAGTTTCTAGGTATTATAACTATTTTTGCACTTACGGATCCTTTCTCTCTTTTTCTGAGCTCTTTGTAGGCCTGCCTTGCAGTGGTATTGCTGGTTCAAATACTAAGAACAGTTTAGTGACTTTTAGTCACTATATAGTTTCACATTTCTTTCCAGAATGGCTGGACCAATTCTCAACTCTACCAATGCATTTCTGTGCCTTTTTTCCTCCTAGCTTCTTCAACATATGTGATTTTCCTTTTTTGTTAACTTTTCCAATCTGTTGGGTATAAAATGAAACCTCACAGTGCCATAATTGTATTTGTCAAGTTATTGGTGATTTGGAGCATTTTTCCTAAGTCTACTGATAGCTTGGATTTTTTTTTTCAAACTGCCTGTTATCTTTTGACTATAAATTAATTGGGGAATGGGTCATGAACTTATACATTTGAATCAATACTTCATACTCTTAGAAATGAGACCAAAGGGTTACTTTACAGCACTAGATAAATTAAGAAAATTCATCTGGGTGGGGGGGTGAGAAAGGTTAATAATATTAAGAGAAATAATGGGGGGAATAGTAGGAAATTAAAGTTACCTAGAAGTATTAGATCTCAAACTGTGCCATTAAGTTTAGTAAGCATCAAACTATATGGTAATGGTAAAACAAAACAAAACAAAACAAAAAAACCCAGAAAAGTTGATCAGTGGAACAGATTTGTTGAACATGATCCAGAACCAAGTGAACCTAGTAGCACTGCGTTGAATAAACTCAAGACAGCAACTACTGGGGAGTAAGAACTCTATTTCACAAAAACTGCTGGGAAAACTGGAAAGCTGCTCGGCACTAATTAGGTTTAAACCAACATATTGTGCACCATATTCTACTCTAAGTTCCAAATGGACACGTGATCTAAATAAACAAATGACATAAGCAGCATGAACACATAAGAGGAAATTTTTTCATATCCATGGCTATGGGGAAATATTTAACAAGGGATAAAGATGACAATAGGAGATAAAATGGACAATTTAAAGTACATAAAATTGAAAAGCAGAACCAATATCAATGCATTTAGTATTAGAAAGTTAACTGGGTAAAAATCTTTGTAGCATATTTCCTTGATAAAGTCTGAAATACAAGATGTGTAAGAAATTGATAGAAATCTGTATAAGCAAGAGGTTAAATACGTAAAGGAGATGAACAGGGAAACTGTCAGCAACCATATGAAAAATTCTCTAAATCACCAATAGTAATTAGGTCCTTGAGCGCAGAGATTGTTTCATTCTTTGCCTCTTCAGTGACTATTTCCTGGCACACTGTAGGTTCTTCATAAATGCTTGTTACGGGAAATGCAAATTCAAACAATACTTTAATTCTCCTTCAGATCGATAAAGATGAAAAAAGAGGAAAACGAAATTGTTGAGGAGCTATGGGAGGACAGACACACTAATGTACCACTGGTGGGATTGTGAATTAATCTAACCGTTCTGGAAATAAAAATGGAACTATACTTCAAAAACTCTGATATAAAAGAGGTCAAAGACACAGATAAAGGACTCATTTGTATAAAAAACACTTATAGGGGCAGCTAGGTGGCGCAGTGGATTGAGCACCAGCCTTGGATTCAGGAGGACCTGAGTTCAAATGCGGCCTCAGACACATAACACTTACTAGCTGTGTGATCCTGGGCAAGTCACTTAACCCCATTGCCTAACCAAAAACAAAAACAAACACAAACAAACAAACAAAACAAAAACAAACAAAAAACATTTATAGTAGGTCCTTTCATTATTTTTTTTGGTAGTAAAGAACTGGAAACAAGGGGAATGGCTAAATGAATTATGGGATATGAAAGTAATGGCATTAGTTAACTTTCATAAAGAAGCAATAATGACAGTCTTGGGGAGACCAAGGATGATTTATACAAATTGATGAAGAGAACTACAACAAATGTACACAATGATCATAATTACATAACTTCTAAACACTTTAGAACTCTGATCAATGTAGTGACTAATCAGAACTCTATGAGAAGTAGATACATCTTGGGTATAAAATGAGACACAGATTTTCAGTCATGGTCAATGTTTTGATTGCCTACACTTATTTACCACAAGGAAGGGTGCGGAGGAAGAGTGTGAATTGGTGAGTAGAGACAGTGATGCACCCCAAAAAAAAGCTATCAATGAAACATTTTAATACATGGAAAAGAACAAGTTTACAAGGGAGACAAAAGGCAGTTTTGTTACTATGATGTTAAAATTTAATATAAATTAAGAAACCAGCTGAAGCTGTCTCATTTATGATCCTTTTTTGTTCTTTCTATATTGAAATGTTCACGCTTATTAACGTGTAAGCTCACAAATCTTACTTTTGCCACATCGCACGTCAATCTCCTCTCCTGACAAGGCCACCACTCTGGTGCAGGCCCTCATAACTTCACACCTCGATTTCGTAATAGCAGGATCAAGTCCGAAATACTTGCGAAGTCTTCATAGCCTACTTCCCCAACACCAACTCTTCAATCTAGTGACACTGGCCTCCTGTTTGGTACTAGTTGCTCCCAACATTTTCTCCAGTTGTCCCCCATGCCTAGAATGCTCTTCACCTCTGCCTACTTCTGAATAATTCCCTGGCATCCTTTTTTTTTCCCTAATGGGGGAGACAACATGCAAACAAATATATACAAAGCGAGCTATGCACAAGAAAAACAGGAAATAATTAAAAGGAGGCACTGGAATTAAGAGAGGGAGGGAAAGCTTCCTACAGAAGGTGGGATTTAGTTAAGACTTAAAGGAAGTCCTGGTTTCCTTTAAGTTCAAAGTAAAATCCCATCTTATACAGAAAGCTTTTCCCCATCCTCTTAATTCTAGTATCCTCCCTTTGTAAATAACTTGCCTTGTCTAGTTGTCTGCATGTTGTCTCTATCAGGGGTTGTGAACATACCGACAGGGACTATTTTGGCTTTTTTGTATCCCTGGTGTTTAGCATAGTACTTGTCACAAGTGTAGGTGCTTAATAAATGTTTGATTGAAAATTAAAAAGTAACTTTTTTTGGGGGGGGTTAGGCAATGGGGTTGACTCACCCAGGGTCACACAGATAGTAAGTGTTATGTGTCTGAGGCCAAATTTGAACTCAGGTCCTCCTGAATCCAGGGCCGGAACTCTATCCACTGCGCCACCTAGCTGCCCCTAAGAAACCTTACTCTTTTTTTTTTTTTTTTTAAAGGCAATTGGGGTTAAGTGACTTGCCCAGGGTCACACAGCTAGTAAGTAAGTGTCAAGTATTTGGTCTGAGGCCAGATTTGAACTCAGGTCCTCCTGACTTCAGGACCAGTGTTCTATCCACTGCGCCACCTAGCTACCCCAAGAACTGGATATCTAATAAAGAGATCTGGAATCCAAATCTAAGCCATGCAACACCTGTGTGACCTTAATCAAAGTACCAATACTTTTGGGCCCTGAGTTTAAAAATGAATGGGCTGGACAACATGATCCCTAGAACCCTTCAGCTCTACCAGTCTATTAATTATTGAGCATTGTGACAAAACCAAACAGAAGGCTCCTTAACTTCCTGCTGCCAAATACACAGTATACTTTTTACAAATGAAAAATAAGTATTTAAGTTTGTTTCTATTTTTAAAAACTAGAAAAAAGATGATCTTCATCGCATAAAATCAGTTATATTAGAATATATCCTTCCTGTGAAAACATAAATTGACATTAGAGCTATTAAATTCAAATTCCCACAAAATCCCCTCGCCAATAAAAAAAAAAAACAAGACCACTTTTAGAATTTTATTGAAACTGTTTTGGAATTTTGACAACTCAGTATAATACATTAAAATTTTGCTTTTCTACCAGTATTTCCACCTGCTTTACATAATATCTAAGCATAATTTTTAAAAAGTTAAAATGTTACTATTTCCTACTTTTTCCCATGATATTTCAGTTAGAAAGATGCTAATGTTCTACATTATTTTTCCAGGCTGTCTTTGAACATTGTCACAATTGTTAAAAATTGGCTGAAATACTGAATTTTAATATACAATTTTATGGCCCTTGTCCCTTGTAAGATAGAAAAAAAGTTTTTTATTGCACAACTGCAAAGTTTTAAAATATTAACTGGCTAGAAATTTGTTAAAATTTGAGATAACGGAATATGAATGAACATAAATATGAAATCTTCATATAAAATATTTAAGCACTTCCTATCAGAGAATGTCCAAGACAGTTAAAATCATCTCTAAACTGCAGTTAATGAGTCAAAAAAAATTGTGGCACTTTAGAAGATAAGATATTTATTCTATTGCATATTCTGAGTACTCAAACAGCCTGATCAAAGCAGGTTACTGGACAGAATAAAAAGCAATTTTCCCTAAGGTGTTAATCTTTTGGGATCACGGGGAAACATGGATGTTTGACGAACATTGTGTAATCCCAGGTACAACATTGTAACTCGCTCCAACCCTGTAAAAATAAGATATTTCATCAATCTTTTTGTTTTCCAAAATCTTTTCAGGATCTGACTCACTTAAAATGATCAATACTAATGTATTTATTCAACTGAAATAGATATCACAGTTGCTTTTCACTAAGAATAACAAAACAATTATTTTGAGCTATTGGAACATGCTAGTTGACAATTCAGAAATGTAGATTATGCTAAGGAGCTGGATCAGATGATTTAAAAAATCTTCTCCAGTAGGTATTCTGTAATAAGCTTACCACTACTGCCCAAAGATAAATTACCTCAACCAATGTGACCATTAAAAAAAATAATGCCAGGGATACATGAATTAATTTTATTTTGGTGTATAGAATTTTGTGAAATTTCAAGTTATACTTGAAACCAATTTGTTAGAGTACAGAGTTCAATAAAAATTGTGTCACTAACACCTTATAAAGTTCTTTTTATAATATTCAATTGCAAGATGGTCTCTTATTAGAAGAATACTTTTTCAAAGTAAGATCTGTCTTTTTCCCATATGGCCAAATCAAATATCGTACCCTTCACAAAACATTCTTCAATCTCTTGCCTCTTCTTCCCAATGATGTTCTCTTTCTTGGGTCTCAAATGCACAATACTCCCTTTATGAATTTATTTCATTTTATAATACATAGTTATTGTGCATGTCACATTCTTCTAACTACATTATAAGATCCACGGATTGAATTCAACATTTATTTAACATTTATTCAACATCTAAATTTTGTATTTCCTCTAGAAACTAGCAGTGATGTACGTATTAAAGATGCTTAATAAATACTTAATGAAATGAATTTACGAAGTATGACTACAAAATAACATTTATTTTTCTGTGCAACTTAGGAAAGTAGTTTCATTTCTTCCTATCTACTGGGAATATCTGTTAGGATTAATGACCAAATAGCAAAGCTGGCTGAAAAAATTAGCAAAAGGCTTAATTATTCCTTTTTTTATGACAATCTAACTAAAAGACTATTGATTATATGTCATAAGTGAACCTTATAATAAAATGAGCTTACATGTAAAAAGTATGCTTCAATTTTTCTCATCTTACATTTTACAGAAGAGTAGCAAAGGGACCTCAGTTCTCATTCCAATCCATACCTGAACAATATCCCTGACATTTCCTTATATACACATGGTTATCTGCCCTCACCTTGAAAATTTCCACTAAGGTTTTCAACCTACCATTATACCCCAAGGAGCTCAGTCTATTGTTGGATAGCTCTCATGTTTTTTTAATTCCCTGGATCTAGCCCCAAATCTGTTCTTGTAATCTCCAACCAACGCTCCCATGTTTAAGTTTAAAGCCTTCCAACTAGTAAAAGACAGTTTTCATATCTCTTCTGAATCTTTTCTTTCAATCCCCAATTCTTTCAGTTGATTACTAACTATGTGCCCTATCTGTTCCATGGCACTTCTCTATCTTGGTTGTTTGACCCTGGAGATGTTCTAGGCTTGCTGATGTCCTCACTAAAAGCCCACAACTGAGCAAAAGAAGGGCTTTCATTTTAGAAGACTTGTACTTTCTTAACAGAGAGGTTTCTCTTTTTTTTGGTGGCCACACCACAGTTGATTCATTCGAAGCCTGTAGTTGACCAAAATTGTCAGATCATGTACATACAAACATGTCTGTTTCATACAAACATTTCTTCAGTTGATTTTTTGCATCGACGATGTAGAACTTTGTATTTATTTTTATTAAATTTCATCTTATTAGATAAAGGTCTCTTCCAGCTCTAAATCTATGATATTATGATATTTAAAATTAGTTTATCCTTTCCTACACAACATAGACAAGATACAGACAACTATGAACAAGTGATCAGCATGGGGATAAACTGCTGACTCAAAAAGCACTTTCTCCAACTTTCTTCCAAATGTTAATGGGGGGAAAAAAGCAAATCTTACTTTAAACAATTATTAGCTAAAACAAAGTCAGAAAACCCAATTATAGCTACAGCCTAATAAATTACATTAAAGACTTTAAATCCTGTGAGGATAGTAAAGCAAAAAAGTTTTTTCTTCCATATTCTGAAAACTGTCATTTATTTCAATGAAATTCTAAATTTCAACTAAACCCTACTTATCAATATCATAGAGTTCACTTTTTTTTGAGGGGAAAAAAAGGCAAAAGGAGGGTTGAATTAGGAATCTTCAAGGACTGGGAAAGAAAACTAGGTATTTAATTTATTAAATACATCCAGTATTTTGAACTTCATTATGAATAAAATAAAGTCACTGCCTGCCACTCCTCATTTTAGAGCATTGAAAACGTAAGAATTTCAGAACACAGTCCAAAAAATTACGGTGCATGAATTCTGTCTTGTCAATCTTTTGTTTAGTTCTACTCTCTTTAAAGAGATCTTCCAATTAAATTTGGGGGATTTATAAATATTTAAAATTGAGCATTATCTGATATTTCTTATGTAAGCCTTACTAAAACATGTTGGAATCCAGTTAAAATGAAATTTAGTTAGGATCGATCATTTCCTCAAATAAAATTCCAATTGTAACCAGATATGACACAGTAATAATAAGAAAATATTACCAATGCCACCACCCGCATGAGGAGGGGCTCCAAATCGGAAGGAATCGATGTAAGCCTTTATTTTCTCCAGGTCTACAAAAGGGGGGAAAAAAAAAGCATAACTTTGAACTTATTCCAATGAAAGATGATTTCATATATAATTATTAACTATCTATTACAGAAATGTGTAAATCTGTTTATTTAAAAACAATTCTGCCTTCCTTCTTCCCCAGACACATTTAAAAGAGTTACCAATTCCATGATGTAAAGCCCTCTCTGTTAGCAGCTGAGGATCATGAATTCTCTGTGCTCCAGATAGGATCTCTTCCCCTCTCATGAACATGTCATAGGAGTTTGATTGTTTCTAGAAAAAGCAAAAGTGGCTGTTACTCCATTGTGAATTATTTATCTATTATATTATTATAATACCTATTATATGGATTTTTTTTTAGTATTTATAGCTGTAGAGAAGGTGCCAGTCTGCACTGGTTGACTGAGTCTCCTCACCTGGGAGTCCCCTACACCAATCACATTCTAGATGCAATCCCTGTTCCTATTCACAACCATGTGACCTATTAACACAAACACAGTCTGGACCTGTGCTTTTAATGGTGAAAGTAGCTCCTGACAAGGAAACTTTGTCAGCACAGAATGGGAATGTTCTGTAACCTATGATCTTGAAGAGTTGTCTGAGGCACTGAGAATTAAATGATTTGCCCGTCATCACAAAACCCGAGTGCCAGAGATGGAATGTCAATTCAGGTCTTATTTGTGCCAAGGAAGGATGTCTATCCACCATACTGTGCTTAAATCTTAAAAATTAAATAAATAAAAAAGAAGTTCTACATCTTTACTTAAATACAGGGATAAAAAAATTGTGATTGGTGAACACTACAGTTCCAAAGTAAGGAACATCTCTATTTCTATAACAATACATATACATATAAACATATATGTAAACATGATACAAACGGTTCCAAACAATACACTTTTTCAAAAATTAGATTACATTGCTGAAGTGAATGAACCTTAATCACATTACTGTCAACACTGCTCCCCATCCCCTCAACCATTCACTAAGCATGACACTATAGTAGATTCCAGACAGTAGTTAAATATGTGATACTTACCTTAATTATTTTATCATTAGGCATTTTCGTCCTTGTTTGATTATGCTACCCTGATCTCAATAGAATAATTTTAGGCTATTACACTTGGGCAAATTATCAATCGGATTCAAATACAGTTTTTTTAAAACAAATTATCAAATATAAGCAAAATAATTTTGGATTTTGATATGTCAATTTATTCATTATCAGATTAGTTGACAGTAATGGAATTACTTGCAGACTTCTAAAATGATAATTTATATAATAAATTCTACAACATAGTAATAGTTATTTTATATTTATATGATCACTTTCCCCCAAAAGATTATAAATAAAACATAGCCTATCAGGTTAATGATATCAGTATCAGGTTGCATGAGAGGAAACTGAAGGAATGAAATCCAGATTTCAAGCATTATTAGACCTGCTATTACAGGCAGACATAATAGCAACAATATATATGACTGCTGCCATTCAAATGAAATAAAGTAATGAAACTAATTTTCCCAAAATGAACACAAACTCTACCAACCACCCCAACACTAATTAAAACTAAAGTACTTACAGAATTTCTTGGGTCAGGCATAGTATAGAAAGGTCGTACAGCCAAAGGATATTTGTCAAGAATATAAAAATCAGTATCATACTTTAAAGAGAAGAAATATTTTTGACAGTGTTAATAAGAAATGTTTAATGCCAATAAAATGAATTGAGACCACAATTTTCCTTTTACAATAAAAGAAAATTCAATAAAATATAGTTTGTTTACCGTAGCACTTTCATTTAAATGGAGTGAAACAATTTTATATTTTTTACTTAAACTGAAAATGCAATAAAAGTTTGCATTTCTGATTATTTCTCTGTCAAACTGCATTATAAAATATATTTTTTTAAATGTAGCAGCAAAAAAATTACTCAACTTTGTTTACTTTTTTATTTCTAGACATGTCTTGCTTCTAAGTCTGTTTTATACTTGCTAACAGCCAGCAGGAGGAGCTCATAGACTGCTTTTAATTTTCTTAGACTCTCCCAAGTTTGATTTTACATTAGGACAAAATTAAAACTATAACTTACAGCTTTAAATTTCCTTTCTCAAAACATCAAAGAATTAGGTAGAAGACTATAAATGAATTGTTATTTCAAAGAGTGCTTCCTCTCAAAGACACACAAAAGAAGTCTCAAGGTTGCTAAAGAAGAAACACTATTTCAAAAGAATCCCAAGGAATTTTAAGATCCTTTTTATATGCCTAAAGTTCTTTAGCTCCTTAATTATTTAAAGTAATATTAAAGGAGCTAATATTTGGCAGAGGTCTCATCTTTGGAAAATCATTTAGTACACCTTTGAATACACTAGTCAACGGCTTAACTCTAAAGGCTAATATTACCAGATTCTGCTAAACAACATAAGTTTTCTTAGAAACTTATTCTATTATTCTTATCGTGCTATTAGATATATCTGGAGGAATGCTGTACTAATGATTTGTTTACCCTGGACTATCTTCTTAGCACTGGAATACAGAAACATATCAGTCTTTTGGAAATTCCAAGAAGGAAATAATAATAAACAATACCTTTTCTTTTACCAAACGACCCAAGAGTTTCTCATTTGGAGTACTGTAATAGAAATTTGAAATGGGTTATTCAAGGTTGGAACATTCACTGAGTAATTTAAAAAATTACTATGTTGGAACTTCTATATCTAGCTTCAAGTCTAGAGCAGGAAGGAACCTCAGACATTATCTAGTCCAACTCCCTCATTTTATAGTCTACAAGCATTTTCTGTTTTTATTTTTAAAATGTGAATTCCAAATTCTCTCTCTCCCTCCAAGTCCTCCCTCTCCCATCCACTGAGAAGGTAAGCAATAATACCCATTTTAAGTGTGAAACTATGCAAAATGTATTTCCCTATTAGCCATATTGGGAAAGAAAAGTCAAGAAAAGTGAGAAAGTTATACTTCAATTTGTCCTTAGAGTTCATTAGTTCTCCGGAGGTAGACAGCGATTTTCATCATTAGTCCCTCTGAACTGTCTTGGATCACTGTATTGCTCACAGCAGTCTTTTCACAATTGATCATCATTACAATATTGCTGTTATTGTGTACAATGACCTGGTTCTGCCCAGTTCATCTTGTATCAGTTCATTCAAGTCTTCCCAGAATTTACCAAACCCCCTCGTCATTTCACAATAGTCTTCCATCACAATCATAGACTACAACTTGTTCAGTCACTCTCTAATTGATGAACATTCCTTCAATTCTTTGCCACCACAAAAAGCTGCTATAAATATTTCCGTACATATAGGTCTTTTTCTCTTTTCTTTGATCTCTTTGGGATATAGATCTAGTAGTGGTATTGCTGAGTGAAAAGGTATGCACAGTTTTATAGCCCTTCAGGCATAGTTCCAAGTTGTTCTTCAGAATAGTTGGGACCAATTTACAACTCCACCAAAAACGTATACGTGCACCTACTTTTCCACATCCCTTCCAGCATTTGTCGATTGATATGACTGTGAGGTGGTTCCTGAGAGTTGTTTTAATTTGTATTTCAATAGTAATTTACGGCATTTTTTCATATGACTATAACTAGGTTGGACTTCTGAAAACTGCCTGTTCACATCCCTTGACCATTTATCAATTGGGGAATGACTCTTATTTTTCTAAATTTGACTTAGTGATCTACATATTTGAGAATGACCTCTTTATCAGAAATTCTGAAGATGTCAAGAGAAATAATTCCAGTGCTGGAGGGGAGGAGGTGCTAGAAACAGATGTAGATACACACAGAATGCACTGATTAACACAGTTTTAAAATATACTTATAGAAGATGAAAGCAAAGGCAGTTAAGGAGGATTTGAAAAAAAGGGTGGCATAGTTCTATAAGAATAATGTGAGCAAGACTAACATTCAAAATTAACCAATATTAGCAATGAATGCTAAGGACAACAAAAAAGAGTTTTACAGGATCAAAGAAAGATGAACATAACACTGCTCAAGGTGGTTAGGATGATGATAATGAATGATGAAGGAGAGGTATCAACTCTGGTTTTTCTTTTTCTTTTTCTTTTTTTTGCTGCTAAGAATGACCCTTAGATTGGAAAATTCAGAATAAAAATGTAGTCAATAGGTAGCTGATACTCCAGTGATGAGAGAGCAAAGGAACATTAAGAAGAGTCAGAAGACTGACTTTGTTTTGAGTGTTGTTTCTGACATTACTGGCTGTGAGAGCTGCCATTTGTGAAACTGGGATAATAAGACTGTATTATCTACCTTACAGGGCTGTTAAGAGGTAAGTGCTATGCAAACTCCAATTTTTTCATATACAACAAAGCATACAGACCTCAGTTTAAAAGCTGCTGATTTAGGACAAAAGTAACATATTAGTTGACAAATTCATACTACAGGAAGTTTTCACAAAGTCCTTGCAAACTTTTAAACTTTAATAACTTGGTATATAGGTAAGATAAAATGTTTACTGTAAACTGTGTTCTATGGCTAGTCAAAGAAAACTCATGAGAAAGAATTTTGTCAAAATCAGCTGTTAAAAGTTTATAGTTTTTAAAACTTGCGAAGTATTAATGAAGATCCTTCTCAGTTTCCAAAGCACAAACCTCAAATCTTCTTCATCTCCCATGTCCACTCCAGCTTCCCTGAGCAGAGCCAAAGCCTCACGATATTCTAGTCTCAAGGTTGGTTCCAAAAATTTGAAAGGCTCACATGGGAACTGTCTGTTTACCATCTGAATTTCAGTTTGAAACCTATGAAGAGAAAATATTTTGAGGCTTCTTTAAAAAAAAAAAAAAAAAGGCTTATATGACATTAATTTTCGCCCCACAAGATGTCACTGCTGCAATACACAAAATCACATTCTGAATCAGAGTACAGACCAAAGAATGTTATGGGCAAAAAGTTATCTAAGTTAATATAAAACTTAATATAATACTTTATGTTAAATATTTAATGGAATTTCTCACACTTAATCATTTGTTGTCACCAGAGCAACAACTTTACAATTAAGATTTCTTTACAACTAACGCTGGTTCTTTTTAGAGGAAAAGTGTGGAGGCTTCCAGCCGTCACCAAACTTGATCAGGAAGCATCCTACCTAGTTAAAATTGCTGTATCAATGTTAAGACAACCATTTCAAAAATTTGGAAGTTCTACTCTGTCAATACATATTACCAGCTGGAAAAAACCCCCCAACAAATTTAAGAACATGAATTTTTCTAATACATCTATGAAGAAGCATAATTTTTTCTTGAAAAGTATAAAACCTCATTTTTCATTTTAAGCATCTATAAAAGGTATATAATTTGACAAACATTATATCATCTCTTAATAGACCATTGGAACTTTCACAGAAACATAGATGCTGAGCCAAATAATTAGTCTCAATAATTAAATACTTCATACTCAAATCAAGGTATGAATGTTATATCAAAAGTCTGTATATCAGCTACTGTCCATCAAAAATAAGTCAGTCAATTGACTAATCTAGGTTACCTGATTTTCTAATTTATAATGCTGATACAGAAATTTAAAATTATTGTATGGCTTATCTAAATCACGCTTTTATTTTAAATGTCTATTACGGGTCAACGAATGGTAAGTGTAACTAACGAAGGTAAGTCAAATATTACAAATTTATTATAAGATGAATATGTATCCTTTTTTGGGGGGTAAACTGAAGGAAGGCAATGATAATAGTAGCTACTTATTTTCTATTTGTAAATGGTTGTTTAATTGCTGACTGACTCAAGCCTGGTTTATTAAAAAAAATGATGGGTTTGGAAGATACCAAAGCAAATAGCCCCCATACAAAAAAAAATTACAACAGCTTAAATGGTTGAGGTACCAAATTCTACAATTTTAGAATACAAATATTTGACTTGCAAAAGAAAATTAAATTTTAAAAAAGGCTGTTCAATAAAAGTAGATCTCTTAATTATAGCTGGAAAAGGGGACATTATGAGTTGTACTGAATTCCAAAACAAAGACTTAAAACAGAAAACGCAAGTATTTGGCAGTGTGGAGGTAGGGAGAAAGGTAGGATATGAGATCATTCTACAATAAGGCAATGCAGAAGATTGCTGGGAAAATATCTGTGCCTATGCTAAGGAAATAGCTATCCTAGATCAATAATTCATTTCTGAGCCCTTGAAATTACTTGCTTGGGTTCTCCTGAGAATAGCCATAGAAATCATTAACACTTCTGCTGCCCTCTCCCTTTCTTACAAGTTCCCTATGCTAAGATATGAGGGAAAAGAAGGGGAAAGAATTAATTCAGAGATAAGGACTTTGCAGTGAGATCCCTATCCAGAATCCATATTGGATGCAGATAGCCCCTCAGTGTGTGTAAATGAGTTGGGATGTACCTTCTTTCTCTTGGAACACCAGCACCAGAGTTAGCTGGCATAGCCTTCTCTACAACGTGAGCTAAGGGGAAAGCCACTGCTAATATTTACACCGGGGAGACCAGCTATATGAGGAGAAAGCTATGTCATAGCTTTGTCTATGTATGAGAATGTGATTGTAAGAGTCATTCAGAGTTTTATACAAGAAAGATTTGGGGGCAAAAGTGGGACCTATATTCTGATTAATATGGTATTTAGTATGGCCCTCTTCACTGATTAAATCTAACTACTTAACTACCAAATCTTCATTTACACTGTTTAATAGTGATAGCTTAAATATCTCTTATGCAAGAGCCCTTCCTTTTCTGAGACACTTATAAAGAGTAATTAAGGAGATACAGACAAATATAAAATACTTCTTACCTTTCCTGAAGTCCTTTAAATATTTGTACCAATGTGTCAGCAATTTCATCTACTACTTCATGGTAATGGTAATTAAAAGCCATTTCAATGTCCAAACCAACAAATTCTGTCAGATGCCTATGTGTATTAGAGTCTTCGGCTCTGAATACTGTAACATTAAGTATTATACTATAAATGGTGCTCCAAAATTTAAGGAAATTATCATACTTTAAAAAATCTATTTTGTCCCACTTGTGTCACTCAAATGAGGCTGTTTTCACAAAACTATAGAGTTGAAAGAGCTTATGACATGGTATCTGCTTTGACTTCCCTTTGGATTATAAGGTTATTACAAACTTCTATAAGAAAACTAATCAAATAAAAGTTGGTTTACCTAGCCTTCCATAAGCTAGAAATCTGACTATGATCAATGAGCATTAGTACAAAGATAAATGATGTTCATGATAACTCAAAGACAAAGCAAGACCTTGAAGTGTCTTCTAAAGTGTGAAAAATATATTAAAGTTTGTTTGGTATGGTTTTAAATATATTCAACCCATTTTAATTTTGTGCAAATTAATTAATTCAAACACAGACCATAATACATGATAAACTATAACCATGATGACTAACAGTAAATATATTCTATCTGTGAAGTGGTCTAATTGCTTCCACCAAAGCTTTTTTACCTGTCCAGGGGCTTAGCCTTGAAGGATTTTACCTAATAGCAAAAGTAGGACTTCTAGAGGAACATCTGACCATATCTACTCAGAGAGGGTGAGGCAACTGGAGACCTGGTCGTTCTACCTTCCCAACACCTAAATAGAAAACCCTGTTGCATCAACTAGATTGGTATCTTTTCTTTCTACACCTGGATTCCAAGCTTAATTTTGTCTCCTTGCCTTTTCTCATGTTATTTGCTTGAATGCTCTTCTTATCGTTCTCCATATCCTACCCAATCTTCAAACCTACCCCTCTACTTCCCAAATGACTCTTGCCTATATTTTCTAACTCTCTTAACTTAAACACTTCCCTGTACTTTACCACTTAGAACTACTATTTAGGGAAGCAGTTCTTAAAGTGTAGTCTGTGGAACCTTTCAGGGAATCTTTGAGGCCAAAAGCATTTATATAAGAATACTAAGATGTTTTATTTTCTAATATGGTAAATATCAATATACATAACCCACATAAAGAAAAGTCCTTTGAGAGTCTCAATAATTTTTAAGGATAGGAGTCCTGTGATCAAAATAATCTAAGAACTGCTGACTTAAGGTTACTGATGGCATTATACTCTGTCTCATTAACTAGAATTTAAGTTCCTTAGTGATCATGGATCAATATCTTAATTCTTTTATATTTTACTGTAATTAGCAAAATGTAGGTATGTATAGCCTATGCATTTAAAATTTACTGACTGATTCATTTAGAATATAAATTTAAATAATCTCTAATAGTTCTGTAATTTATATGTTACCCAAATAACTTTTTTTGGGGGAATCATGGGAAACTTTAACTAATACACAACTCCGTGCCCCCCCCCAATAATTAGGTAGATTTTTAGGAAAGTAAGTATTTTTAAGCAATTAAAATTATATCAGTCTTTAATAATTTCCCAGCTGGGACCTGAAGGACAATGTAGTCCAACCTATACCTACGACGTCTCTGACAAATAGCCATCTGGTCTTTGCCTTAAGACATTGAGTGAGGGGGAATCTTACACTTGCTAAGGCATCCACTTATAGATTAGCTCTAATTATTAGTAAGCTATCTCTTATAATAAGCCTAAATCTATCCCTTTGCAATTACCACCTATTATTTGCAGTTTTGCTTTCTAAGGCCAAAGCACTACAAATTTTATCCTTTCATGTGAGAACCCTCTAAATACTTAGAAGATAGCAATTATGTTCCCCTCCTGTTATCTCCTCTTTAGCTTAATCCCTGACGTTTTCAACTGATCCATCAGGCACAATCTTGAGGCCTTGGACAGTCTAGTTCTTTTTCCAGATACTCTCAAGTTTATTAACACTGTTCCTAGAGTGTAGTGCTTAATAGTCACATTTCCTCGGTGGATTGTAAGCTTGAGGGTGAGGAAATCTATATTAGCTGCACAAAACAGGCACTTAATACCTACTGAACTGTATTAGAACCTGGTAAACTGAATTGGGGTAGCTTCCTATGATGATATGTATTTCATCATAGTCCAGGTTACCATTTGTAATGCAGTATGAGAATTTACAGACAGTATTTGTGATTTGAAGAGAGGTTGGACTAGATTTCCTGCCTGTCTGTCCTTTAGCCCATAAGGCTTTTTGTTTAATATATAGTCCTAATCAATGAAAAGATTCTTCCAATACCCAAAGCATACTATTACTTTCGTTAAACACATTTCTAAATTATAAATTTGGTTTTTTGTTCAGTCATTTCAATTTTGTCCAGTTCTTCCTAATCCCATTTGAGGTTTTCTTGGCAAAGATACTAAGACTGGTTTTGACATTTCCTTCTCCAGGTCATTTTAAAGATCAGGAACTGAGGCAAAGAGAGTTAAGGGACTTGTCCAGGGTCACAGAGCTCATGTCTGAGGCCAGATTTGAACTCTGGAAGATGAGTGTTCCTGATTTTATGCCCAGCACTCTATCCACCGTGCCACCTAGCTGTTCCCAAACTATAAACATACATACAGTACTAACCAAATAAAATCAAGTTGGTCAAACTCTTACCTGGTCCAATACAGAAAACCTTTTCAAAATCAGCACAAATACACATCTGTTTATATAGCTGTGGGGACTGAGCCAGGTATGCATTGCTTTTAAAATATGATACAGTAAATACATTGGCTCCTCCTTCACTGGCAGCTGAAAAGAACAATATTCACATTGTAAGAATAAATTCAGTATAACCAAACTAAAGAATAGCACACAAGTAGCCTCACAGGAAAAACAATTTAAACTTAAATTTTAAACTTCTTTAAGCAACCGTCTAAAAAGCATGATTAAAGTATGAGAATTTTATGAGATTTCCCGGTTTGCTACTTTCAGTAATTTTATGAAATAGTATCTACTCAAACAAATAGGATGGCTACAACACCAGTTTTGAAAGAAACTCAAGTAATGAAAATAGCTGTTGATGCAATTTACTTGCTGCTTTGTGGAACATGCAGTATTGCTTCACTTCAAAACTACTTTATATCATATAAAGCTTCTTAAAATAAGGGCAATGAGTTAAATATTATAGAGAATAGTCTTCTCAAAAACATAAAATAAGAAAATTAAATAATAATGCTAATAATAAGTATGCACTTATATAGCCAACCTCACAAATATCACCTCATTTTTATCCTCACAACTGAACTCTGTGAGGCAGGTGTTATTATTACCCTCATTTTACAGATGAGGAAATAGAGGCAGATAGATGTTAAATGACTTGCCAACAGTCCCATAGCTTACATGCCTTAAGGTTAGATTTGAATTTAAGTATTCCTGACTCGAGGCCCAGCACTCAATCCACTGTACAACCTTAACTTTGCGTCCTGCAATTTCAATTTTGCAATTTAGAGAAATACCTGAAATGATTTTGGGGGTTTGGATTTCTACAAACCCTTTCTGAATTAGAGTTTCACGGAAGAGGTGGCAGATACCGGACTGGAGACAGAAGATTGCCTGACTAGTTGAAGTCTGTAAGAGAAGTAAGTAATGAATTTTAAAACAATTTAATAGTTAAAGTATATTTTGTCTGTTAAATCAATAAAATAATATTAAAGCTCAAAGAAATCATTACTGGGCAAATCAAATTACAAGAAGTTTCAGGAAAGTAATACAATTTTCAGCAATTAATAAAACACCCATTCCATGTTAGATAGTATCTTGAATTTAGAAGCATACAACTGCTTTTATTTTAAGGAAAAGGAGAAAATGCTAATTCAATAAACAGGATTATTACTGACCTATGCATTACCTGGTAAAAAGCTAGCTCAGGAAAAGTGGATTTTTAGAATTTTTTTCTTTTAGAAATAAAAACTTATACTTTAGAAAAATTGCATATTCTTCCTTTATTTAAAAATTTTCATATATTCAACTTAAAACAAAACCACCAGTATACTATCATTCCATTTATTACCAACATAGCTATTCATACTTTTGCAGTCCAGGCCAAAAGGAAATTGTTTTGCTTCCAAGTAGTTTTGTATAGTTAAAATAAAAAAGTGAAGATGGCCTCATCTAAAAAGGTTAAATGACTTCCGATAGAGCTGTGAATGGCACTTGTGGTAACTGTTAGTGGCACTCTATCATACTTAAAAACAAACAAAAAAACCCACAACAAGCCCAACATTTAATCCCCCCTTTTTGTTATCCTTTACTTTCTTATGTCTCTACCCTAAAATGGACATTAGTACATTAATTAGCCCAGCTGATATACTCAGGGCTAAAGAGGTCAATGCCTTCTGGATTAGAATTTCTCTATGTTTCTGGTTTACAAGTAGTACAGTTGTATGACTCGGAATTTCACAGCAAAAAACATGACAGGGCTAATGGGAGTGAATTTTCTTGGTCTATACCTTGGGGCATTAGATATGACCATCAATCCAACTGGATCAGTCATGTGAATGCGATGTAGCAGCAAACCTGGAGAGACTTGACTTTAACTCTCTGTGATCTCACTGGAAGGAACTCAAGCACTGGATCATTTACAACATTCTAATCTTATATCCCCAAATGCTTTTCAAACACTGTTAATGAAGAAGGGCTATATTGCCATTGTCCCATCTTCAAACTGAAATAGCCTTACTAATGCTACAATTTTTTATAACCATTTAATATCTGACTGAATGTACATATGTATTACTTATTCACATTCTAAAGATATGCTTAAAATGCACTTACTAATAATTTTTCACACAAATGAGAAACAGTTTAAAGAGATTTGCGTCATTCAGTGTTTACTTGTTCATTTTCAAGATATATGAATTTTCAGTTAGAGAGAGAGACTTGTGGTTTTTACTTTATATGTGGTTTTGTGACATTCTTTTTATCCAATCAAAACAAATTGCATAACCTTATATTCAGAAAGCTCAGTAACCCATTTAAAACAAAATGTTGGTTTCACCTTCACTGAAAAAGAAACATCTTTACCAAAATTTAATTAGATATAAACCATGTAAAATATTGCCACACTTTCTTTTATTTAGTTAACCTAACTAAATTCATTTTGGCCTCTTGCCAAATATAAGATGAACTAAGGAGAAACAGCATGGTTTATGAAAATAGCTTTGTATTTGGAGTCAGAAGACTTGGGTTGGGGAGTCCTCATCCTGCCAGCTGTATAATCTTGGACAAGTAATTTTACTTTTGTGGGATTAAGTTTCCTCATCTGTAAAGTAAACTCTAAGGTCCTTTTTACCTATTCTGTGATTCTGTTAAGTTAGTTGTGACTCCTCTTAGGACTGGGATTTCACTAATTGTGTTTCCACAAAATCAACAGTCTACATTCTTCTACTCTCTGTCACATATTTAAAAGATGAAGAAAATTCTGTGACAGATTTTGGGAATTTTCATTGCTTTCCTAGCTGCCGTGGGCCAAAGTAGTAACCACTTTTACCCTCTACGACTTGGATCCCATTGCCATTTAGAAATCACTATTTGCTTTGGACTACCCTAACTCTACAGCCCCTTCATGACCAAGAGTCCAGGAAGGTAGCAGCTACCACTGAGGAGAAAAGAGCAGGTACTGCAACTATTGTCACCTACACTATTTCCCTGGCTTGGGCCACAGTCATTCACTGGAATCATGAGATAGAATAACCAAATCAAGTGGCCAAACACTGCCTGGAATTTGAGATTTCTTCATCATACAGTACACCCAGCTGCCACTACTGTTAATTGTCCCATGCCTGATAACAGTCCTTTCCAAACACCGTAATGGAGATGTATGGAAGAGTGAGATGGTAGTCCCAGATGCATACTATAGATTAGTGGACCTTCCCAAATGTCATCTCCATTGATTGACCTGGCTCCCTGTTCTAATCAAGTGACTACCTTATATAACTGATCCTAAGGCTATCAAATCCCCCCACCCTCCCCTATTTCCCAATCCTTGTAATTCAAAGTTATTGCTTGCTGAAGCAAACACCTTTCCCAATACTTTCTTTTCCAGCTCACCCTAACCCAACCCCTAATCTCTATTCTTTACCCTCCCTGTCTCATGGTTAACAAGATTCTTTTCTTCTTAAATATTTTTGTATCACATGCTTTCTATCTTCAGAAAAACTTGGCTTTTCCCCAGAAGATATATTATCCCTTGCCAGCCTCTCTTGTGTCTATGAAGAGGAGTTAGCATACTCTTTATTGCCACTTCCAAATCTTCCCCCTCTGCCACCATCAATCAGCAACTTCTTCTTTCAAAGGGTACCCTCTCTGTATAAAACACTGTCAGGATCTGTGTTAGTTGTCTACTGGCCTCCAAGTCATTATTTCTCCCCTTTCTCAAGGAGTTCAGTACTTGGATTACAGTTTTCCTCGTTACCTCACCTTTGCTTTCATACTCATGAAACTTAGTATTTCAAACACTGAACTTCTGAACACTCCAGGCTCCCAGTTCATCAGCCTATTCAACTTATGTAGCCCAAAGCTTTGCTCTACCTCAAACACTAACAGTGACATAGCAGATATCACTATTACCTACAAGTCTTCTACTTCTATGCTTCTGAATGCTGAAATATTCTCACCTTATCATACTCTCCTGTATTCCATATTTCTACTGATCTCAGTCCTATTTTAAAAAAAAATATCCTTTAGTCTCCTTCTCCAGGTTAATTATCCCTGTCTTGGGCTTGCTTTTCTCTCTACAGTTCTGGCTCTGTAAGTTAAGCAGTTTAACAATCTGCTGCCCTTCACCCTTGAATAACCCTGCCTGTTTGTTCTTTCCCATTGTTCATGCTCATCAATTCCCAACAGAGTCATACCCACCCAATACTTTCTACGATCTTACTCCTGAGCTGAATGATGGAGGAAGTAATAATAGAATGCCACAGTTTCACTGCAAATTCATTATCTGATACTACATGGCAATTTTCTTATTCCTTCTTGATTTGATTCTCTATCATGTGTCCCAAAATAACTTCTTTAAACCTTATTAATCTTCACCATTTGTTAAGAGTTCCTTCTTCTTCAAATTACCTTGTATATTATTGTGCATGTTATATCCTCCTAGCATAATGTAAGCTACTGGCTGGCAGTAGCGCTTCAGTTTTTAACAATCACTTTAATTGGGGACTGGCATGTATTCTTATAAATTTGACTTAGTTCTCTATATATTTTATAAATGAGGCCCTTATCAGAGACACTGGTTGTAAAAATTATTTCCCAGTTTTCTGCTTTCCTCCTAAATCTTGGTTGCATTGGCTTTGTTTGTGCAAAAACTTTTCAATTTAATGTAATTAAAATTATCTATTTTGCATTTCATAATGTTCTCTATCTCTTGTTTTGTCATAAATTCTTCCTTTCTCCATAGATCTAAAAGATAAACGATTTCGTGCTCTTCTAGTTTGCTTATAGTATCAGATTTTATATTTAAATCGTGCACTCATTTTGACTTTATTTTGGTATATGGTGTAAGATTTTGGTCTATGCCTAATTTCTGCCATACTCTTTTCTAGTTTTCCCAGAAGTTTTTGTCAAATACTGAGTTCTTATCCCAGTAGGTGCAGTCTTTGGGTTTATCTAATACTAGATTACTAGTCATTGATTACTATGTCTTATGTACCTAACTTATTCCACTGATCCACCACTCTATTTCTTAGCCAGTACTAAGTAATTTTGATGATTGCTGCTTTATAACACAATTTAAGATCTGGAACAGCTAGGCCACCTTTCTAAGTACTTCTTTTCATTAGTTCCCTTGATAAGCTGGACCTTTCATTCTTCCAAATAAATCTTATTATTATTTTTTCTAGCTCTATAAAATAATTTTTTGGTAGTTTGATTGGTATGGCACTGAATAAATAAATTAACTTAGGTAAAATTGTCACGTGTATTATATTAGCTCGACTTACCTATGAGTAACTGATGTTTTTCCAATTATTTAGATCTGACTTTATTTGTATGAAAAGTGTTTTGTAATTGTGTTCCTAAAATTCCTGGTCGAGACTCCTAAATACTTTATAATGTTTACAGTAACTTTAAATTGAATTTATCTTTCTATCTCTTGCTGTTGGGCTTTGTTGGTAATATACAGAGATGTCAATGATTTATGTGGATTTTACATCCTGCAACTTTGCTAAACTTCATTTTTGCCACCCAATTGTATAGTATCTACATGTAAACATTTGTTAAATATATGCTGAATTGAATTTTTCTTGAAATTAACCTGGATATTCATAATCTTATGGACAGTAAAAGAGAAATGTTACCCAAAAAAAGTTCAAAGGAGGAATGATGAAAGGTCTAGTTGAAGGGAATGAAAGTGGGACCCAGGAATATAAAAAAAGAAAAAAAATATTCTACTAATCTAGAACTATAGATACTACTGCTAAAAGAACCACATTCACTAATTAAGTTTGGGCTGTCCATCCCAGTTGCTTACAGAAAAGTGTCAAGGAAGTTTGATTCTGTGTTCTTCATTCCTGTATGAGGCAATTAACATTATAAAGAAAAATTTGCCTTTATGGTCACGGATACATTTCACTAAAGCAAAGTCATGCTGTTGGTTATAAAAAGGATCGATGATAAAGATCAGAGAGTTCAAGGTACATGCTTTACAAAAGTGGGCCAGTGGCATTATCTCTGCTTAAAAAAAATCTTGAAAGTAAGGATTTTTTAGTTTTACATAAAAAATACCAAATTCAAGAGAACATAAATATGATTCTTTTCATAGAAGTATTTTTCCCATTATGAGTGACTGATTTTTTTTTTCCCATTACAGCTGGAGAATGTGACAGTTAAAATATCAAAATGATGCAATTTCGTACTATAGTATAAAGTGAATTTGTAAAAGAAAGTGCTTTTAAGCAATGCAACTGTATATGTAAGCCTGGTTTTTAAAAGATGCTTTAAAAAAGTTTGTCATTTTATGATGGTGCAAAGAAGTTAGAATCTGATCTTTGTTTTTAGATGGTAAGCTGAAGCATAATTACTTTAGATACCTAATTTTACATCCCTATATAGGTTTCAACTTTACAATAAATAGAAAGGCAAAAACATAATTGCATAAATGTGATTATATATTAGCTTTAGAGACTTAATTTCACATATCTATATTTTTTCCTACTTTCTAACTAAACATAAAAGCATAGGCCACCTACTCATTACAGGGAAAGTGTCATGTTTTACAAAAAGGGACACAGCCTTTGGGAAGTGACATTTTCAGTTATTCTGTTTCATCACAAATAGAAAATAAGTTTGGGATCTTGATAAGATTTAAAAGCTTAAAATGTCACAAGGTAAAAAGCATGCACTTACTTGACTAAATTAGAAATAAACTCCTTAAAGCTTAATAGTACGAGTTCCAGGACTAAGCACTGGGTATGTTTCAGAAGGTAAAGAAGACAACTGAAAGCAGGGAACTGCTTTTCTTTACTTTTTAAAGAGTTAGGTAGGTAGATTTCTACTTTAAATACCCCCTTTCTCTGAACTTGGGCTTGTAAAATGCCTGCCATTCCTTATAGAGAGGAGACCATTTTTCTATTTTACAGCAAATTTTCCTAAAATACGGGCCTTTTTCCTCCACTAGCAGTTTATTAAAATAACATTATTAAAATGATATTGGCATTCTGAATCAATCACAGACAAATCTGAAGAATAGGGAGGGAAAGTATTTGATATTCAGTACAGTGCATTTCCCTGAGGACCTCTGAAAGTACTTGAAGATGTAAAAAAGGGTAAAATCTTCTGATTTTTCAAGAGCTCTAAAAGGAGACAGGAAAATGAAAACAATTTCAATCTTTATTACCCAGGCTTTAATTTTACTAAAATCACTGTATTTCCCACAACCAATTCCTTTTATGTTGAGTGGAGCTTGTTGCTCTAAAAAACATTTATAGTTTGCCATCTTAACCACACCCACCATAGCTTTTGCTTGGTACCGTCACATAAGACTTCCTGTCAGCTTAGGGCTAAATGCTGCATTAGATGTTGTATATTTTTAAATTATAAGGCATAAAGAAAATGGAAAAGGGGCAAAAAAGATAGTTTTGAATTAGTATCTGAAATGCATTTCAAGAAGCTACTGATGATCAAAGTGATACTGAAATTCTTGTTGCTGGGCATCAAGGTACCAAGAACCTGAGATACTATAAGCTAAGGCAGTCTTAGCAGGAAAGTGTTTCAATTGCTTTTTGTTTTGAAAATATTTTTTCCCAGGTTAATTTAATGTCAGTCCACTGAAGATGAGAGCCAAAGAGGAAGAAAAGATAAGGACAGAAGACACAAATGATATCAAAAATTTTCAACCGAGGAAGGCCCCAAATCAGAATCTGTAGTATTCTTCCTAGATTTTCCAGGATTTCATGATTCCAGGAAAATAGTGGTACTTAACTGTAACTGTAAAGAGAAGTCCTATAACACTCCAGGAACGTATGTGCCACAACATTCCAACATATGCCTAATTCTAACGGATGAAAAGGAAACAGTAGATTACAGAAAAACATATATGACCATTATATACATGCATGCGGATACATATTAGAAATTGTTTCATGATGCCAGAAAAAAATTATTGGTTGGGTTGGTTTCTATGAACAAGTCTCACCTGCTTCATCAAGTTTCCACTACTCTAGTCCATAACTGTCTCTGCCCCTTCTGATAACTTTTATTGTATGGAGAAATGTTACAGATGTTATCATTTGATTATATGCTCCCTTACATTATTCTCAATTGTTGTATGAATTTACATTTTTGGTCTACCACAAAGCCACAAGTTTTTTGAAAGCAGGGACATTATCTTTTGTATCTTCTTCTACAGCGTTTAGAATATTATGAAGCATATATATCAACCATTTAATACAAACACCTGTTGACTAAATAAGACTGCTCCCAGAACATGAAAACCTATTCTCCAGATGGCTCCCATGGTCCTATGGCATTCTGAGAAGGCCCCAGTTCTGAGGTTAAGAAGGTATATTCAATTACTTGCCTTGGTTTCATGCTCCCTTCTCTCCCCCATTTCTACATACTCAGAGGGGGAAAAGCAGACCAAACTGGAGCCTTCTAGGCAGAAACATCCCATGGTGGCTTTGGACACATGAACTAGACGCATCCTCTGAGATTTTGCTGAGTGCAAAATAAACAGTGTAGCAATTTTTATTCAGATTTTCTCAGCAGTATAAAATCTGCCTTAATATTTTTTGCCAGGTTAATTTTATATCAGTTCTCTGAAGATGAGAGCCAAAGAGGAAGAAGAGACAAATGATATCAAAAATTTTCAACCGAGGAAGGCCCCAAATCAGAATCTGTAGTATTCTTCCTAGACTTCCCAGGATTACATGATTCCAGGAATATAGTGGTATTTAAGTGAGAAATAAACTTACTAGTTATTTTCAAATTTTCATCTTTCCAAGTCAATGCTTACAAATACTAGTTGGATCTGATTTTTAACTTATCAGTGGTTTAGTGATATGCACTGGAATGATACTATCACATGATAATAATGCTTACCTAAAAGTAGCAAATTACATAATATATAGAGTTTTGAAGCATTAAAAAAAAAGAATGAACAAACAGAGCACAATATATGGCTACAAAAGCAAAAATACATGACAGCTGGACATCGGGTTTTTTGAAAGAGGAAAATTGGTCACATGATTACTACTAAGACTCTTAACAAATGTAAAAAATGACACAAAAAAGGGAAGGGGACAAAAGACAAGAGTCAAATAGGAGCAGAATCTGAGTATAAGGGCAGACATGAATGAAAGGAAAACAGTATTTTTAAAGGGAAAAAAACAGGTAGAATAAATGATGAAACACGTTAACAAATTCAAAAAGGAGGAAGACGTGGTTAAGATATTAAGAAAGAAAGATGACATTGGTTTTACTACAATGATGAAACCACCGTACTTTTCACTTGCAAACCAAACCAGAATCTGAAGGGAAAAAGAACACTAATGAGACTACTGCAAAAAACCACTAGTACCAACTACTTTTCCCATGTTAAATTACTATGTCCAGTATTTTATGGCTTAATCAATATCAAAAGAACTTTTAACATCAATTTAGTACGTCCATTTAAAAACTGGGACACTATTTCCTTTAGAAATATTAATTTATTAATAAATAAAAATAAAAATGAATTAATTACAAATTCTTAACATTTATTATACTTACTATGTGGAAGGCACTATTGACATAAAATAAACTCTGACCTCAAGGAAATTTACAATCTGCTAAGAAATAGGAAATAGGTACACAAACTTTAAGGTAAGTCAGAACATAATGAAAAGAGGCATTCCAAGTAAAATGCTAGATTTGGTGAGGGAAGAAGAAAGATTTCATGGAGAGGGCACCTTAGCAAAGTCATTATAAAAAGAAGGATGCCAATAAAGAGATGATAGGGTTTGTTGAACTGAATTTAACTGAGATGGGAGGAGAATCCATCCTAGGCATGGATGACAGTGTGAACTTAGGCAACAGAATATATGAAGATATTAAGAATGAGTAAACTAATTTGGTGGAAATGTAGAGCATGACAAATCACAAAGATAAAGCTGCAAATGTAGATTAGCATTAAATTACAGAAAAACTTGAATGCTAAGCCACAAGAGTTTCCACTTTATTTTGCAGAGAACAGGAAAATAAAAGGTTTTCAAGTAGGGAAGTAAGGTAATCATTGCAATGCATTAGGAAGATTATTCTGGAAGTAGAAAAAATTGGAAGGGAGACATCATGGGGAAGAAAGACCAGTTAGGAATATATAAAAATAGTCTAGCTAAGAGGTACATAATTAAGGGGACGGAGCCAAGATGGCAGAGTAAAAGCAGTGACTTGCGTGAGCTCTCCCCCAAACCTCTCCAAATACCTGTAAAAAATGTCTCTAAACAAATTCTAAAGCAGTAGAACCCACAAAAAGACAGAGTGAAACAAATTTCCAGCCAAAGACAGCCTGGATGGTTAACTGAAAAAGTATATCGTGCCTGGTGGGGAGAGGGGTGTAGTTATGCCTGGGCGCGGAGGCAAAACAGGCCTCAGAGGACTGAATCATGGGCAGCTGTGACGGTTTCCAGACTTCTCAACCCAAGAACGCCAAAGACAACTTAGAAGGTCAGTGGGAAAAGTCGGTGACTGTTGTGAGAGAAAGAAGCTCCATCCCAGCCTCTGAGCATGGCCCTGAGGCAGCAGCTGCTTCCTGAGCTTCTGGCTCACAGACTGAGGGGGAACTGGTTGGCTGATCAGAGGGAGATTGCAGGGATCTCTTTGCTGGTGCTGAGGCAGGAATCTCAAGCAGCTCATGCTTGGATCTGGGTCACAGTTCTGGGTGATGGTCCTGGGGCGAGGTGGAGTGCTGGCATGGTGGAGCTTGTAGTGGCTGTAGAAAGGGAATTCTCTTCACAGTTCCAAGGCAGAAAAGAGTGTAGGAGGTCCCTCACAGACCAGAGCACAGGCCAGGAAAGGAGTAAACACCTCGCCCCTTATCATAATGCCACATTGGAAGAACTGAAAATTTACAGGTCCCTAGAAGTAGCTCTGAAAACAGCTGCACAAAACCCCTGAAGGTTGGGACAGTACATTCTCAACACTAGAAGCAGACCTCTACTTTAACGAAGAGTTTAAAACTCAAGTAACTGTATGAGATCATGAGCAAACAAAGGTGCAAAAAAAGTCAGACCACAGTATCTTTCTTGGGTAACAAAGAAGATCAAAACACACAACCAGAAGACAATAAAGTCAAAGCTCCTATATCCAAAGCCTCCAAGAAAAATATCAATCAGCCCCAGGCCAAGGAAGAGCTCTAAAAGGATTCTGAGAAACAAGTAAGAGAAGTAGAGGAAAAACTGGGAAGAGAAATGAGAGTGATGCATGAAAATCATGAAAAACAAGTCAACAGCTTGCTAAAGACGACTCAAAAAAAGAATGAAGAAAATAACACCTTAAAAAATAGCCTATGGGGCAGCTAGGTGGCGCAGTGGATAGAGCATCAGCCCTGAAGTCAGGAGGACCTGAGTTCAAATCTGGCCTCAGACCAAACACTTGACACTTACTAGTTGTGTGACCCTGGGCAAGTCACTTAACCCCAATTGCCTAAAACAAAACAAAACGGAAAAAAAATATAGCCTAACCCAAATGGCAAAAGAGGTCCAAAAAGCCAACGAGGAGAAGAATGCCTTAAAAAGCAAAACTGGCCAAATGGAAAAAGAAGTCCAAAGCTTATTGAAGAAAATACTTCCTTAAAAATTAGAATAGAGCAATTGGAAGCTAGTGACTTTAAGAGAAATCAAGACACTGTAAAACAAATCCAAAAGAATGAAAAAATAGAAAACAATGTGAAATATCTCACTGGAAAAACAACTGACCTGGAAAATAGATCCAGGAGAGAGAATTTAAAAATTACTGGACTATCTGAAAACCATGATTAAAAAAAAAGCCTAGACATCATCTTTCAAGAAATGATCAAGGAAAACTGCCCTGATATTCTAGAACCAGAAGGTAAAATAGAAACTGAAAGAATCCACCAATCTACCTCCTGAAAGAGATCCCTAAAGGAAAACTCCTAGGAATATTGTAGCCAAATTCCAGAGTTCCCAGGTCAAGGAGAAAATATTGCAAGGAGCCAGAAAGAAACAATCCAAGTATTGTGGAAATACAATTACGACAGTACAAGATTTAGCTGCTTCTACATTAAGAGACCACAGGGCATGGAATATAATACTCTAGAGGTCAAAGGAGATAGGACTACAACCAAGAATAATCTACCCAGCAAAACTGAGTATAATCCTTCAGGGGGAAAAGATGGACATTCAGTAAAATAGAGGACTTTCAACAAGCATTCTTGATGAAACACCAGAGCTGAATAGAAAATTTGATTTTCAAATACAAGACTCAAGTGAAACATGAAGAGGTAAACAGGAAAGAGAAATCACAAGAGACTTATTAAGGATACATTCCTGCAGGGAAAGATAATATTTGTAACTCATGAGTCCTTTGTCAGTATTAGGAGGGAAAAAATTATAAATATGTATATAGATAGATAGATGGCACAGGGTGAGTTGAAGATGAAGGGGTAATATCTGGAGAATAAAATTAAGGGGTGAGAGAGGATTATACTGAGAGAAGGAGAAAGGGAAAGGTAGAACAAGGTAAATTATCTCACATAAAACAGACAAGCAAAGGCTTTTACAGTGGAGAGGAAGTGGGGGAAGGTGAGAAGGAATGAGTGAATATTATTCTCATAGGATTTGGCTTAAGGAGGGAATAACATACACACTCAATTAGGTATGGTAATCTATCTTACCCTACAGGAAAATAGAGGGGGAAGGGGACGAGAGTAGGGAAATGATAGAGGGGAGGACACATTGGGGGAGGGGGTAATCAGAAGCAAATACTTCTGAGGAGGGACAGGGTTAAAAGAGAGAACAGAATAAATGGTGGGCGGGATAGGATGAAGGGAAATATAGTTAGTTTTTCATATAACATGACTACTATGGAAGTGCTTTGCATAACTACACATGTAAAACCTGTACTGAGTTGTTTACCTTTTCAATGAGGGTGAGCAGGAAGGGAAGAAGGGAGAAAATTTATAACCCAAAGTTTTAAAAACACATGTTAAAAAAAACTGTTTTCACATGCATCTGGGAAATAAAAAATACAGGAAATGGGGTACAGAAATCTATCATGCCCTACAGGAAAATAGAAGGGGAAAGGGGATAAGAGAAATGGGGGAGAGAGAGAAGAGAAGGCAGATTAGGGGAAGGAGTATTCAGAATGCATGCCATCTTGGGATAGGGAAAAAATCTGGAACTCAAAATCTTGTGGAAGTGAATGTTGGGGGAAAAAAAAGAAAATAAGAAAGAAAGAAAAAATTAAAAAAAATAAGAAAGGAAAAAAAAAAAAAAGACGTACATAATCAAAGCCTCAACCAGGATGGAGGCAGCCAGAACGAAGGATACAGACTTAAGAGACATAAAAGGTAGAATTGAGAAGACATGATAATTGACTGGATGTGAAGGTGAAGGACAGGGAAAAGTCAGATGACTTAAATTTCCAGTCCGAGTGACTGGAAAAACAACAGTGCCTCCAAAAGCCAAAGGAGGAGAAAAAGACAGGGAGGGAGTTTAGATATAAGTTGGACTAGATGACCCCCCAATTCTAAGATGTCATGACTGGGGTTGCAAGATTGGTTTGATTTTGAATATCTGACATTAAAGTGTTGAGAATATACATTTGGGACTGGGAGTCAACTACATAAAAATGATCCCTAAAATCACAGGAACAGCTAGTGTTGCAAAGGAAAGAATGTGTGTGTGTGTGTATGTGCGCGCACACACCCATACACACACACGTACGTATATGTATAAAAAAACGAAGGCCAAGAACAGGACTATCATATTTATAAGTTACGAAAAGGAATATGTGAAAGAGACAATTGAGTAGAGTCAAGGAAGCTAAAGGAAGAGAAATGAAGGAGGAGGGTAAAGACCAAAGAAAAAAAGCCACTGAATTTGGAAACTATTTCAATCGTGGTAGAGGGGAAGCCACACTGCAAGGTTCTGAGGAATGACTGAGTAAATGCCGAAGAATTAAGTTTAGACCAATCTTCCTTAAAGTCTGGCAGTGAAAAAAGAAAAGTGGATAAAGAGTTTGCAGATGGTTGAGAGAAAGTCCTTTTAAGCACTGGGGACTCATTCCTTATCAGTTATGTTCATGAGAAAATATCTGATGGTTGCTTGATTTTCCTGGAGCAGGTGTCAACAAGAAGTGTGTACCTTGCATAGTTCTGTCTAGCTTCATGTCCCTTGGGGGTGGGGATAGGAGAATCTCTATTTCCTCACTCTCTGATGCTACCAGATATATTTGGGTAAAGAGTCAGCAAAAGAGTAAGCTTGCTACGTTTCCTTATCTATCTATAAGTAACTGTCTAACCAGCTATTAACCCAAAATACTTGTTCCTTATGCCTTTATCTAGCTTTTATATACTTACCAGTACGTGGGGTCACCAATCTTGACTCTCACATGGCCTTGCCCAGTTAATAAAAATTCAACAACATGGAAGAAAAACAATGAATCTTACCCTAAGATCGATGACTCTGTTATCTAGTCTTGTATCCTGATTAACAGTAGCTCTTCCTTCCTAAAAACAGATCAATAAAAATTTCCTTAAATTAAAACAAAAAAAAATTTAAGTAGATTAGAATATTTTATACTTTATTAACTTTCCCCAACAGTTTACAGACTATAGTTTAAAAAAAGGAAAAAAAAGAGAAGTTTAGAAGTATAAAATCAGAGGCACAGAATAGTAAACAATTGTTTTAACATAAGCCATTGGAACACAACAACAACGATGATGATGATTTGCTAAGATGATTGAGAGCATGTCATATCAACTGCCAAATGGAATGATACTCAATTTCTTTGGGAGGTACTTAATGGCAATAGAAGCTCCTTCATCAGTACAGAGCTGGAGTTAGAAAAAGTTGAGTATGATGACGTTGTTATTTCCAGACCCCTAATTCATAATTACTTCCATTTTTATTCAACGTACTGGACTTTGTGACCCAAAAGAATGGCAATTCCTGGGAAGGAGTACCAGAGAAAGACTAGTGATGAAAAGGAATAAGACTGGAAGAGAAACGAGAAAGAAAAAACTTCAAGACAAGTTAGAAAGGAGAAATGACACTGAACATTGATTGGTTATTGATTCTTTCTTAAAGGCCCTTCTAGTTATCTGCCACTCACAATGAATTTCTCTTTTTTAGATGTAGTGACTACATGTTTTTCTGGTAAGACCTGGGTTCCAAAGACTACGCTAACCTCAACAGTCTGGATAGAACCAGGAGATTTAACTAAAAATACAGGGTAAGGTCAGTTATTTCAAAGACAAAATTTTTTACCTCTTCTCCCTCCACTTCAGGTCGAACTGCATCATCCAGCTGTAAGGGCAGGCGGGGTTCAGCCAAACTAATCACATAAATCTGAAATTGAGACAATACCACAAATATAATGAAGGACATAGAAACACAGCATATTATGTAGATAACAGTCTTCTGTTTCTTCTTCAAGAAATCAGGCTCCAAAGTCAAATCCCTCAAACCTCCAAGTCTTCCCTTCTCCAGTTCTTTCAACTGATATTCACCATCCTTATAGCCCTATTCTAGATGTTCTCCAGCTTGTCAATGTCTTTCCTAAAAAATGAATCCCAGAACTGAACATAACAGTCCAGATGTGATATAAGCAGAGCGGAGTACAGTGAGACTATCATTTCTTAAGTTCTGACAATAATGCCTCTTATAATACAACTTAAAATGCATTTGCTTTTTCGGTTGCTAAGTCATGCTAAGACTGTACTACACAAAGCTTCACACTTTTTTTTTTCTTTTTCTTTTTTTTTTTGGCTAGGCAATGGCGTTAAGTGACTTGCCCAGGGTCACATAGCTTGTAAGTGTTATATGTCTGAGGGTGGATTGGAACTCAGGTCCTCCTGAATCCAGGGCCGGTGCTCTATTCACTGTGAGCTTCATACTTCTTTCAGGGGAAATGCTGTATTAGCCAAACCACCCTTAATTTAGACTTGCGAGGCTGATGTTTTAAATCCAAGAATGAGATTTTACATCTATTAAGTTTCATTGGATTAGTTTTGGCCCAACATGCTACTCTGTCAATATCTTGGATCTTAACTGCAATCCAATATGTTAATTCTCTCTTTTACCTTTGTGTCACTTATAAATTTGATAAGCATGCAAATTATACATTTATCTAAATAAACTGACCAACATGTTAAATAGCATAGGGTGAAGCACAAGTCCTTGGGACACTTTACAGAAAGCCTTTGACATTATTACTGCTCTTTGAGTCTGGCCATTGAAACAGTTCTGTCAATCTACCTAGCTATCAAACTGTTTGGTACACAATGACTCATCTTTTCCAAAACAGGAAGAGACTGTGTCATTTGATTTTTATCTAGTAACATGTCAAGAAAAAAAGGAAATAAGGTTCATATGGCATGATTCATTCTTGCTCTTGGTGATCCTTTCCTTTTCCCCAATCATCCTTTTAATAATGCTCTAGGATTTTTACCAGGAATGAAAGTCAATCTCAGTGACTTACAGTCTGTGAATTCTACTCTCTTCTCTCTCTTCTTTTTTTTTGGGGGGTGGGGGGGATCAGGACAAGAGCTACCCTTCTCCAATAGCATAGCAACTCGCCCATACTGCAGTTTTTCAAATATCACTGACTGGTTAAGCATCAAATCTGTCTCTTATTTCAATACCCCTAAACATAGCTCACCTGAGTCAGGTGCTGTTTTACTGCTTTTCCCTACAGATCTTGTTTCAACTCCTCATTAGCCACATATTTTTCTGTCCTTTACTGATCAAAGATCATTCTCTTTGGCAGAATAAATGAAAGAAAAGTAAGAATTCAGCAGTCCTATCTTCCTTTTGTTATCACTGTACTTTCTACCCTAACAATCATCCTAATATACCTTAAAAAATACCTCATTGCAGTCCTTAGCTTTTCTGGCAATGTTTAGTTTTAGTACTCAATAATACTGTTAAAAAGCCATGCCACAATTTTATATTCGGCCTCTACCTGTCATTCCATCCCCAGTGACTCTCTTTTAAAATCTAAGCTGATAGATTAATTTTCTGATGTTTGCATCCACATCAGTCTTTTAGACAATTTTTCTTTTTTCCTCCTCTTTGGAATAGTTTGTGTCTTCACAACTGTTCCTTGAGTTTCCAAACATCCTAAACTGACTTATTCCTGATGAATTTTAAGCTCTGAGATCCTACCCATTCTCATTTCCTGACCACTTTCAAAGCTGTTTTTCCAAAGACTAATGCCTAACTTTTCTCTAGCACAACTTCTAAGAGGGAAGGGTCACTTTTCCCCAAGGTTACCATCACTTCCTCCTTGTTGGTAAGGACTTAATCCACATTAGAATTTCCCTTTGTTGGTTTCTCTACCCTTTAAAGGATGAAATTATCATTAAAGTTAAGAAATAATTAACACCTGTACTTTTGGTAGAGGGTTCCAGCAGACATCTAGATAACTGAAGTCTTCCATCACTACTCTTATCATTCCTCTGAACCAGGTTTCGATCCATTTCCCAAACACCTTATCAATTTCCTTTCTGTAGTATGCTCTGATAACAATATTGTTTTTGTTTCTATTTTTTTAAAAAATTCAAATACCCGTTTCTCCTCAGTGCCTGAATTTCCACAAGCATGCATTATTATACAGTGCTACTCTCCATTCTTTTTACCTATCTTGTTCTTTCTGAAAAGATATTTCAAACACAGATCCTATCCCACAATATCTCAATGATACCAACGGTGTCAAATTTCCTTCTATAGTTTACCTTACTGATACCTATACTTCACTCATTTGTGTATAGACTTCTTATGCCAGAGGTTTTATTACTGGATCCTTTTTAGATTTTTATTTTCTATGAATTTTTGGGCATGCCTACAGTTAGTCGTCTTTTAATTTAGGTTTTGGGTTTTCTTGTATCTTGGTGGATGGAAATATTTTCACTGCATTTCCAATAATACAAGTAATTTATTTAAATGTCTAATATATATGAATTCATGCTTTACAAGGTGCTTTGCAATAACCTCACAAGGTATACTTTTATCATTTTCTGATGTCCTATTCTGGTGCATCACTGTGGCACTAAAGTGACCTGGTTTTCTTGAAGATCATATCAACTGAGAAGAAGCCCTGATAGATCAGTCCCTAGAGTGCTAAGATCTAAGTACATAGCTGATGATATTCTGGATATCTGTATAAGGATTAAGCCTAACTAGGTTCAGAAAGGCTCATTATCAGGTGGGTCACCAGAATCTGAATAATTCTGGTCATAGAAACTAACTGAATCATCTCTTATGTAATAGTGTTCTGTATCAGTAGAGAGAGTATCACATGAATGAAATTTCATATCCACGCAATTCTGTAATTTAGGTAATTGTGCATTTGTTATAGAGCATATAAATATTATAACATGCAAATGTTATATTATTTTGCAATTGTTGTATGAAAGTTACTATAGAAAATATAAAGAGCATGTTTCCCAAAAGTTTACACTTTAAAAACATTAAATATGACAAATATAATATTGTTTTGGGAAGGTGAGATATCTTGAACTGGATAAGTAGACCTATGCACTAGATCTCTTTTTTTTTTCCCAATGGTTAATTTAAAGTTTACTCAGTTATAAATTTCTTTTAGAAAAAGAAATGAGATTTAAACAAAGAGAGATAATCGATGAACCAGATTCTTATAACTATAGCTCTTATATGAGATATAAATTCTTATTAGAATTTCTTATTAGAATATAAGAATTCTCATAAGAATTTATAACAACAATGCAGTAGAATTGATTCCCGTCATACAACCTATTCCACTGTCAAATCAATGTCATAAAGAAATGACATTCTGTTTTTGGGATCATTAAGAGGTGGGGGGGAGGATTAATTAATAACAAGTATTTTATTTCTAAAATGATCTTCATTTGAAAGACTCCCTAGTTTAGTTCTGCAGTCTTGCTCTACACTGAATATCTACGTGGAGTCCATTTATAGAAATCAATAACTATAACCCTTTGAATTTTTATGATCCAAAAAAAATTGTTGTTGTTCTTGTTCAGTCATTTGTCAGATGTGTCTAACTCTTCGTGATCCCATTTGAGGTTTTCTTGGCAAAGATACTGGAGTGGCTTGTCAGTCCCTTCTCCAGACCATTTTACAGATGAGGAAACTGAGGCAAACTTGAGGCTATATGATTTATTTAGGGTCACATAGTTAGTAAGTGTCTGAGGCCTGATTTGAATCCAGTAAGATGAGCTTTCTGGACTCCAGGTCCAGCATTCTATCTGCTGAGCCACCTAACTGCCCTCAAAATAAGAGGACAATTCAATTAAATCTAATAACGAATCTTGAAATATAATAAGATAAACTAAACTTTACTTAATTTTTCTATGGTTAGAACTAGTTATAAATAACAAGGCCTTGGTACAAAGCACTGATCCACAAAAGTGTATCACTGCTTGGGAAAGCAAAAATAAAAAATGTTTTGTTCATATTAATAATAAAAAAATTCGAATTTTACTTTTTTCCTCTGATGAAAAAAATGTATTAAAATATATGAAAAACTATTAATAAAAATTACTTAAATTTATTTCAGTGTACAACCTTAATTAAAAAATTACCCTTTGAACATGAAGCTCAACATCTTGCTGTGTACAGCTTCCAATTTTCTGATTCACTTTTCTCACAACACCTTCTACATCCACGATGCTCTCTTTGTTGATGCTGTCAATAAAATAGTAAACTTTAAATTTTCATCAAGTGTCTCCCCAATTGGATTCCCACAACCAGAAAAAAGTAGTCAAAAGGAAGTTGAATGCTACATTAGAGTACTTTTTAACAGAGTACTCTATTTCAGACAGTCTATTAACCTACTTACAATAGGTCATCACATAGTTCTTTGGACAAAGAATTTCAGAGATGTCATAATTTAGACTGTGAGATAGCTTGAGCCTAAGAAAACTAAAAAATATGGAATTCTGAGAATGGGAAAAGCTTTTCTGTCAATATTCTGTTCTTAGATGGTTGACTTAATACTAAGATCAGAATCATTTGCAAAAATACAGTTTTAAAATAGTAAAAGACCACTTGATATATGGGAAATTAATTTTATGATTGTGAAACATGTGTGTATGTGTGTGTGTGTGTGTATATATATATATATATTACAGAGAGAGAGAGAGAGAGAGAGAGAGAGAGAGAGAGAGAGAGAGTGTGTGTGAGTCTGTTTGTTTCCTGAAGCGTATTTTGTCATTTGGTTAAGAGAGATACTTAGTGGAGATTATATAAATGCCATACCAAAGACAGATGACTTTAACCTACCCTAAAAACATTTAATAAACACCAAAAATTCAACAGGGCATTTATGTTACATAAAACATAACAGGAAATTGACTATGAAGACGCTAACAATCTAGCAGAGGAGCAGGGAGTCACGTACACAAGTAAATATAATACAAATCAGAATATGATAAATTCAAAGAAATAATTCAAACAAAACATAATGAGATTTAAGAAGGTAAAGAATATTTTCAACCTGAGGATACTCTTGTTCAAGTTTCTTGAAATATAGTAACCCATATTTTAAGGTGGCCGTATTCCCACTGGCTTTTTTTCCCTCACCCCCAAACCTTCCCTCTTAATTTTTACCCCTTTCTCTTTGGGGTTTTGCTCACTGGTTCCTTTTTCTTTCTTGCTTTTTATCTGGTTATATAATTCTTCCCCCACTTTTTCCCTCTCAGTTAAGTAGGTGTTTCCTTTCCTCTTATCCACTTCAACAAGTCCTATTCATTATCTACAATTTCATTTTTTCACACCCCTTCCCAGAGAGGATTTCTTTATTACTTTTCTCTTCATTAACCATTCTCTCTGTCTACTCAAGACCCTCATCCTCTGGTTCATGACCTCTATAATTATCTAGTCTCTCTCCATTCTCTGTATTTCTCATGTAATTAAAACTTCCAAGGTACCCATTCTGCAATCTTCTCCCTAGGGAGCTTCTGAGACTGCTTTTCCTCCACTGTGCCTCACCAGAATGTCAATTCTTTTTTTTAAAATTTATTTAGTATTTTATTTTTCCCAAGTTACATGTAAAAACAATTTTTAACATTTGTTTTTAAAACTTTGAGTTCCAAATTCTCTCCCTTCTTCCCTCACCCCTCACTCACTTCCCTCCCACTGAGAAGGCAAGCAATTTGATATGTTATACACGTATGTAGTCATGCAAAACATTTCCATATCAATCATGTTATAAAAAAAACATAGCCCCTTCCTCAAAAAACCTCAAGAAAAATGAAAGTAAAAACAAGATGCTAGACGACCCCCCCCCAAAAAACCAAAACCTCAAGAAAAATAAAGAAAGTTAAAAAAGTATGCTTCAGTCTGTATTCAGACACCATCAGTTCTTTCTTTGAGGATGGATAGCATTTTTCATCATAAGTCCTTCAGAGCTGTCTTGGATCACTGTATTGCTGAGAACAGCTAAGCCATTCACAGCTTATCATCTCACAATATTGCACAGTACACTTAACTTTGCATCAGCTCATGTAAGTCTTTCCGGGTTTTTCTGATTGCATCACGCTCATCATTTCTTACAGCACAATGGTATTCCATCACAATCACATACAATTTGTTTAGCCATTCCCTCAATTTCCAATTCTTTGCCACCAGAAATGAGCTGCTATAAATATTTTTGTACATATAGGTACTTTTCCTTTTTGTTTTTTCTTTTGGGATATAGATCTAGTAGTGGTATTGCTAGATCAAAGAATATGCATGGTTTTACAGCCCTTTGGACATAACTCCAAATTGCATGGTTGAATCAGTTCACAACTCCACCAACAATGCATTAATATCTCATTTTTCTCACATCCCCTCCAACATTTGTCATTTTCCTTTTTTGTCTTACTAGTTAATCTAATAGGTATAAGCCAAAATTATTTAAATGTGCATTTCTCCAATCAACAGTGAGCTGGAGCATTTTTTTCATATGGCTAGAGATAGCTTTGATTACTTCATCTGAAAACTGTTCATATCTTTTGATCGTTTATCAACTAGGGAATGGCTCTTATTTTTATAAATTTGACTCTGTTCTTCATATATTTGAGAAATGAGGCCTTTATCAGAGAAATCTGCCTTAAAAATTTTTCAGTTACTATTGCTAACTGTATTTCCCTCTATTCTATTCCCACGGCCCCACTCCATTTTCTCTCAACCTGTCCCTTCTCAAAAGTGTTTTGCTTCTGACTACCCTCTCCCACAATTTACCCTCCTTCTATCACCCCCCCCATCCTCTTTCCCCTCCTATTTTCCTGCAGGGTAAGATAGATTTCTATACCCAATTGCATGTGTGTAAGTCATTCCCTCTTTGGGCCAGTTCTGATGCCTCAAAAACTCCTCTCTGGTACCACACCCTTCCATGCCCCTAGGTATTACAACTCCTTCCCTTCCCAAGGTAGAATGAATGGTCTTTTCAAGAACCAAATACCTGAGACAACACCCAGGGCAAGGTCCCTATCTCCATTCATTCACAGAACATCTCTCTTCATTTGTAGGAGCTCCCACCACCAAAGCAAAGCCTCCTTCCTCCACTTCTGCCTTCAATCTTTCTTTTTTTCTTTTTTTTTTTTTGGCTAGGCAATGGGGCTAAGTGACTTGCCCAGGGTCACACAGCTAGTAAGTGTTATGTGTCTGAGGCTGGATTTGAACTCACGTCCTCCTGACTCTAAGGTCAGAGCTCTATCCACTACATCACCTAGCTGCCCCTGCCTTCAATCTTTCTCATTCCTTCTCATCTACTCCCCCTGCAAGCTCCTTTCTTCCTGAAACCACAAGGGTCATTTTCCCCTTGTTGCTCACCCTTTATTTGAGGGAGGCACCTCACACTTCCTTTTATCCCCTATTCCTCTCCCTCCCTTTCATGTGTGCTCTCCCACTTTGTTGTAGTCCCACCAAAACAAAAAAAAACCCAATTCACCTACAGACAGGGTGCTGTGAAATTCTGTCCATAATGCTCCATGTCAGCACCTTCAGAGTTACCTCCAGCTGACTTCTGCCTTCACCCATGTCTTCTTGCGTACGCTGTCATTCTGTTGTGGTTATTGTCCTTGGGGGCTTCATTTATTCATCCATCCCTTCTGCATCTGTTGTCCAGGGTGTTCAAGAAGCAAATAATCTCTTCAGGTCTGATTTTCTTTCTAAGAATGCTTCAAACACCTCTTTTTTATTGAACAGTCATCTTTTCTCATTTATAATTAAGCTCAAATTTGCAAAGTAGGTTAGGTCATCCTGGACTCTATCCTGAGCTTCATTGCCTTTCAGAACATAACATGATATTCACACCTACATTTTCAGGTAGGTGCAGTGTTTGAATGTCATTTCTTTTGTACTTGAAAGACTTTCTCCTGATTGCTAGCAAAACTTGATATTTTTGAATTTAATTGTTAAATATAACCATTATGTATCTTGGAGTCTGCAATCATGTTTTTTTTTTCTTCTAGAGGCAATCTATGAATTCTTTCAACTGGTTATTTCATTTTCTGTGTTCAAAAGTTCTGGGGAATTCTCTTGTATTATTTCTTGCATTTTCCTGTTAAGTTTTTAACTTGTGTTCTTCTGGGAGACCTATGATCCTTAGGTAGTCTCTATGTATCCTATCTCTAAGAGTAGCATGTTTTGCTTGTATAGTGAGAGTGTTCTATTTTAGTGTTGCTGTTTTTTGCTTCTTTTCTTCTAAATTGGTTTTCACTTCTGTGTATATGCATTTCTAATCCAATGCTCCCTTTTTTTTCTTTGGTGAGACTTGCCACTGCTGACCCCAGTTTTCCTATTCTGCTCATTATTTTTTCCCGTGCAAGCCATAAATTTTGCTCTCAGGATTATCATTTCTCTCTTGAACCACTGAGGAACATTATGTTGTGATTCCATATTGTCCTCTTTTCCCTTTGTTTTGCAGCATTTATTCACAGATGCCCAAACACATTTGTTAAATCTGGATGCCACATTTCTGTCTGCTGTTAATATTTATCTGCTTATGCTCAAGGTCTTTTGGGTTTTCTTCTTCCTGAGATCTCTGGAAATTTTAGTCTCCCCCAAAGCCCCATAATTTCCCCCCATTGTTCACTTTCTGACTCCCTTCCCTATAATGGTAGTTTCCTTGAGGGCTGGATTTCAAAGTGGCTCACCTTCCTCTCATTGGGCAATTCAAGGTTCATCAGCCTAAGTCTCTATTCCAAATGACATCTGAAAGAACAGAACTGGCCCCAAATGAATGCTGAGCTCTCTCCCTATGGAATGCCATATTCCTCTTTCTCCCATCCCCCAGAGTCCTATCCCAGTCTTCTGTCCTGCTTCCTCTGTTCCTCAGTTTTCTGGCCTGGCACTCCCAGTTTAGAGAGCTGATGCGCTCGTGCTACAAGGTTGATTCCTATGGTTTGGCTTGCTGAGGCTCTAGGAGGAGGGGGAAGTAGAGTTTGGGGTGGAGCTCTATTTCAAGTCCAGACCAGAGTCCTGTCCTTTTCTCTCTGATTCTCTGTTCTTCTGCAGAAATCTCCTGCAGCACTGGCTTTCTGACACAGCTCCCACAGTGCTACTGTGTCCTGATGCTGAGATCTCCATAGCACTGGGGGTGGTGGTGGTAAAGAATTGATGTGTGGGGTTGAGTTTTGTTGCAAGTCCATGTGCTGAGTCCTTGGTCAGATTGAGTCCAGCCTCTTAGCCACAGTTGTTCTTTCTACCCTAACTCCTATATCCATTTTGAGTCCTGAACATACATGATGAAGTTCCCTCGAATATATTTTCTCTTCCTCAATCCACTCAGTTCCCATGACATACTCCTGTACTGCAGCTATATGCTACACAAAGGGAGGGTCATACCCTTGATCTTGACACCACCCATGAGTATTCTACTTTCTACTTTTTGTCCTGATTGTAACCTCCAATCCTTCAGTACCTTTCTAGGTCACCATCCCTTCTATCCTTCCTTCAAAGTCTCAATCCCTTGGTGAATCAGGTCAACTCCACATACTATCTTTTACTCTTGAATTCTTTGCTCCCTTGTCATGTTATCATGTCTTGTCAAATTCCAGCCCTAGATTTCTCCTGCTATCTGCCTCCTTTCAAGCCCAATCACATGCTGCTGAATGGAATGGGAGGAAATCCTGAAATCATGTCAAATGGTTACACCGCAAATTTGTGCTATCAAACAGCAAATGGGCCCTTACCAGGGTAAAGTGATCTTACTCCATCTGAGCTGATTCCCTACTCTACTTGCCACACTATCTGTTCTAAACCTTCTCTCCCCTCTTCAAACCTCCCACTTTACTCCCTTCCCCCTCTCAGCTGACAACCTTGTTTCACCCTTCACCTCAAAAATAGGGTAATTCACCACGACCTCCAAGTGAGAGTGCCACTAACTCTTTCACCCCAGTCTCTGATGATGAGGTGGCTTTCTGCTTTCCCTAACCAAGGGGATCAGTGTTCCCTTCACCCACCCTCTCTACTCTTCTCCATCTGACTGCCCCCACTATCATCACCTTTTCTCTCTTATGTTCTACCTTGTCCTGATACAGGTTTCTTTTCTGCTACCAACTAACCTACTCAACTATTCACTGTCCTTAAAAAAATCCTCATTAGATCTTGTTAATGCCCACAGAATTTCATAATACATGCAAATGAAATAAAAGAAAAAGGCAAAGCTGCCTTAGCTTTGTGCAGTTTCTCTCTCTCTCTCTCTCTCACACACACCCCAAGCTACAAAGAAGAGAATTTTTACAGTGACATAAGTGGAGCATCTTTTAGATGTATGGATTGAAGATTACAATTTTAAAAAATTCCTCTTAGTAAAGTAGTTATTCAGACAAAAGCTTCTAGTTTACTTAAGAAAGTGAAAGAAAAAAGAAAGTGAAAGAAAATGGAAACCAAGTAGATGGTAAAGAAACTCTTACTGTGCATTGGTTTGTTCAATAGTTTTAAAAATCAAGCCCAATTGCATAATGTTAAAGATGTGGACAAGGTGGCTAAATATTCTGAAGTTTTAAAGAAAATAATCTAAAATGGTGGAAAAGGAAGCATAGAAATTTACTGAGGTGTGATGATGATGATGATGATGATGATGATGATAATGATGATAATAATAATAATAGTTTGGAACGCTGAAAATTGTTAGGCAGAGATGAGATAGCACGTCTGGAGAAAAAAGCAGCCGTTGTCTCTATATCTTTATGGTTACATTGAATAGAAAAGCCTACTGGCCACAAATGTGTCTTTTCAGTAACATTTATACATATGAACACACAGTTTTATCCCAGATTGTGAAGGATTTAATTAAACAGATCTTTACTAAAGATCAGCTATGTGCAAGGCACCTACTTAATATAAAAAATGAAAAAGTATTTGCCCTGTAAAAGTTTACTATCTAGTGAGAGAAGAGAAGCTTATACCATAAAATGTGATAAAACAGAAATAATTGACCCTTATTTATGCTTTGGATGTTTTGCATACATCATCTTACTAATGCAGAGTACCTGCTATTATTATTCCCATTTTATAGTTGAGGGAACAAACAGATAGGAGTTAAGCAGTGACTGATCACATGTTGTTGAAACATGTGACCCACTTCCTGAGACAGAAGTAGTAGCTTCATGGTGCAGGATGAGGCAAACATTTTTGGACACAGTCAATGAGGCAGCAAGGTAGTACAGTGAATAGAGTGCTGGGCCTGGAGTCTGGAAGACCTGAGTTCAAATGTAGCCTCAGATACTTCCTAGCTGTGTGACCTCAAGTCACTAAACCTCTATGTACTTTAGTTTCCTCTACTATAAAATGGGGATAACAATAGTACCTATATTCCAGGATAGTTGTGAAGATCAAATGAGATAATATCTGCAAAATGTTTAGCACAGTTCCTGGCACATAGTAAGTGCTATAAATAGTTATTTTAGTCTTACTTTACCTCACAGGATTGTTGTTACTGAGAAGACATTTGCAGCCAGTAGGCTTTTCTATTTAATACAACCATAAGGATATAGAGAAAGTTGTTGCTTTTTCTCTACTAAATGCTTTTTTTTTCTCCAAACATGTTATATCATCTCTGGTCTAACAATTTTCAGCATTCTAAACCATAGCAATCTAAGGATCCCATTGATATTTATTTATTAATCTCAATTTAGTTAGGCTTTTAGTTAATTGCCCTATTCCACATCACCATTCCTGAAATATCTTGTTGTATTATGTTAAATGTGTTTTCTAGAGAATGTTAAATAAAAGTATATAGTTTACTCAAGGAAGACAACAGTTAATCCCAGCATTTTGAACTTAGCCCTTATAATAGCAAGGGATATTCCTTCCTTATTTGCAGAGGTGGTGGGGGGATTTTCTCAGTGTGGAATACTACATATATTGAAAGATGGTTATTGTGCTGTTCTATACCACCCTTCCTGATGTCTCTTGCTCCTGGTTTTTTTTTTTTTTTTTTAAAACTCTTTACTTTAAGGAACGGATTATATCATGGAGAAAGAGAGAGACAGAATGTGTATGGAAAGAGGGAGAAAAATAAAGGTAATGTAAAAACAAAAGTTATCAATAAAAACTAACTATTCCATTAAGATAAAATCAGTATTCTAAGAGATTCCCTATTTAAAAGCCAATGTAAGAATCTGAAATGAATAATCAACTTTAAGAATACCACAAAAGGACCAAGCTGCCTCAAATGACCCAGGGATTTTTTTTTCTCTTTACAAGGCAAAGAAAATAAAAATAGGATGGAAATTTTTATTTCAAGGTAAAATTATAATGTCAATTTCCCTGGTTTTTCTAGTATTAAGATGACTCACTAATAAAACTTTAATTTAAAAGGGCAGATTTACAGACAAAGGAAAACAAAACAAAAAAAATATAACCAATTATTATATAATGAGAAACACGTGTGACTCTTCAGCTTTTAAAACTAACACAATCTTAATCACTGACTACCGTAATTAATACAATAAAGAAAAAGAAATCTAAACTAAGGGAAAAAATACCTAATAAGCCCTGATTGTCAGAGCCAAAAACATCTCTGGAGAACTATTCTGGAAAAAAAAAACCAAAGTAAAGATTTCTGAAACTTTAAAAAAATCAATAGTTACACACATAATAAAGATAGAAAGGTTCAAAAGACTGTCTTTTAAAACTTGATACTTGAATAATTTTGCCACATATTGCTTTGTTGTTAATTTTAAAGATAAAACTCAAAACATAGCCTGATAAAGGAAAATAAGGTAGAATTCTAATACATCAACAAGGACTGTCAAATAATATCAACGTAAGGCAGAATAACAAATACAAGTTTGGAAAGAAAACTACACAACCTTCATCTAAGGACCTTAACCTTTTAGATATCTAGATAAGTAAGGTAAAAGTAAAGAGACTGTTTAGTTATGTGGATAAACATTCTATTATTTAAAATCCCAAGTGAATCACATTATTTCTCCTTAGTAATGTACTTAGTTGCTTCATATTTATATGCTTACTCGATTATGTAAAAATAGACCTTTCATACTTACATGAACTGATACAAAGTGAAATGAGAACTAGAAGAACATTGTACACAGCAACAGCAATAATGTATGATAATCTACTATGAATAACTTAGCTATTCTCAGCAATATAATGATCCAAGACAATTCTGTAGGACTTACGATGAAAGGTGCTGTCCATTTCCAGAGAAAGAACTGGTATAGCCCGAATGCAGATCAAATATACTTTTTCTTTACTTTATTTTTCTTAGGTTTTTTCTGGGCAGGGCGAGAGGGTGTTGTGTTTTCTTTCACAGAATGACTTATATGGAAATGTGTTTTGCATGACTACACATGTATGACCTATGTCAAATTGCTTCCCTTCACAATGAAGGGGAGGGAGAGAGAGAACCTGGAACTCAAAATTTGGAATAAGAAAAAAAGAGAATGCTAAACTCTTTTTACATGTAGTTGGGAAAAAATATTAAACAAAAATTTAAAAAATGTACCTTTCAAAAAAATATTTGATCAAGAAAAGGTGGAAATGGGAGTACTGTTGAAGGTACATTTAAACCTAGTTAGTAAAGTATATTTTTTTCATTTGTGTATTGTTCAACTGGATTAAAAATCATTTGGAAAAAACAGTTAAAGCTAACTTCATATTGAGATTTAATGTGGCTTTATGGAAAAATTCTCAAATATTGAAAAATTTAACATGATATTCTTTCTATCCGAGGTCAATCTTGTCAACAAGGTATGTTGTCCACAAATAAAAGGTAAAGGTGCACTTAGATCAGTTGTAACCTACTTAGGATATTAAAAAATAATTTTACTTTTTAGATGATTTAGAAACTCTAGTTGGAAATATACACCTTAATAGTCTCAATAATGGTTAGTCAATGAGTACAGATAGGGCCTGATAGCTTAACATATAAATGTTTTTCCCTGTATTTTGATGTAAACCTGTCTTGAATATGAAATTTAAATTAGCAATAGTATTCATAACAAAAGCTCCTTAAAGGTAGAAATGTTGCATGTATATAAAATTATCTAGCACTGCACATTATAGGTACTTAAAATGTTTATAACCGTAACAGACCTAAGATAGAATGAAAATTTAATAGGGGGCACCTAGGTGGTGCAGTGGATAGAGCACTGGCCCTGAGTCAGGAGGACCTGAGTTCAAATCTGGCCTCAGACCAAACACTTGACACTAGCTGTGTGACCCTTGGCAAGTCACGTAACCCCAATTACCTTAAAAAAAAAATTTAATAGGGACTAGAAATGGAAGACCTTCTGTGTCTATTAGACCTTTCATATGAACATATTTCTAGGCCTACTATTTTCTGAACCGCAAGCTCTAATGGACTGATTAGCTGGGCCACTAACTGTTGTTTCTCAAAAGGTATGCTGTTAAATATTCAACTAAAAAGGTTTATCTTGGCTTAATGATATTTGAATCACTAAAATATTAAAGTCAAGATATGAGTTTCACATTGGTAGCAGACACCACAGTTATCCCTTCTACATCTTTCCACACTGGGGGGGACAGGGGTGCAGCACCTCAACAATCTGGAAAATCTGTGTAAAATTTTTTGGCCTTTCCTTCATACTGGAGAAGACGTCTGAATTTTTTCTTTTTCTTTTGTGGGGTGTTTTTAATACCTTATTGTAAAATTTGGGTTAAGTATTTGGTCATAGGCTCTGTGCTGTCTGCAGGCCTTCCTGTGTCATCTGTGGCTTCCATAAAACTCCCCCAAAATCAGCATTTAATTTCTTATACTGACCTACAATATATCGAAACCAAGATGGGTAAGCTACAATATGGAATTGTACCATCTTCTGGAAATACCCCACCTCCCATCCCTAGCAAGGACTTAATGGCTGACCATGTGGAGATAGAGAAAGTATTGGGGAGAACAGAATTTAATATATGTGAATGCTACTTTCACAGTGTGATACTTGTTATTCTTATCATTTATATTTGGATTAAAACCTATATTTATTTGTCTTACCATAAAGTAAGATTATCAGTATTTAAAATTTTACCAGGTTATTTTGTGTCTTATTACTTTTACTGAACATTTTTTAAGGTTGTATTTGATCTTTGCGTATATGTATACATATAAATCACAACCATTACAAAGGGCTTAATTTGATTACTCAGAGATAGAAAAACTTATTTTATTCTCCAAATTTTTAACCTTTCTTATACAGAAACTGGATGGTTGGATCACTTTTGTTTGCATAGCAAGCTAGATGCTTTGGGCTGACCTTTTCTGGGTTTATACTCTAGAAAGCAGACTCCAAGAATGTTCAACTTTAAATCCCCAATCCCAATGTCTACTTTCAAGTAATCCTCAAATGAAGTCTCTAATAATTACTATTATCTATTTCAACTTTGCTCTATATACCTGGGACTTTGAGACCTCTTATTTTCCTTCTCTTCATAATTGTTATAAATTCCCATGAATTCAACTATCATCTCTATGCAGATGACTTCCAAACAGACATATCAGTCAGTCAATATGCATGCATGTATGCAGGCTTACTGCATGCATGCCAGGTACTATGCTAACTGCTGAGAATACAAAGGAAAGCAAAAGTAGTTTCTGCTCTCAAGATGCTCACATTCCAATGGGTGGAAACGGTGCCTACACGATTTACATATAAAGTAGATGGGAGGCAATCTAAGTGGAAAAGGCAACAATATATAGGGAATAAGAGTTGAGGATGACAACACAGTTTTGAAGTTATCGTTTAATATCTTCCTAATTGGTACTAGAAGGTTAAAAATATGAACACTGGCAGGGGCAATACTAAAGTTAGCTGTGAACTTATTTGTGTGGGTAAAGGATTTGAGAAGTTGGTTCAAAGAGAGAAAAGAGAAGAAAGATAAAGCCTGAGGGAGGAGTTACGTTGTTGTTCCCATTTGGGATTTTCTTGGCAAAGACAATGGAGTAGTAGTTTGCCTTCTCCAGCTCATTTTACAGATGAGGAAACTGAGGCAAACAGAGTTAAGTTATTTGCCCAGGACACAGCTATTAAATGTCTGAGGCTGGACTGGAACTCAGGTCTTCCTGATTCCTGGCTCTGAGCTCAATCCTCTGTACCACACAGCTGCCCCTGAGGGAGGAGAGGGAAAAGGTAAAAGAGAGATGGCTTCTGAGGAAAGTAAGGGTAGGAAATGGGGAAACTGGGGCACAGATGTCAGATTTTTCCCTACTTTATAAATATCACAGAGGGCCACCACTGTCAATAAGGAAATTCATTACAAATGAAAGCTTCTAAATAAAACAGCTTTTTAAAGTCCTGGTGAAGGGTACTTTGTCACTCAGGTGACAAAGCAAATCCTCTATGAAAAATACTGTACAAAAAATTAAGATAATATATTTAAAGCTATTAGAGATCTCAGAGTTCCCAATCCCTTTACTTTGCATACATCAGGGTGTGGAGAAAAAGGGGTGAAAAAGGTAGATAATTTGCCCAAGGTTACGCAGGTAATTATATTTCCACTTTCTGTCCATTATCTTTCATTTTTCTAGACTTATCTCCCTAAAATATATCAACTATCTAAATTAATAGGAGCTTAAGTGCTTCAATGATATATATATATATATATATATATATAAAAACACTGGCTATTTTCTTCTACTGGCTTTGCCAACAGTGTAGTCCACTGGCAAGCAAAATTAAAACACCAGAGTTTCTAGTTTTGATTGTTACTTCCTAACCACTGTGACCATGACTTCTCCTAATCTCATTTTACTCATCTGTAAAATGAAAGTTGGATTAAATAATTTTCAAGGAACATCCAGGGCTAATATTCTATGATTCTACATCTTTTTTTCATTTACAAGGCCACTAGAGAGGATGGATATAAGATTTTTCTTCTGCTCACTGGGAATGCAAATACTAAAATGGTTATTTATAACAAAATTTATCACAATAAAATAATTTGGATGTTGAAGGGGATTTGTTTTACAAGTAAAATTTCTTTAATGTAAAATTTTAAAAATCACATTCCCAGCATTCAGAATAACAAGATGAATAAGATCTGTACTCAGTCTGGTAAAAGGGAGCAAACATATTTACTGGGTTGTGTTTTGGCTTTCCAAGCACAGGAACCAGTAAGATCAAACAAGTATCTGTGTAGGGGATAATGGAGAATATTGTTTACCTAAAGCACTGGTGGAGGGAAAAAGTATGATATAAAGTTTGATAGATAAGGTATCAGACTTTGCAGGACCTTCAAAGCCTGGCTAGAGTTTGAATGTTATTCATTAGGCAATAGGAAGCCACTTAAGGGTTTTGAGCATGTGCTCCAAGAACAAATCTGGACATAAGGAAGAATATGTCTAAAGTATTTAGGATTGGTTAGGATGAGGGTGGAGGTGAAAGGGGAAAAGCCCAATTAGGAGGCTTCTTTAAATAATTTAGACAGGTGGTAACAGTGGGATGAAAAGAAAGGTAACAAATTAAGAGGACATGACAACTGATGGATATAGACCATAAGGAAAGAACCCACTCTCATCAGACTTCATCTAAGATAATGGTTGCAGACTGCACAATGACTTAGAAAACTGTAAATTAATACTATTTATGTTTGTATTATATTTTTAGTAATTTTGTTAAATATTTCCCAGGAGTAACGCAGCTACATGACCCTAACCCTAATTTGCTCAGGCCTCAAGTTGAACACCTATGATCCTTGGACATTAGGTTCATTCAGAAGATCACAGTTTAAGAAGGACATTGATAAGCTGGAGAGTGTCCAGAGGAGGGCAACCAGGATGAGAAAAAAAAAAAAACCGTTAGTCCCTCTGTCATGAGACCAGTTGAAGGAACTATGCATATTCAGCCTACAAAAGAGAAGACTCAGAATTGTCTCCAAATATCTAAAGGGCTATCTTATGTGGAGAAGATAATCAGACCTGTTCTGTTTAGCCCTACAGAAAACAACCAAGAATAATGGATGGAAGTTGCAAAGAAGCCAATTTTGGCTTGATGTCAGGAAAATTTCCTAATAATTATGTGCCAGGTTCAAAAATGGAATGGGCTGCCTTAAGAGGTGGCGAAAATAATGTAGGAACATATTCTTGTCACAGGGAGACAGACAAGTGCTTAGATATCACCATCTGACTCCTCTACTCAATCAACTCCAGTGAATCCCTACTGACTCTAGTATAAAGTATCAATTTTCTTTGATTAGCTATTAAAGCTCTTCACAATCTGACTCTGACCTATCTTTCCAGCCTCATTGAACAATACTCCCACTCATACACAAAGTAGATTCTTAATAACTGCTTGGTGGGCTAGATATATAAAAAGTAAACTGTTAATAGCACCACCAATCAAGTACTTTTATTATAATAGAAAATTCAGCAAGGAGAAGCAAGGCCAAAGATCACACTAAAATTGCTAAGTTCTGCATTATTATTTAATTTAAAACAAAGCTTTAAAAACAAATTTATCTTACATATGAGATGTATCACCGGTATATGACACCTGAATAATACACGAAGATCTGGTTACTAAGCCTTGGAAAGTAAGTTTATAAAAACACAGTAACTATTTCTAGAATAAAAAATATTAAAAACATGGTGGGGGCTTACAAAAACATTCAGACTATAAGTGTAAGTGACAGTGGCAATGCATACATTCCTTAAAACAATCCTTTAGGGATTTTCAGATTAATAGAAGCTAGTAACTTATTAACCTTCTATTTACAGCATACTTTGTACGGAGTTTGGGGTATGTGGGGGAGATCCATGAAGATGTGCTAGACACGGTCCCATCTTCCAGGAACTCAATCAAATAGGAAGAGAGAGAGAACTGAGAGTAGTATGCAGGACAATATTTATTGTTGTTGATTTTATGTGGATCAATTAATTGTCATGTAGAGGAAAAAAAAATCTGATTCACTTTACCTATAAATTTGACCAGTCACCTTACAAAATATGTTACTAAATATATACTAGAGAACAATGGGTGGAGAATCACCAATGTTGGGAGGAAAAATGCCAGCCCAAGGTGAGTATGAGTATTATGATGACATTAATCTCTTAAGGACAATGTTGTTTTTTTAAAATTTATACGCATTACGGTATATATATATGGACTTAAGTACGTCACTTTATATTGTATAATAACCTTATATTTCATATTGTATGTAGACTTAAATACTTTAATTTTTTTAAATAAAATTTTAAATCCACAGACAGTATTATTACTCTTTTACTGACGGTATACCACCAAATAATGTTTGTCATTAGTGATGGTAAAGGGGTAGGAGCCTGAAACTAAATATTTTTTGATTCCATTCAAAATTTCATTTTCATAATTACTTCTTTATCCAGTTATTGCAGAAGACAGAATCATAGTAGTTTTTTCTGTCATACATATAGCTACATTTAGTACAACAAAAATGGATATGGAAATTATTGCTTAACATTAACAAAATGGACAGCAAATTAAACAGAATTTCAAAAGTGTGGCAGTGGACTTTTAAATAATAACTCTTTAGATGTATCTGTAATAAGCCACATCCAAATTAAAAAATTCTAATTCTTAAAGAAATGACAAAGCTGTAGGGTTAGAAATGAGTTTGGTTCATTAAAGTACTGTAAGTTACTTATTTGCAAAATGCATCAATAAAGCTGCTTCAGTAAACAGAGATTATATGAACAATTCAGTAAATCAAAAGCTCAGTGGTTTGGACCATAAACCCTAAGTATCAGATTCCTTGTCCTCTTTCTCATTATAAGCTAAGGTACTTCCAGTATAGTGGAAAAAAACTATATGCTAATACATTTAGACCACAACAGGTTATGAACACGGATAATAGCTTCCACCTTCTTGGGTGGTTGTGAGGATAAAATGAGGTAACATTTGTAAAGTGCTTTACAAACCTTAAATACTATATAAATGCAACAAAGGCCATCCCAAAAGTCTTACTGAAACTTTTAAACTTTTATAGTGTAAAACTGTAATAAATATTTTAGAAAACCCTTACGTATGAATAAAAATTATTAATTACTAACTATTTGGAAAGCACTGTGCCAGGCACAGGAACACAAAGAGAAAAATAAGACAGTCCCTGCTGTCAAGGAGTTCATATTCTAACACAGGAAGAGGTTTCAGATATTCATCACACTGGAAAGGTCCCATGGTCCCTACAGTCTAGTAGCAAAGCAGATGGTAATGCATCTTTGTTAATGTTATTTACATTGAAAAGATTATATCCATTTTTGATGCTAAATCATTTGACAGTGCCAAGGACTTCAATGGAAAGACCTTTCTTTTCTGGGTCTTCAGCAGCTGTTTCTGGTGAAAAGGTAGGGGCTCCAACACCCACAGAAGCAGTTAGCAGATCACGTCTCTACAAGGGTTGATTCCTCAGATGTTGGCTATAAGGGCTAGGCTGAAAGGCTGGCTGGTGGTTAGTGGGGTGTTTTAAGTTCAAGTTAGGGTTCAGGTCTGTGCAGGTAATCCTTACAAACAAGATTTTTATAGAATTTCGCAACTTTAAAGCTAGAGTGATTTTAGAGATGAGCAAGTCCAACGTCTGATTTTACAAAAGACAACAAAGCCCAAGGAGGTTAAATGATTGTTTTAGGTCACAGAGCAAAGAAATGACAAACTTGGGAATAGAACCCAATTGTGAACCAGTCCAGTGATTTCTCTGCATTTTTTGCATATTGTTCTCCCTGCATGAGTTACTCCAACATCTGTGTAAAAGCAGAGCTCCTCAGAGAACACTACTACTTCACTAACACCAGTAAAGGAGCCAGGGGACAAATCTGGCCCTACTTGCCCCTGTGAACAATGTTCTGTTTTGCTCGAAATCAATGTCACGAAGCTATGGGCCTTGAGCTATTTTTCCAAGAGGCCTAAGAATTTGTAGTGTTCCACCTGCCTGTGCCTCTTTTGACCAATGACAAACATTTATTAACTGTCTGGTCTGGGACTGAGCTACAACTTGAAATCACATAAAAAAGTCAATTTAACTGGTCCAGATAAAGATTTCTCACTGTTAACTTATCATAAATCTCTAAACTTACAGATAGCATGTATCAGGTGAACTTCCCTTTAAGGTATCAAAAAAATTAACATGCTTAATAGTTAATAACTGGGCCTGATTACAGCCACAGAGAATAATCAATGAGCACTTACCAAGTGCCTACTATGGGAGGGGCATTGTGCTGGGCAGTGATGATAAAAATATAAAAATGAACCTGTCTCTTCCCCAAGGAGCTCAAGAACTAAACCACTAGCTCAAATACCACATTAAACCTATCACACAAAATGACTCCACAGAGCTCTGTGTAACCAGTTCAAGTCCTTGTTAATTTGCCACAGTTCTGCTAGGAAGCCCCCCCTTTCTCTCACCTACTCAAACGGCTCTGTGATCTCACACCAAAAGTTCTATCCTTTGACACAGGTCACAGCCCACCCACCTGTGCCCATTCTCATCCTTGTCCTTCCAAAAGGTCAATGCAGGGGGTCCATTTAACATGCTAGAAGGTTTTTGTTTGTTTGTTTTTACTTATGGTGAGAGTACTAGTAGAATGGGCAGGTAGATAGGGCAGTGGAAAGACTTAACAGTTCAATTCTGGTCTCAGACATTAGCTGTGTGACCCTGGGCAAGTCACTTAGCCCTGTTTGCCTTAGTTTCCTCATATGTAAAATGAACTGGAAAAGGATATGGAAAACCAGGCCACTATCTCTGCCAAGAAAACCCCTAATAGGGTCATGAAAAGTTGGACATGACTGAAACAACTGAACAACTGGTAGAGCACTCTGACTTTCCACTTGTCATTCCTTGTTCTTGTCAAGTGACCATCTTCTCTTTCTTTGATATAATTTCTTCACGACATTCTTTACTTCACAGTCACTATGTGGCGTTTCCACTGTCCTCTGTGATATTCACCTTTAGTTCTTCAGAAAAGTGGTGCTTCAGGGCTTGCTGCTATACATCAACACAAGTATTGAAAAGCTGGGCCTTCATTGCTATGGGATGCTCAGGTTTAGTAAAGTATGGCTCAGTATTTTTGCAGTTTCCAAAAGCAACCCTTTTTAAAAAATCCGAGGCCAGTTCACTATCTACCTGTATTGCCTGTCCTAAATATATTTTGTTGGACAAGTGTTATCTTGGGTGTCCATGTAGATAGATGAATGTTGAAATCTGGACAACAGTCTTCATTTTTTTCTTTCCTGTGTGGCCAGACAGACCCAACTCCTTTGAGTAATTACAGAACCTGGAGGTTCTATAATATCACGAGGACAATGCAATTAACACTATGTTATCTGCAAACAGCAGCATTTAAAGCACTATTCACAGGGATTCTCTCTTTAACCTGGATTCTGCACTGGATCTCCTCTACCACAGTGGCAAATGCTTTCAAAAAGCATACATCTGTTTCAAGTTTTGCTCAATGTTTACTATCAGAGGGTTAGTAAACAGGGTTATTTCTGTTGTTACAAATTCTAAGGAATCATAAATGCTTGATGGAGCCATGTAAGACCCCTTGTTGCACAAGAGCCCATAAAAGGGAATGTTGTTCTACCGAGCTAAATGTTTTTTCAAAATTGATCAATAAGCACAATGATGTTTCATATTTTCTACACATTTCAGCCAATTGTGAGATGGTAAAGACACAATACATTGTTGAATACCATTTGCAAAAGCCTACTTGTTCTTCATTGAGGATGTCCTTAATTCATGGATAAGATAACCTCAAAAATTTTTGCCATAGATGGAAGAGTAGGCATATAAACAAATAGTTATTGATGTTCTCTTGGTCACCTTTTTTTTTTGGTACTGATAAAGTATGAGACTATTTTCCCCTAAGCCACTGGTACCTTATAGCTTATAAATTGGTCCGTCAATGCCTTCATAACTGTATCACTTCTAACAGATCTCCTTTCTCTATTTAAAGCCATTTGGCTGCTTTCCCCATCTTTGCTTTTTTTTTAGTGTCATCCCTAGTTCTCTTTTAAGCACCTCAGAGATTGGCGGTAGGGTTCCAGTGTGGCATATACTGGGGTCACTATCCTTGCTGGAGAAAAAAGTTTGTTTTAACAGTTTTTGCAAATACTTTCCATTTTCCTTTTGTTAGCAGTTGTCCTTTCATTTTTATCCTTGAATTGAATGCCCTTGAGATGTCTGCTCAGTATGGCCTCACCCCCCAATTACCTTTAACGACTTTGTATTTATCTTCTTTAGACTTATTCTCTATACATTTATATACATGCTTGTTGTCTTCCATTAGAATGTTAAGCTCCTTGTGAACAGCCATTATCTCACCACTCCTATCTGTATAACTAGTGCCTAAATGCTTGTTCACATAAGGGGCTTAATAAATGCTTGATGATTGACCGGCATCTTGCAAAGCTTTTTTTTCTTTCCCTTTTAAAAAAAAATTATTTATTTTTAGTTTTTAACATTCACTTCTATAAACTTCTGGGTTTTAAATTTTCTCCCTCTCCCTCCCCAAGACAGCATACAATCTGATATAGGCTCTACATATACATTTCTATTAAATATATTTTCACAGTAAAGAAGAATCAGAACCAATAGGAAGAACCACAAGAAAGAAGAAACAAAACAAAACAGAAGAAAAAAAAGAGCCAATGGTATGCTTAAATTTGCATTCAATCTCCAAAGCTCTTTCTCTGGATGTGGACAGCATTTTCCATCATGAGACCTGGAGTTACAATGTTCAGATTCTTAAATGAATTTCCTTACCGCATCTTCGAACCAAAATATTTTCTGTGGGAATGTACTACTAAAACTGTAATAATCTGCATGATCTCACATATATAATTGACATCATACTGTTTACCTTCTCAATGGGTGGGAGGACTGGAGGGAAGGAGAGAATTTGGAATTCAAATTTATAATACATTTTTAAAATACTTTTTAAAAAATGAACACTACACATAAATTTAAAGTGTTTTTTTTGGTGGGGGGAATAAAAATCAAGGGAACACAGCTTGTTTTTTCAAAAACGTTTTTGGAGGCGTTAGTTTCATACCACTTTTGCATTGGACAAGAGGGGCAAGATAAGTCCTGTTCTATTTTAAGTATAGGTAAATTAATTCATTGGTTACCTTCCCCAGCATTTTACTGAATGCAAGTTAAACAAATACATACATATACACACAATAAAATATATATATATACATATAAATATGTATGTGGTTTTTTTGCTTTGTTTCTGTCTGTGGACCTGTGATTTTCTGAGTATAAAGAGTTACTGATGAGGAACTTTGTTCAAAGTAGATCAGCACCTTTGCAACTCTGGCCTGGATTTACTACCTCACCAAGAGATTTTGCCCAGGGTTACACATCCAGTATATGTCAGAGACCAGACTTGAATACAGGTTCCTCCTGACTTCTTGACTCCTGACCAGCTTTAATCTACTACTCCATAATGCCTCTTGTATTTGTATGCGCGCGCGCGCGTGTGTGTGTGTGTGTGTGTGTGTGTATCTTTGTGTAAAAATGTTTATATGCATGTATATGTAAGATGTTGCTTTTACAGTCACTTTTCTTTTTTAGGTGTACTACAAATGTACAAACAACTCTCAAGGATTCAAAGTATACCTATATCACATCAAGGCTAATGGTCCACTAGTCTGTAAGAGTCCAAATCTTTTTTGAGGAGGTGGAATGGAGTATCCAATCTAATTAAAAGATCTTTGAGGTTAGAACTTTGCTCTGGGATGCAACAACAAAAACAAACCAAAAAAATGCTTCCTTACACAGAAGGTGCTTAATAAAATGTTTGCTGTATTGAGCCTATCCTCATAAGCACAAACTGGCTACAGTTTAAAAAGCATGCTTTCACATGAAAAGAAAAGTATGCTGCCTGGGAGAGGGAAAAATTAAGAAAGGCCCACCCATCCACCACTATACACAAATTCTCCAGCTTACCACGAACATATGCATATATAAAACAATATATCTATGGTTCATAATCACAAAAGAAATCTCTTTTCTTACTTGTAGTCACAACTAAACAAGGCTATCAAATATGCTTCTAAATGAACTGTAGGTTAGATGTTCTAAGTTTAACATATATGTGCGTGCATAAAAACAAAGGAAACTATTTCTCCATTAAAAATAAAATGTATGTGTACACCTCCACTTCCACCACTTAGTTTTCTTCCTTTTAAAAATCTTTAGTCTTCCATGAGCTAGCAAAAGAAAATACAAACTATGATGGCAAAGTTAAAATTAATGTGATTTGTAGTACTATTTTTACTTTCTTCTAACTCAGGAACCTGCCTACAATACTCCTTCCTTTCAAAGTAATATTGTTTTTGTTGTTAATTTAGTTTGAAAAACCTGTTGCTCAACTATAAAGCTCATGCTTTAAAAAAAAAAAAAAGACATCCAAATGTAAGAGAATGAAGTTGTCCTGTGATGCTGGAGCTGCCAGGCTTTTTGTTACTCAGTCTGAAAGTCAGTGTGGGCTGTCTCTGGAAAGACTGCTACTTCAGCACTTCCAAATGAATTTCAAGTCTATGCACTATTTTATCTTTTGTAAGTTTAATGTATTCAGCAATAGTGAGCTGACAATTTAAATAACTACATTTAAAAACAAACGATGCATTGATGTTAATGTGCGAAAACGGTCCCAACCCCTGGGAGTCTTGGTTCCCACCATTGTATACTCTGACAACAGGATATAATTGCTTACTTACTTGGCAGCAAATTTTACCATCTGCTTGCTTGCATGGTCTCCCACAGCCACAAGAGCCTGGACATTAAACTGCTGCTGACGTAGTACTAAGAAACATTGCTTCCCTGAATAAAGAAATAGAAACAATGCAGGTATATTAGGATCAAACTACTTCATTTTTTTTTTTGTTACAAAGAGGGAAAATGTTTCTTCACTTTAAAATAAGGCTAAAATTCCAAAACCAAATGATCATATGCATATGGAAACCTCTTTACCTTATTTAAAAAAAAAAAAAGGCTCAGATTCTTAAAATCTGGCCTGCTTGCATTAGTGATACAAATACTTAGATTCTGCCCAATATGACAGATGTTCTAATAAACCTTGTCTTTGGCTGGAAAAAAAAAAAAAAGCCTCTCACCCTGTTATTTGCCATTAATAAGTAATTTAAAACATTTATGCAAGTTATAGAACTCAAATCAGAACAACATAACAAAAACACAACCTTTAACAAAATACACACAATCTTTTAGGAAAAATGCTTTTTTCTTGCATTATGAATTTAGTATTACTGCAACTTCTATTAACTTCAAGTCACTTCTATAAAAAGCAATATAGTAAATAGAGAAGCTCATGTTCTCAGTTTCCTTTACTTCTCCATTGATAATTACCCAATCATTTCCCGTTTATAGTAGTACTATTATTTTCTATCACAAATGTTCTAGGTACCCATTTAAAGTTTTTTCCTTAAAAGATTTTTCTCAAGTCTTGCTTCTTTCCTATTCATCAATTCAAAATCATACAATTTTAGAGACAGAAGGGACCTCCACACTCATAGGACCATAGGACCACAGATCTGGAGCCGGAAGGCCCTCAGAGATCATTTAGTTCCATCTACTCATTTCCCAGATGAAAAAACAGGCATGGGGCAGTTAAGGTTACACAGTAGTGTGCTTCAGAGGTAGAATTTGAATCCAGGTCCTCTGACTCCAACACCTCTTTCCACCACGCCACACTGCATCCCATCACTAACTAATCCACTCCTCTCACTTCACAGGTAAGAAAACAGACTGAAAAGTTTAATGACTCATTCACAAATTTAAGAGCAGCAACTAGGATCCAGGTCTCCTACATTATAATTTATTGTTTTTGCCTATACTCCTCTTTCCCTTTTATATAAAAATGTCATCCTCTTGAGGAACAATGGAATTGGAATTAGAAATCATGGGATCATAGATCTAGAGCTGGGAGATATTTAAAAAATGTCATCTAGTCAACCCCTTATGTTTTGTGTGTGTGTGTGTGTGTGTGTGTGTGTATGTATGTGTGTGTGTGTGTGTGTGTGTGTGTGTGTGTGTGTATGAGGAAACTAAGGCCAGGGAGGTAGACTTGCCCAAGGTCACACAGGTACAGGTACTCTTAGGTTTGACTCCAGGCTCTGTCATTTACCAAGTATATGATCTCTAGAATGTAATTTAACCTCTCTCAACCTATTTCCTCATCTGTGAAATGAGGAAGATACCACCCCTTATTCTTCCAAGGCAGACTCTGGAGGAGCGTCCAATCGAACTTTGGGAATCAGTTTCCTCCATAGCATTTAAATCTAATTTAAAATTTATAATTGCTATTCTCATTATCACACACTTAGAGCTTTAAAAAAGAAAAGAAAATCTAAGAATATTCCTTGATTAAAAAAAGAGAGATGTTCTATGTGATGTCTCTCCTGATTCTCTCCAGCTGTCAATGCTCTCTCTCCCAAAACTATCTTGTATTTATTTTGAATGTTTTATATAAGCTTAAATATATACATGTTTTCTCTCCCAATAGAATGTACGCTCGGGGCATGGATTATATAATTTTTTATCTCTGTATCCCTATTACCTGGCACATAGTACGGTCTAAATAAATGCTTAGTTGATTATAGTTAGCAAATCAAAATGTTATTTGTTGAGTCTTCCAAAAGGATGTCAAGTTCCAGTTAAATATAAAAGAATAAAAACACAGTCTCAATTATAGACATAATCTACTTAAATTGTTGACCATACCTGGTTAACTGGAGTATTTGTATCATTTCTTTATCCCAAAGCCACAATTCTATGTTTTCCAATCCATCTGCTAAAATAATTTTAAAAATCATACAATGGGAAAACACTTTGTGGCATGGCCTCAAGATGGTAGTTTATTATCATGGGAGAAATTCTAGATACCTAAAAACAACAATGTCCATCTTTAAGAGTTGCCTTGAACTAACTCCAGATTGTTTAAAAAGAAAAAAGAAAGAAAGAAAAGAGTGAGACACTGAAGAAGGTACATTTACCATCACCTTATTCTAATGACGTGCTGGATCTGGAGACCAGTCTTCTAGAATTCTCAACTGTCAGTAAATTCAGAAATGCAACCCCAAACCCAAGGCTCTAGCAACAAAATAAGACTGAGCAACAAAGTTATAATGAAAACTTCTAAGAAGAGCTGAGGATTATCCCCATTGTGTAGTTTCTTGTCATGTTGTTGACCAGAGGGACAGGACCATCTGGACTGGCTGGCAATGTCTATAAAAGGCCAGAAGTTACTCTAGAAAGCTGAGATGCATGGGAGAAGTAACATGAGACAGAAGAGATAAAAAAGAAAAGCAGCGAGAATAGAATGACAGAGATTAGAAGTAGGAGCAGCTGGAGTAGAGTACTGGGAATAACAGACACTGATATTAACATGGAAGCAAAAAAAAAAACCAAAGTCAGAGAAGACAGAACAGTGCTATCATCTGGGGTGGGGAGGTACAACATCCATCTTCAAATTTTTAAAAAATCATTATTGATATCTTCTTTTCATATGAACTTCATTTCTGAAAACATCCCTCTCACCTCCTCTATTCAGCAAGCCATCTCTTATAACAAAGATTTAAAAAGAGAAAAATAACTATTCAGCAAAACATACCTAGTTTGACAATATTTTGCACCCAAAATTCCCTGGCCCCAGCCCTCCTCTCAAAGGATCCTCTTCTCTGGGCCAAGCTTTGTCATTATAATCATACACAGTTCAGTTTTGCAACATTCAACTCAGTAGCCTTTGAAGACACAGCTCTAACCTGCTTTGAGAGAGGCAAGGATGGAGGAAGGGAGAGACAGAGAGACAGACAGCAACACACAGAGACTTGGAGTCAGAAGACCTGCTCTGTCACTCACTGGCTTTGGGGAAGCCACTTGACTTCTCCAATTCTTAATCTTTTCACTTGTAAAGTGAAAATGTGGACTACTTGATCCTTAAGGTTTCTTTTAACTCCTTGAATATGATTCCATGGCAATAAATACAATTCTGCAGTTCAGGAGGTATTAATAAGTGTACAAAGGAGTGGCAAGATAAGCTATTAATAAACTTACTGTTTTCCTCAATACAACCAACAGAACAAACCTATATATTATTATCTGGATTATAAATTTCCTCTAGTGAAAAGCACAAAGCAAAATTTTAAGAAAAATTTCCTAGTATCAAAAGAGAAAACAATAATCTATACATGATTTGAAAAGCAATAGCAGAAACACTGCTATCTATATCAATGGAGCAGAAGGGCAGCCTGATTGTTCCCCAGTACCTGCTAGGGCTTTACTACCAGATAAAAAAACATTAGCACTGTCACTGATCAGTAAGTGCAATATTGCTTCGGAAGTCCATCAAAGTATCTACCATGTGCGAGGCACTGCAGAGGACCCTAATATAAAGGAAAGAGTGCCGGATATGGAGTCATCTGTGTGTCCTTAGGCAACTCTCTCAGCCTCTGTGGGCACCTCAGGTGAAAAAAAAAAAAAAAGGAGGTGTGAGTTCACAGAAGCTCAAGCCTCTGTAGCTCTAAAATCTATGATCCCATGATATATGATCCTTTCATACAAAGACACAAATGAAACACTCTTTGCCCTTAAGATATTTACATACTATAGAGGGAAATGCATGTCCACATCAGATATGTAAAACAGGAATACAAAACAAAACAGGGTAAAAATTTTTTAAGGAGCGGAAAGAGGTACTTGCAACTATTGGCATCCTCCAGGTAGGAGGAAGCATTTGGGTTGAATTTTGAAAGGAACTGGGTATTGTAAAAGGCAGAAACAAGGTGGGGTGGTGGCATGCCAGCAGTGTGTATGGAGATCATGGCTAATTGATTGTGACTGTCTTCCTAAGGCTGAACCCTTCTTACATCTCTGGTCTAACTTAACTGGGTCATGATTAATACTTCTTGGATAAACTGCTTTGTTTGATAGGATTTTGGTCTACAGACCAATATAATTTCTGAATATGAATTCAAAATTTTAAAATAAAATCCTATCAAACAGATGTTCATAGTATACCCTCATACTACAGGACTTCAACATATATACTGATTTCCCCCCAAACATCCTAAGCACTCAGTTCAACCTGTTCACTTCCCATGACTCCTCCACCCTACCGTAACTACACAACAATGATGATCAGACCCATGATCTTGCATTCACACACAAATATACCTCTTTCATGTTCCAGAATTCCCAAATCCTCTTATCTAACCATAATCTACCGGATTTTCACCTCTCCTTCTGCCTCCTCTTACCAAACCCTTTGCCTGCATCATGACCTCCAATACCTCAACCAATTCTCTCTCATCTCCCTTGCACTAACCACTCTCTTCTCTTTTCCCCATCTTGACCCCTTGGTAAACTAATTCAACTCTACACTGTCCTCTTCTCTTGAATCCTAACCCCTCCTTATCATATTTCCAATTATGCCCAGTCAAGCCTCAGTGGATCACTTCCACCATTTGCAACCTTTCTCCTGTATAGGAGCTGCTGAATAAAGATGAAGAAAACCACATAACTAATTCTCCTGGTTCCACTACAAATTTATATTATACAACCTCAACAGGGCCCTTCCCCGTGCTAGGTAATCCTATTATGCCTCCCTTATCAACTTACTATTCTACTCTTCACAGTGGTTCCAAACCTTTTCATTCCGCCTCAAACCAACCATGGTGTACCCTCCTCACCCCCAGGGCCACTTTTTCATCGGAAAACTTTGCCTATTTTACTGAAAATATTGAGGCTATTTGCTGAGAGCTCCCTTTTCTCTCTCATTCTCATCTCAGGTCACTTTAGGTATCTTCTGCCACTATGTCCTTCATCTCTGTCATACATGGTAAGGTAGCCTTACTCCTTATCAAAGAGTATCCTTGTCTTCTCCACTTGCTCAACCCATTCCAATCCATCCTGTCTCCTTCAACAAATTGCTTCATCTGTCATCCCCCTTCCATCACTTTTTATTTGCAATTTCTCCCTCTCTACTGGGTCATTCCCTATTGCTTACAAACATACTCATGTCTCCTTAACCCTCAAAAAATCCTTCCTTCATCTTTCTCTCCCTGCTAACTCTCTTCCTATATTTATTCTGCCTTTTGTAGCTAAACTCCATGAGGCCTTCTACAGTTGACACCTCTATTTCCTCTCACTCTTTTTAACCTTTTACAATCCAGCTTGACCTTATCATTCCACCCAAAATGCTCTCTCCAAAGCTACCAGTGGTCTCCTAGTTGCCAAATCCAACAGACTTTTCTAATCCTCATTCTCCTCTTCCCTCTCTGCAGCCTGATATTATCTTCTCTCTAGATTTTTGTACATTACTCCCCCTCTAACTACTCAATCGCCTTTGCTGTATCCTCATCCAGATCATGTCTTCTAACCATAGGTGTCCCATAAGGTTCTGTACTAGGTCCTCTTCTCTTTCTCCCCTATGTCATTTGACGATCTTATCAGTTCTATGGATTTATTTACCATCTCTGGGCTGACAATTTTAAAAATTAACCTATACTGCTCCAATCTCTCTGTTGACCTCCGAATTCAAATGTCCATCAGTCTTCAGACACCTTGAATTGGATGTCCATTAGGTATCTTTAATTAGACACATCCAAAATGGAATTTCTTTTCCCCTAAATCCTCTCCACCTCTAACTTTCCCTCCCTCTTACTGCAAAGGACGTCACTATCTTCTTGATTATCCAGGTCTGCAACCTGGGCGTCATCTTCAACTCCTCACCATTTCTCTCACCCCTTTCTCCCTCAATCTTTTTTTTTTTTTAAACTATTGCAACATCTCATGAATCAATCTCCTTCTCCCTTGACACTACCACCACTCTGGTATATGCCCTCTTCTCATGCCTGGACTGTTGCAAAAGCTTGCTAATGGGTCTGCCTGCCTCAAGTCTCTCCCCACTCCAATTCATCCTTCATCCAGCAGCCAAAGTGATTTTCCTAAAGCACAGGTCTGACCATGCCACTTCCCATTCAATGAATTCCAATGGCTCCCTATTACCTTCAGGATCAAATTAAAAAACAAAATAAAACAAAACAAACAAACAAACCAAAAAAACAAACCCAAACACCAAAACAAAAACCTTTTGGCATTTAAAGTCCTTCACCACCTAGCCTCCTTCTTCTACCTTTCTGGTCTTCTTACATCTTATTCCCTGTCATATACTCTTTCATCCAGTGACACTGACTTCCTGGCTGTTCCATGAACAAGACAACCCATCTTTCAACTCCAAGCATTTTCTCTGGCTGTCTCTCATGCCTAGAATGCTTTCCTTCCTCATCTCTGCCTAATGGCTTCCATTTTCTACAAGAAGCCTTTCCCAATCCCTTTTTAATTTTACTGCTTTCCCTCTCTTAATTATTTCCTATTTATTCTTTATTAGGAATACCCAAGTTCAAATCCTGCTTCAGATACTTACTTTCTACATAATCTGGACAAGTCACAGCCTCTTGGTCTCATTTTCTTCAACTGTAAAATGGGCATAATAATAAAACCCGTCCACAATGGTAGTTGTGAGGCTCAAATGAGATAAGGTATGTAGAGTACTTTGAAAATGCTACCTATCATCAGTTATTCTAATGATACTATTTGGCTGCAAATCATGAAATGTCACTATCTCTGAAAAATCAAGATTGTGTATGACTGGGGCAACAGAGAAACATATGGTGGGTGTAATTATACTGAAACTTATTATCAATGACAATTACTCTCAAGAATATATTACCCAGGAGGTGTATGATCAGAAAATTAGGTAGACTGGTAATGCAGGGAGAATGAAAGATAACAGATGGACAGCTTGTATGTTGCACTAGTACATATGTAATATTAAAAAAAAAAATCTAGGGAAAGGACCTCCCTCCCCTTTAGTATGTTAGGTGGATTTCTATTCAAAATTTTTTCAAGGACACAGATAAAAAGTGCACGTGATGAAAACATGTAGATGGATTGACATCAATAACTTTGTAAGGAGGTCCTAACACTGATAGCACAAGTTCAGTAAAAATACTAAATAACAAAATAATAATAATAGTTTTTTTTAAAAGGGTAAAGGGGCTGCTGGGTGGCACAGTGTATAGAGCTCTGGCCTTGGAGTCAGGAGGACCTGAGTTCAAATCCAGCCTTAGACACTTGACACTTACTAGCCGTGTAACCCTGGGCAAGTCACTTGACCCCGAATGCCTCGCCAAAAAGCAAACAAAGAAACAAACAAACAAATCTAAATAAAAGCAGCTTAGAAAAGTATCACAATGTACAAGACAGAGAACTGGCTTTATAGTCAGAAGTCCTACTTCTGACACATAATTGTTTTACCTCTGTGACCCTGGGCAAGTCACTTAACTGCCCAGTACCCAAGCCACTCATTAAGACTACAAGGTTGATCTGTTTTTGTACAGGGAGTTCCCTACACTGGTGAGGTTTAATCCAAGGGAAAAAAGCTAGCGGCTTAAATAAATAATAAAGCACTTCATGATTACAAGGTTCTTTCACATATATTACCTGATTTGATCTTTACAACAACCTATTATCTAACAATAACTTTAGCCTGAAAAATGTTTTAGTTAGCAAGTTACATTTGCTACTTTATTTGATTCTTACAACAGCCCTTTTAAAGTAATGAGAGCATCTGTTACTCTTTATTTTTCACACCTGAAGCTCCAAGAAGTCACAGAGCTTTTAAGAGCCAGGGTTGGATTTATTTTGATCACATGAAATTGCTGAATACTGAAATCCTATGGCTTTCTCTCTTATTCCCTGACTGTCAATATAGGTGACCACTGAGCAACAACTTCTCTGCACGGTACTTATCTGAGATTTGGAAAACTGAGCAAGCAATCATGTCTGAATGAATAACTGAGAAATGTCAATAAACCTTGTCCGAGCTTTAGGATGGGAGAGCCAGGAACACGAAGATACCTCTTGGTGAATGTAAGTGATCCTGTTTATACTTTTTTGATTCCTAAGCAACTTCCTGAAAAAAATTCACCTTATATAATGTCTATTTCGCTCTCCAACTTTAGTAAAGTATTCTCATTCCTCTGTCTTTAAGTTAACATTCAGATCTTAGAAGAGATTTCTCTGTTCTGTGTACAAAAGAGGACTAGAAAAATATACTTATAAAAGGCCAAATCTAATAGCTGAGATACGCCAATCTGTGGAAAAATATCAAAGCACTCAGTACTTTGCAGGCACATATATCAAAAGAACTCACAGAACTACAAGTTTAGCATAACTGAGCAAATTCAGAAGATATTACTCATTTCAGAAACATAGGCAGGAAGAGCTACCAATATAATTTTAAAGTAACACATTTCTATTTGTCATTTTCCCCGAAATGGCCTTCTTTATTTGAATGATGTAGACTTTAGCTGTACTCTAACTTTCAGTATAAGAGTACTAAATTATTTGACTATGTATATAAAGAAAAGTTACCTTGGGGGGGAGCGAGATGGGAAGAGAAGATAAGAAAAAAAAGATAAGAAAAAAAAAACAAACAACAATCTGAAGGGTAAATTGTTGTACCACCTTGAATAGAAGATGAGAAGTTTATACTTTAACCTTGGGCAGGGATAAACCACTGGAGATTTTTGAGCAGATGACAAAAGCAGTGTTTAATAAGAATAATCTGGTATTATTGCATAGGAAATTTCTGCAGCATGAAAAACTATTAGGAGACTGGATATAGTCTAGGAAGGAATTGGTCTAGGAACTGGATTTATGATTTCACTGGTACAAGGAACTCCCTGATGAGGAAATTCCTGACACTAACACAGGTTTGCACCTTTCATGTAACTTAGAATTTGAGAGAAATAATAATAATAATAATAATATTAATAATGATAACAGATAACATTTACATAGTGCTAATTATGTGTCAGGCACCATGCTAAGTGCTGTACAATTATCTCCTCCACAATGCTGAGAAGTAGGGTCTTTTGTTATCCCTGTTTAGCAGATGAGTAAACTAACACAAACAGAGGTTAAGTAACTTGCCCGGGGTCACACAGCTAGTAAGTGCCTGAGGCTGGATTTGAACTTAGGTCCTCCTGACTCCAGGTACAGGATTTCATCCAATGAGCCACCAGTTATCTCTAACAAATGCCTGCAACAGTGAGAGGTTAATTAATTTGCTCAAGATTATGCCATCAGTACACGGCAGAAGTGGGACTTGAACCCAAGTCTTTCTAACTCCAATTGCAGGTCTCTATCCACTACCTTCTACCTCTTAGGAAAGAGGAAAAGGATCTAAACTGGAGTGAGGAGAGAAGTAGACAAAGAAAAGCAGTTAAAGATTTGAAGCTATATGAAAGAAAAATCACTTATATTCAGTGACTAGGAGAACAATGGCTACATGAAAAGAAACAAAAGATCAAAAGAAAGAATTTGTTCTAGGAAATAGATACATTCAGTTCTAGACAATTTGCTATCTAATAACTGTTAAATTGCTTACTTTATATTAGAGCAGAGGTTCTTAACCGGTTTTATCTCATGGACTCCCTCTGGCAATTTGGTAAAGACTTTTCAATAGACGACCCCTCATCCATGGAACCCTTCTCAAAATGTTTGTTGCCTGTATTGCCTAATTGCAGATTAGTTAAAATAAAGATTTTTTTTCCTATTCAAGTTCATGTGCCCTGAAATCTTCTCATGAACTCCAAGTTAAGATCCTCTGCTTTAGAGGGATTAGAAAGGTGGTAATCAAATTTAATAAAAGTTCTGAAGCAGCAGTGGAATCATTTAAGTAATAATTTTTTATTTACCACTTTCTACCTCAGAAATGTTTGGCATTCATGCTGTCAATGACTGAATCTACGATTAGGTAGTGAGCTTTGCAAATAGATAATATAAGTCATTCCTACAAGACAGTTTCGTGTACATGTACAATACAGAGTAAAGGACGCTCAATTATTAATTCAATTCGAGTACAGTTTCAATAGCAGAAAAATATAGGATATGCTGCATCACCCCAAATAAATGAAAGTCATAAAGTGTAATAGAAAATTTTTGTGATTTTCATTAGGTTCCAGAAAAAGGAAACTGCAAATTAATAGAAAAGCGTTGCAATTTTAATAAATCTCAAGAATCTCTAGAAGTTTTAAAACATCCTCCACCTCTAAAACACTGATGTCCATTGAGAGACATGTCATTCAACAGAATTTGTATCATTACTTTTAAAGTAATTACTTATTTTGAAGACAGTTTATAAGCAGTACATTAAGAATATCTCTGTCTAGAAACTTTCTATCACTGATGTTTCAAATCCTCCTACAACTTTTTTGGGCCCATTCTGGGGTGGGAGGAAGAAGGGGAAACATGCTACTATTATTTAACTTCAAGGGAACTGTGGCAGTTCAGAAAAACCTCTGGTTTCCTAGGCCTAAACCTTCTGACCCTGCTCTGCCTCTTCTGGAATCTACTGCGAACAAACTTCCAAACTCATATATAATTGGCATCAACTTGTCAGCTGCACCAAAGGTAGGAAACTGATCTGACATAATTGAATGAGGCTCTGCCTGTATAAAGACTCTTGGACAATCTTCTGCATTGAAGAACAACTCTGTCCGGTGGGACAGCCTAAGTGTCCTATCAAAGAAATGATATAACCTCAGAGGCAAGGGTAGAATGGCACCTCTCCTAGAACTTTGACCTCCTGCTCCTCCTCCTCCTCCTGCTGGGTCTAAAGATCAATATATCCAAGGTGAGGATATTATGTGTCATGTCCCTTCTAGAGATCCTAATATATCCCCCTCCTCCTCTCTTCCCTTGTCTCTCTCTCATCCTCTCCCCTCCAGGCATCTTAAGTTAAATAACTTCTTTCCTTTCTGTGAAAATAAACTTGGACGTAATAAAGGGCTTATTGCTTTTTGTAGCACTGATTTTGTTTCTTCTTTGGAAATCTATTAATGTACCCAGGTATATCTGTGCATGCTTCATGAGAATGGGGATTGTTTTATTCTTTTATTTGTATTCCCAGCACTTGGCACACAGTAGGTATGTAAGAAAGGCTTACTGATTGTGATTTATTCCAGTAATGCAAATCATGATCCATCTTGGGCAACTCTTTTCTACCTAACATCATCTCGATTTTTCTTCACACCTTGAAGATATCAGTGGAGTCCTTGGACTATCTACCTATCATCCCAGGCCACCTTTTCCTATTATACATTTCCCATAAATCTGCCCTTGATTTTCTTCAAAATTCCTCACTGGTCATATGATGCAACCTGCTCATTCTCATCATATGCCTTTCCATTTGCCCTCTGTGTAATAATTATTTTCAATTCTTAGAAACTGTTGTGGTACACACTGGATAGCTATACATCAACACCAGTATAGTATTACAAAGGAGAAACTTGAGGTCATTAGAGAACTTTGCAATTTCCTATAATTAATCCAGTCTCCTCTCCTCCTGTTAAAATATTGCTCCTATAGAATACCACTTTTGGAAAAAAATCTGCCTTACTTTTTGTGCTGGCAAAGAATTGGAAATTGAAGGGATGCTCTTCAATTGGGGAACAGCTGAACAAGTTGTGGTATATGATTGTGATGGAATACTATTGTGCTATAATGATGAGCAGGATGCTCTCAGAAAAACCTAAGACTTACATGAACGGATGCAAAGTGAAGTAAACAGAACCAGGAAATCACTGTACATAGTAACAGCAATTCATATAACGATCAGCTGGGAATGACTTGGCTATTCTTAACAATACAATGATTTAAGATAATTCCAAAGGATTCATGCTGTTATTCACCTCCAGAGAAAGAACTGAGTCTGGCCTCAGACATTTATTAGCTGTGTGACTCCTGGCACTTAACTCTGTTTGCCTCATTTCCTTATCTGTAAAATGAGCTGGAACAGTAAACACTAAACCACTCCAGTATCTTTGCCAAGAAAACCCCAAACGGGGTCAAGAAGAGTAAGATGTGACTGAACAACATCAAAAATCAATTTGTTGTTTTGTTAATTGTCTAGATTTAAGAAAATGGTGGAGAAAATGTTTATAATGCAGATTTAGGGGCAGCTAGGTGGCACAGTAAATAGAGTGCTAGGCCTGGTGTCAGGATCAGTTACTAAAGGAAGATATGGAAGAATTAATCACAACTTAGATTTTAAATTACTAAGAGGATGGTGGTGGCATTTTAAAAAAATATACAAAATAGGCGAAAATCTGATTTTGTGAAGAAAAAAATGACCGTAAATTATCAATGTTATCTGAAAGAAAGAATACATCAATTAGGAAATAAAAGAGTAAAACAGAACTTCTTAAAAATAGCATCAAAAACAAAATTCCCTATGTATATATCGCTGTACTAGATTTCAAAAGTATTTTGTAGACTATAAAAGGTCAAAGAGTGGCATTAAACAGTTAACTGACTTTTCAAAGCTTTCACAATCTTACAAACTAGCAAGAAAAGATGTTGTTATCATTGCGCTATGAAGAGTAGATTTTCTGCCACCACTCAGCAATCCCTACTCTGAAGTTCACTTGATTATACTTTTTGACCTATTTCAGATCATGGCAGCTGTTGTATACCATCCCTCACAGGCCATCCTCCCCACCCTTCTCAAAACAGATCAGCACTGAGCTCACCATCTTCCTTTCCTTGACCCCATCCCTTCCCTTCCCATCTCTTCTATTATACTGCCCACCTTAACCACTTCCTTATAACTTTAACCTCTCCTTATCTACTGGTTTTTTCCTTAGTCTCTTCAAAAATGCCCAAGTCTCCCATATCATTAAAAAGCCTTCACTAGACACTAGAGACTCTTTCTCTCACTCCTCAACCCTTTGCAATGATTCTTTCAGTCTCATCACAATATGAAATTGCTCTCTAAAGTTATCGAAATTCTCTTAACAGCCAAATGACACGGTCCTTTCTTAGCCCTCATTCTTCTCAATCTGTCTGCTATGTTTGGCAATGTTGACCACTCTCCTTTTGGATGTTCTCTTCTCTTTGGGTTTTCATGACTAATCTTTATTTTACTTTTACCTACTTCTCTAATGGCTCCTTTTCTTCTAAGGGCTATGTCTTTGGCCCTCTTTTCTCCCCACACCAAGGGTTCTTAGCCTTTTGTGCATCATGGACTCCTTTGGAAGCCTATGAACCCCTTCTCAGAATAATGTTTTTAAATTAATAAAATACACAGTATTAGAATAGAAATCAATTATATTGAAATAAAATTATCAAAGTTTTTTTCAAAGTGGACCCCAGGTTAAGAAGCCCTGCTCTACAAAGACATTCTCTGGTTGACATCATTAGTCCCCCGTAATTCATTATCAGTAAGATTCCCCCTCCCACCAAATTGATATGGTTTTCTCAGTGGAAATGGCATTAAAGAAGTTTTACCACCTGTTTTGTAACTACCCTCTAAAGACCATAGGACCTTTCCATTTGACTTGTAGTTGAAATCTTCCATTTATATTGGCTTTCCCATTAAAATTGAGGGCAAGGTCTGTCTTCCTTTTCTTTTCTTTTTATAATTAATTAATTAATTTTTAGTTTTCAACATTTACTTCCATAAGATTTTGAGTTCAAATTTTCTCCTAGTCTCTCCTTCCCCCCTCCAAGACAGCATGCAATCTGATACAGCATCTACATATACATTCATATTAAACATATTTTCACATCGGTCATGTTATCAGTAAGATTCTTGAGCATACGAATTGTATCATTTGTTTTTGTATCCTCAATGTCTAGGAAAGAGCCTGGCACATAGCATGCACTTAACAAATTCCTGACTGACTGATGTCTATGTAGATGATGAATATATCTATATATTCAGCCCCAGTCTCTCCCTTGAGCTTCAGTCTAACATCACTAACAGACATTGCAAATCAGATATCCCAAGGAATATTGCAAACTCAACATATCCAAACAGAACTCAATTATCTTTTTCCCTCATACCCTGTTCCAAACTTACTGATTTCTGTTGAAGGCATTACTATTTTTCCAGTCTCCCAGATTGGTAACTACGGTGTTATCCTTGACTCTGCCCTCTGTCTCACACTACATATCTAATTTACTATCAAATTATTCCATTTCTACCTCTGTAACATCTCCTGCATTTGACCCCTTCTTTCTACACACATAGCAGCCACCTTAGTTCAAGACCTCATCACTTCTCCCCTAGATTATTCTAACAGTTTCCTAATTGGTCTCGCTACCTCAAGTCTCTTATCACTCCAATGTATCCTATATTGCGACCAAGGTGATTTTCCTCAAATGTAAATTTGACCACAACATCCCCCTACTTAATTAACTCCAGTGGCTCCCTATTGCCCTTAGGACAAAATATAGGCTCCTATGTTTAGCTTTTAAATTTCTTCACAATGTGGCAGCAACCTATTTTTCCAATCTCAATACACAATACTCTTCCCTCCTGCATTTTGCAATATAGACAACTAAACTTCTCTCTATTCCTTTCATATGACACCACATATCTCCAGCCTTTGCACTGGTTGTCCCTGCTGACCAGAACGTGCTCAACTCACCTCACTTCTGCCTCAGGGAATTCTTTTCTTCTTTCAAGATGCAGCCCAAACACCACCTTGTAGATGAAACATTTCCTGATTCTCCAACAATAGTGCCCTATCTCTCTAACCACCTTGTAAAAAAGTACATTATCCCTCCCAAGAGAATGTAGTTCCTCTAAGGAGGATTGTTTCATTATTGTATTAATATCCCCAGTACCTGGCATATTTATTGCTATCATCATTATTATTATAGGGACCAATAAATATACACAAATAACTTTCTCATAAACTCAAATTTTTAAAAACACATAAAAGATGGTAGCAAGCATAAACACAAAAGAGTAAAACAATCTTGTAAGAATAGCATCTGGAACTCTCAGAGTGAGGTGTATAAGGAGAACAAAATGCTTTTTAGCTAATTTAGGGCCAAAGGGAAGATCAAATTAAGGATCAGACTGACACTTGGGCTTGATGGACAAGACAGCAGACCAAAGAGAGAAGGTCAAACTAACCATCCCTTATTTTGCTTGTTTTTCTTGCAAAGGAGAATGATCACTCAATTAGGAAGGCAAAAAAAGAGAGTGGAAATCTAAATAGTAAAGGAGATAGAGAGAGCACCTAGCTACCCTCATGGAGTACAGTCACAGGCCTGGACAAAAAAATCCTCGAGGGCACTGGAAAAACTGGCTATGACTATGGATCTCTGTCAATGATACTGGAGACACACTGAAATAACTTGACCAGTATTTATTAATAGACTCACTCTCGTTCAAGATGCAGCTCAACACTCACCTTTTACATGTAGCCTTTGCTGACCCCCAATGGCTAGTGCACTTCCTCCCTAACTCTAATTGCCTTATATCTATTCCACATATATTTCTATACGTAGCTGTTATCTCCCTCTTTAGACCATAAGCAACTTGGGGCTATTTCATTCTCTGTATTTCTATATCCAGCACCTAGCACAGTGCCTGACATACTGTAGGCATTTAATAAACAAGTGATTGGTTAAGTGCTTACTATGTGCTAGTCACTGTATATATTTAAGTACATACCAATATATAAAATGAATAAAAGTAGTTTTGGCAGGAGGTGGAACTAGCAGCTGGGTGACTAGGAAAGACTTCATGTAGAAGGTGAAGTCCTGTGAAGTCAGCTTCATGTGAAGCTGAGTCTTAAAGGAAATTCCTTTAGAAGGAATTCCAAAAGGCAGGGATGAGGAGGGAATGCCTGGGAACACACAGCATAAATGCAGAGATGGAAGATGGAGTATTTTGTGTGTTAAACAATAGGTAGAGGACAGTATAGCTGGATTATAGAGAATGTGGGGAGTAAAGTAGGAAGGGGCCAGGTTGTGAAAAAGATTTCAATGCCAAAAAGGATTTTATAGAGCAAGAAGGGTGCGTGCGCATGCCGTGCGTGCGTGTGTGTGTGTCTGTGTGATCAGGTCTGCATTTTTAGGAAAATCAAACTTAGCTGCTGTATGGAGAATGGATTAGAATGTGAAGAAGCTTGAGGCAGGGAGATCAAATAGCAGGATTATTGTAGCAGTCCAGGCAAAAAGCAATGACACTCCTGAATTACACAGTGATGACTGTGTAAACGAAGAGGAGAAAAATGACAGTGCAGATTTAATTAAAAAAAAAAAAAAAAGGAAGAAGGCAAAGGTTCTAACTACAGGCTAGTGAGCATGGCTTTAGTTTGACAAAATTCAAGAAAACATTACTATTAAAAGATTAGGTAATGTGGCATTTATGTAGAGAAATAGTTAATGAGCACTAGCATAACTTCATTAAGACTAATGATCCTGTGACATCATGGGGAGTGCATTCCAGGCTTGGGGAATGGTCAATGCAGATGTACAGAGAGAGGAAGTGGTGGAATATCTATGTGAGATAAAGAGAAAAGACTAGATTGGCTGGATCACAGCCTGTGGAAGGGAGAGTAATACCCAAAGAGCTCGATATATTGGGGGTTGTGAAGGGCTTTAAAAGCAAACAAGAGTTTATATTTACTTCAGACTGTTTTTCTGTTGTGTCTGACTCTTCATGACCCCATTTCGGTTTCTCTTGTCAAAGATACTGGAGGGGTTTGCCATTTTCTTCTCTATTTCATTTTACAGATAAGGAAACTGAGGCAAATAGGGTTACAAGACTTGACCAAGGTCATACAGCTAACGTCTGAAGCCAGATGTGAACTCAGGAAGAGAAATGTTCCCGAATCTTGGTCCAGCACTTGGTCCACTGCACCACTAAGCTGCCTTTATATTTTATTCTAGAGGCAAAAAGAAGCTACTAAATTTAGTTAGCTTGATGTAACATGGTCAGATCTGTGTTTAAGGAAAATTACTTTGGCAGCAGTATATCAAAGGCAACTTAACAGACTTCAGGTAGGGAGAAAAATTAGGGTTCTGTTGCAGTAATCTAGCAAAGAAGTAATGAGGGTCTGAACTGGGATGGTAACTGTGTAAGTGACCAGAATGAGTTAGATGGGAGAAATGCAAAGTAGAAACAGCAAGATTTGTCAACTGGTTGGAGTTAAATTTGTGGATTGAGTGAAATTGAGAGTTAAAGGTAACGAATCAGATAACTGGCCAGGATACTAAAAGATGTCAACAAGTTTGAATGATGGGTCAAATAGGGTAAAATTTCAATTCTACACTTAGTTTCCTGCCCCTCCTGACTCCTCCTTCTTCCCCCCTTAACTTTATAAGCTACAGAAAGACTAGCCAAATAATAATTTGGTGGAAAGAGAACTAGTAGATTTAGTGGACTGAAGTTTCAAAAAAGTATGACATGTAGCCAAAAAACCATCATTGCTATCCTCTACTGCAAAGTCAGTGTCCACAGAAAGAAGAGTGCTGATAATTCTGTTATACTCTGACATACACCATACCATTAGAGGACTGGCTAAAAGAATCAGGAAATGTCTAATTTGAAGAAAAGATGATCTGAAGAGGACATTATAGCTTCAAGTATCTTAAAAGAAGTCTTTCTTGGCCTCACATGGCAGAACTAGGAGCAATGAGTAGAAATTTCAGAGAAGCAGATTTAGGTTTAATGTAGGGAAAAGCTTTTCTAATAACTAGAGCTACTCAAAAATGGAAGGACTGTTTTGAAACATAGTAGACGAGAAAATGTAAAAATTTAAGGCATTAATTGATAACAAGAAGTCTGAATAACCAAGATAGGCCAAATTAGGCTTCATGATTTAACTTCTAAGGGATGCTAGTAAAGCACTGAATATTGAATACTAGGTTCTCAGTAGTGTCTTAAAAGCAGACTGCAAGCTCCTTGAGAGTAGGGATTGTTTTATTCCTTGTATCTGTAGCCTCACGCCCTTGAACAGTGCTTGGCACACAGAAGGCCATTAATAAATGTCTGACTGATTAAAGTCTAGTCCTTACGTTATTGTGGTCCTTTAGATTAGAATAAGGCAAAAATGTCTTCTGGATTTAGTCATGGGCAAATATTTTAAATTAAATACCACAAATAAAATGTTCATAAATTTTTACATGGGAAACTAGAGTAATACATTCAAATAAGGTATTAACAAATAATTAAAAACACACCAATAATCTTACCTTTAGCTCTGCTTGTATGAATTCTGGCACGAACCCAAACTACTTCATCAGCTTTTTGTACTGTCAGGTCTTTAACTCGAACCAAAATTCGATCTGCACAAAACAAGTTAAACAAGTTAACAAGTTTGAACAAGTAAATCTGAAGTCTAAATCAAGTCAATCTAACCCCTCCTCCCCCCAATCCTATTTCAGTGTAACTATTAACTTCAGTAATTGACATACAACTAGTTTTATCCTATCACCTCTTGATAGCTCCTAGGGTTTTCTATTTCTTATATCATTACTCTACCGAAAACCAAGTATAACAAGATTTCAATGACAGCAACAAGGGGAAAATGATTGTCTTTCTGTCTCCCTACTGAAAAATGTTAAAGTCTACAGCTGAAATTAGGAGAGGATTACAGGGAAATATACAAAGTAATAATTAAGGGTGAGGCTGGGTATGATAAGGAGCAAAAATGGTTACTAATAGACTGGTTTTTATTTTATATGTTAAAAAATAAAAAGGTTTGGCTAGTTACCTGCATTTAAAATAATGAGTAAAAGTAGGAGTTCTTAACCTGGATCTGTGAACTTGTTTTATAAAATATTTTGATAACTGTATTTAAACACAATTTCCCCCCCTTGTAATCCTATGTATTTTATTTTAATAAACTTAAAAATCTGAAGTGATCCAGTCTTCACAAGGCTGTCAGAGGATTCTATGACACAAAAAAAACATAACTCCTGGCAGATAAAACTGTCCTGGCAAAAACGATGGTGGTAACTGAATCAGTGCACTTAGTAAGATGCACTAAAGGGTTAAGTAGGATTAATATAAAATAATAAGTTTTATCTGTTGAATTTGCAAGCATATAGATACGACTGCAGTACAGTATGGATACACAATTGTATGTGATCTAATCTCTACCAGACCGTCTAAGAGATTCATGACATAACAAAGGTCAAGAACCCCTATACTAGACAGTGATAGCTGGTACAATCTCAGTTTTGGATGATCTTGGATGAAGAACCATCTTTGATTTACTCTACATTAATACAGTCCGTACACTGACCAGCCTGAGCACTATGAAAAAATGGGTTAAGTTATTATGCCACCTATTAGACATACTAGGAAACCCAATCTAGATCAGAAAATCCATCTGGTCTGAGCTAGAGGACTCTTACTATTAGTGCAGACGAACTGCACTACATACATATACACATGTACATATAAATTCATACATACATATACATCAATTCATATAAATGAACAAATGATCAGACATCTCAAGCCTATGTTAGTTTTTTGGTGTAGATCTGTTACTTCATCACTATAGGGAGCTCCTTCTAGCAATGCAAATCTTTAACTTGTCGAGCTCTTTTAGTACGTTATGCTAAAAAATATGGATGCTTCTTTAACCTCTTAAATTTCAAATAAATTATTTCAATTTACATACGAGGCATTCCTGATTTAAAAGAAAAAAAATTCTAAATGCACTAAGGGAACTGAGTTAATGGGAATTTGTGAATCTCTTGTGAACTTTGCTTATCATTTTTTGAAATCAGGGCCCAATTTCACACCCACCAACCCCACTTCATTTTCAGTTTTTATATAGCTTCTTTTTCCAACCGTTTGCAGAGAAAACCACTCACATTAATCTAGAAAGAGAAAACAAAAGCAGGAAGACAGGGAAAATATCCTCTGACTCAATCAAATCATACTCATAATCGTGAAGAGGCTCCTTATTCCCAAAGGTTTATTATACTGCCTAAGAGAAGCAAAGCAATCAATGTCGTGTGCAACGCTGAAACTGTAATTACAGGACTACACTCTAACTCAGAGTACATAAGAACAAATCTCAAATTTTAGTCTAAATGTGCTTCATTACAATTTTTTTTCTCTTCTGAAGATTATAAAGAGCCCTGGATTTGGCATGGGTGGAATGTATTATATCTTAGAAGTACAAAATTCTTGGGTAGTTCTCTTATTTGAAGGGTTCAGCTGTCTAAAGATTTAGTAGCAGTTTTAGTTTCATAAAAATATTCAAAGATATAAATCCATGTTAACAGGCAAAAGGATTAATAAAAATTCAAGTTATTAATAAAGAGGAATGAACAAAAGAATTTTTTAAAATCAAGCTTTTTATTGGGTGAAAAAATCATAGAAAAAGCATAATTCAAATAAGAAAATCAGATTTCAAAGGAAATAATCATGAATTAGGGTCAATTTGTAATAGCAACCTAAGACTAAAATAATGAAAAAAAGAGAACAATTTCACAAAGGTTACCATGGTATACATTTAAACTATAATTATCATTCCCAAATATTTTGAATTAAACAAAATGAGAGTATGGGAAAGAATTAGTAAATTCAAAGCAGGTAGAAATATTCATAATTATATCTAAAGAGATATGTGCCTAGAAGGCACATCTGAGGAAGTTAACATTAAAATATCATGCAAAACAAATATCTAATTCCATTTAGTAATGCTAAGTCCTCATTTGAAATACCAACTGTTTCTGCAAGTGGGGCCTTATTTTACTGTCATTTTAAATCAAAGATGAGATTATGAATATATTTAAATAGGATATAACACAGTATGATTCACATTTTCCAATTAGGCCTTTTATTGCTCTTAGGATGATAGGCTTGTATACCAACCACCAGAAGGAACCTTATGAAAGATCACCTATTCTATAGGTGTCAGACCTACTACACTTCTGAGTGCTGCCCAAACCAGATTAAAATGTAACAGGGAAATATTTAACAACATAAAGAAAAATACAATAAGACTTATACGGTTTTCTAAGTCAACATGTGCCTGCAGGAATCCTTATATATGGTTTAGTAACCAGGTTTCTATTTGAGTTTAATACCACTGTCATAGTCCAACTTCCTTTTTTTCTCCTTAAAAAAAAAAATGAGGAAATTGAGGCCCAGAGAAGGAAAATGACTTTCCCAAGTCACATAACTAATGACAGAGCAAGGATTAGAACTTAGGTTTTGTGACTGTAAATTCAGCATTCTTTTCATTGTATCACAAAATTTAAAATACATTTTCTTGGCATGTGGTAGAAAAATATCTTTACAAAATCCTTCCAAAAAACAGCAACTAACCTGGTTTCTCTTGTGATTGTATCATTGAAGATATTCCGTATCTTTCTTTGGCATAATCCTAAATTAAAAAAAGGTTTTGCATATTATGTCTTTATAATCAAAACACCAGGTAAAAGTCAATATATTAAAAAATGAATATAAAAATAGATTTAACACTTAATACTACTTTGATTTAGATATTCAGAATCCTAAGGGAACTGAGATGTACAATAAAAGAAAAGGTTAAGCTATACATGTCGTTTAGAAAGGGACATGGCATGTCTCTTTACCAAAAGAACCTATCATCTAATATCATAAACATATTTGTTAATAATAGCTAGCATTTGCATATGTTTTAATGTTTGCAAATCACTTTATATGACAACAATCCTGTGTGGTAGATGTTACTTCTTATCCTCATTTTACAGATGAGAAAATCAAGGTTAAGGGATTAAATGCCTTGCCCAGAGCCACACAGCTATTGTTTGAGGCAGGATTTGAAATCAAGTCTTCTTGACTCCAAATCCAATTCTTGATCCACTGTGCCAAGTATAAACTTAGGTAATTTAACATTTTCTCCAAAATGTGTCAGACTGTTTCAAAGTAGTGAAATAAATTCCTATAAGCTAAGAGGAAGACCAATAGCACAGATTAGTCTGGCTAGATTACCTTCTTCTTATTCTAGGAGTATTTAAAGACTTAGAACCAATTTTGGAGGAAATTCTTTTGAGTTCCAGATTTCTATATAGGCTTGGGATCTGACATATTTAACATATACTTATACTTTTCCCTTTAAACACCAAAAAATGTCTTCCCTCCTAATTTTTATGTAAAATGGCCCTTTCACAGAAAACAAGTTATTGCACAATATAAGTGCAATATAAGATTCATAGTTTTTGTGTTACTGGATTTCATGACCTCAACCTTATACCTAGACTTGTTGTATTTGTAAAGCTGTATCATTAACTCAAATGTTCATCGTTATCTCAAAAATCAAAAGGAAATTTTCCTTAGTTTTCTGACAGTGTAAATAGTAGGTATAACTAATGTAATTTGTCAATTTCTGTCTAGTCACTCTATTGCTGTTAGATAAAACATGGTATATTATAAGAAAAGGGAATTCCCCCTCTCTCCTTGTATCTACACAGAACCTTGAATTTTAAGTCAAGAAATTAATCTGGACCATATGTATATATGCAACCACAATGCTTACAAGGATAATTCAAACCTTTCATTTTCACAAGCATCAAAACCATATCCATGTTGCAGTTGAATTTGCATTAAGTAGCCACAAATCCCTCTATGTAATGGTAGGCCTCTGGGAATATGTGCGAGCTAAATTAATATTCGATCAACAAATTATTACAGATAATAGCAAGTCCCATTTATATAGCACTTGTAAACTTTAAAGCTCTCTTCTCACAATTATGTGAGGTAGGTTGTGCAAATACTCATTTTATAGCTGAGGAAAAGTGCAAAGAGATTAAGTAACTTGGCTAGGGTTACCAAGCATGTTAGCCAAAGAACTGAAGTCCAGCTTTTTTCATGGGGTCCTCCTATGCCTGTAATACCTTCACATTTTAAGAACTCTATTCCATACACAGGTCAAGTCAGCTAGCATTTATTAAATACCTACTATATACCAGGCACTGTGCAAATGTTACACACATGGAACAATTATGGATTAAAGAGATTTAATAGTTAGTGCCACTTTGATTCAAAGTTCAGAATCCTAAGGGAACTGAGATGAGCAGTAAAGGAAAAGGCTAACTCTACACAATGTCCTGTTTACCATCAGAACATAAATATCATCTAATATTATAAACACACATTTATTAGTAATAGATAGCATTTACACATGGTTTGCCAGTCTCCTTTAAATTTTTTCAGTTTTGCAAAAGTGGGGGGATGGTGGTGTGTTCCTGACACAGACACCAACTTTAGGAAAAACATTTAATCTCAGTTTCTAATGCTCGAAAAATGAAATTAACACCTCCGATAAATCTTAGAGAAATTGCAATTATGGGTGTGAAAGTTAAATAATCTAAATAGAGCTTGAAGGGCCAGCTTTCAAGTGCATTTGGAGGTACAGAAGTTGTTACCTCCTCCACAGAGAACACACTTTTGCGGGTCGGGGGTGTGGGCAAAGGTCAGAAGTACTGAACCAACCCACAGAGGGATCAGGGGAGCCTACTTTTTTTTTTAATGAGAATATGGGTGTGTGGGTTGGCGAGGAGGGCCCGTATGTGTTTGGGGCGGGGTTAAAGGCTCCCGTTGTGTATTGGTGGGACGTAAGGACCCCGGTATGTGTGTTTAAGGGGATAGATAAGGATTCCAATATGTGTGTTTGGGGGGGTATTAAGGACCCCCGTATGTGTTTTGGGGAGTAGGTAAAAACCCCGATATGCGTGTTTAAGGGGGTAGTAAGGACCCCAATACATGTGTTTAAGGTGGTATTAAGTACACCCGTATGTGTTTCGGGGAGTAGGTAAAGACCCCCCTATGTATTGGGGGGGTCAAGGACCCCCATGGACGGGGGTCATTCTGTAAGGAGCACACGCAGGCACACGGGAGCACACACACAGACACACAAGTTAAGGCGGGTTCCTCCTGGTCCCGGACGCGGAAGGCCTCGTCGAGACAAGGGGTCACTCAGACCAGACAGCGAGCAGGCCCCAAGTCTGCCCTGGCCTGGGCTTCCTGGTGACCCTCTAGGGCAGGGCCCGAGTCACCCTTCTCCCCCACCCCTCAGAGCAGGTCAGCCTAGACGACCTATTCCTCCCGGCCCCAGGGAAGAAGGAAACCCACTTCCGCCGCTTCCATGATCTCCCGCGGCTTCTCTTGACTCTGGCGGCTGGCGCTGGGCATCGGGAACGACTGGACTGTGGCGAAGGGGCAACGATTCCCCGCCGGCTTCCGTAACTCGTGGACTAAGGGCTTCTCCCCCACCCCTACCTGATCCTGCTCCCGCCCACACGGCTCTTCAGACACGCAGCGCACGCACTCACGTCGTCGCTGCCGCTTCTGCGCGTGTCCGTCTGGAAAGCTCGCCAGACTCATCACTCTCTCGAGATCTCGGAGGGGCCAAGAAGGGGAGGGAGGCGGGGCCCAGACCTCTCGCTATTCCGCGACCCTAGCGTCCGCTGCTGGGGGCAAAGCGTGCGTGATCTGAGGGTTTTCTCGCGGGATTTCCTTGAAAGGGAGATTGGGGGAACGGAAGTTGTGATTGTGCTGTATGTGGCGTGGCCCAGTGTTTTGGGTGCCTGGGTCTAAGAACCTGAAATAGTTTTCACCACATTGATCTCCCCATTGATTCCTTACCAGCTAAATCCAGTGGTTTTCTTAGTTCTCTTCCTTCTTCATCTGCGGTTTTTGACACTGTAGACAGATCCTTTGTAGGGATATTATGGGGAGGGGGGTGGGGGTGGAAACACTTATGTTCTCCCTCTCCCCCCAGCTTTGTCCTTGCTGGTTCCTAGCTCTCCTCCGACCTTCTAACCCTGGATGTCTCTGAATGTTCTGTCCAGGGACTGTTCCTTCGTCCTCTTCTGTGTCCAAGGCTTTAATCATTATGTAAATGTGCCCTTCCAAGTCTATATATTCAACCCTTACCTCTCTTCTGAGCCCCACTCCTTTGTCATTCACCCAACAAATATTACAGGAGACCCCGGCTCTCAATCACAGTGACATCCTCCCCTCTTTTCTCAATTCCTCATTTGCCAAGTCTTGTGAATTTTACCTCCACCACACAATCAGTCAATAAATAATATTAAGCCCCTTCTATGTGCCAGGCACCGTGCTTAGTGATAGGGCTCTAAAAGAAACCAAAGAGTCACTTCAGTCCCTTTCCACTGATAAAGCCACCACTACTTTAGCCTCTCATCAGATTTTACTTGGACTATTTCAATGGTTTTCTAATTGGTTGCATTGCCTCAAGTCTTCTTCTAATTCATTTCCCAAAGGGCTACCAAAATGCTATTCCACAGGTATGACCATGTCACTCTCCTTAAATTCCAGAGGCTGGCTGTTGGCTCCACAATCAAATTTAGACTTCTTCACAACCTGGTTACAAACTACCTTTCCAGAGTTATTCTACAGTACTCCAATCCAATTAAAAAAAATCTATTAGTATCTGCTGTGTGCTGGACACCATGCTAAGCTCTGGGGATACAATTTATAATAGAGACAACACAAAAGAAGGCCGGAAAGTGGGAAGGGAAAGGGGGACTTCAGGTAGTACCAGGTTGAGGAAGGGAGCTTGTTTCATGGACTGGAAGCAGTACTCTCTTCCACATACTTTGCTCCAGGCAGACTGGCATTGTTGTTTCTCAACCAACTATTTGATCTGTTTCCATGCCTTTGCAGGGGAAGGCTATCTCCCCTGTCAGATATGCACTTTCTCTTCAGCTTTGCTTTTTAGTATTTTTTGTTGTTTAGTCCTGTCTTACTCTTCATGATTCCATTTGGCGTTTTCTTGGCAAAGATACTGGAATGGTTTGCCATTTCTTTCTCCAGCTCATTTAACAGATGAAGAAACTGAGGCAAAAAGAGTTAAGTCACTTGCCCAGGGTCACACTGCTACTAAGCATCTCAAAGCCAGATTTGAACTCAGAAAGATGAGTCTTCCTGACTCCCGCCCCAGGACTCTGTTCATTGGGTCACTGAGCTGCCCATTCTTAGAAATCCTAGTTTCCTTCCAAGTTAAGCTCAAATACTACCAACTACTTGAGGCCTTTTCTGATGCTCTAGCTACTATGCCTTCTCTCTAAATTGCTTTGCATTTATTCTGCTTATACTTACTTATACATGTGAACAACATCTCTTCCACAGAATGGAAGTTGATTGCAGAGATTGTTTCATTTTTGTCTTTGCATCTCCATTTTATTGAGTTTTTGTTTTTTCTTTTTCTTCCTTTATTCTTAGTTATCACTTTTCATGTGGTATAAGTTCCTCTCTATAGTAGCTTTTCTCCTTCTAATTTGTTGCTTCTTATCTGACTAGTGCTTGGAAATCAAATAACCAAGTTTGTTAGCATCATGTGCAAGATAAAAATAAATGACCTTTGATAAAGGGGCCTAAGAAACTTCTGTAAGTGAAATTCATGAACTTTGTGGCATCTGTTTGGTGGCCTCACAGACCTTTTTAGTGTGTCCTTACTTCTTGGTCCTCAACTGTTTTCAATAGGTGAGATTGCTAATTAGCTTAATTGAACTAAATTACTCCTCAAACCTCTCAAATAAAAAACTTTACTAAAATGGAAAGTATGTTCTCTGCAGTTTTTGCAAATAATATGCATCACAGTATTTGTCGTGGTTAGCCTTCAAAGTGACTTTTACCTCATTCTCTCTTAAGCTCTTGAATTATTTAGGACACAATATTTTCATTATGATGTATCTTTCTCTAGTATTTTAGGGTTCCAAAAGTGCTTTCTTCCTAAATCTCCCTGAGATAACTAATGCAAGTATGATTATTCTTTTTTTATAGATGAGGAAGCTTAAGTAACTTGCCTTAGACAATTTGGGTAGAAAGTAGTGGAGAGAAGTCTTAAAACAGACTTCCTGGCTGAAGGCTAGGGTTTTTTCCAATACACCATTATTGCCTCTTGGTATGGAAGGTTCTTCTGATGTTTGACTGTGGACAAGTCACTTAATCTCTCTGGACCTTAGTTTCCTTATTTGTAAAATGAAATGATTAGATTAGATGTTCTCTACAGTCTTTTCCAGCTTTAATATTCTATAGCTTTAAAAAATACATTTTGTTTTAATCATTCAAGTTCTACCTTCTCATCCTCTCACCCCAAACCCTACCACCAACTGAGACACAAGAAAAACAAGTATAGTCATTCAAAGTTGATTTCCACATTGTCTATATCCAAAAAAAGTTTGTCCCATTCTGTAGTGAGCCTTTTACCTCTCTATGAGGAGGTGGGTAGCATGTTTTATCATTAGTTCTCTGGGATTCTGGTTGCTCATTATGCTGGTAAGAGTCAGCACAGTAGTATTATATCACATTTATATACCATAACTTGTTCATCCACTCCCTAGTTTATGGGTATCCCCTCAGATTCCTACTCTTTGCCACCTCAAGCAGAACTATAAATATTTCTATACATCCTTAGAGTTTGTTGTGCTTAGGACGAATCCCTCTCTTAGTCTAGTCTCCCTCCAGTGCCCCCTCTTCTCCCTTTTCCTTCCTATTTCTCTGTTAAGTAAAATGGATTTCTGTATCCAACTCTGTGCATTCTTTCTTTTGACCAATTCAGATACTAATGAACTTGAAATGGCCACTCCTCTTCAGTTTCTCTTTGCTTGTATAGAGTTGTACTTGTGAATTCTGATTATGTGCATGTGAGATGATTTCCCCTAACATTTCTCCCCACCTCCACTGTTTATTCTTTTTTGTTTTATTTATTTTCAAGTTCCAAATTTTCTCCCTCCCTCTGCCCCTTTCCCACCCACTGAGAAGGCAAGCTGTATGATATCAATTATACATGTGAAATCATGCGAAACATATTTCCATGTTAACTATGTTGCAAAAAAAGCAAGCTTCAATTTGCTCTCAGAATTCATCACATCAGTGCTCCCTCTGGTTTCATCATGTCTTTGGAATTGTCTTGGATCACTGTATTAATCAGAGTAGCTAGGTCTTTCACAATTGATTATCATTACATTATCATTACAGTATTACTGTTACTGTGTACAATTATCTGGTTCTACTCACTACACTCTACATCAGTTCATTCCCAAGTTTTTCTGAAAGTATCCTGCTTGTCATTTCTTATAACATGAAAGTGTTTCACCACAATCATATACCTCACTTGTTCAGCCATTCCCCAAGTGATGGGCATCATCTCAATTTCCAATTCTCTGCTGCCACAAAAAGAGTTGCTATAAATATTTTTGTACAAATAGGTCCTTATGGTTTTTCTTTTGATCTCTTTGGGATACAAACCTACTAGTAATATTGCCTGGTCAAAGGGTATATACTGTTTTATATAGCCCTTTGGACATAGTTCCAAATTGTTTTCCATAATAGTTGGACCAGTTCACAACTTCACCAATAGTGCAATAGTGTCCCTATATTTCCACATCTCCAACATGTCATTTTCCTTTTCTGTCATGTTAGCCAATCTGAGGTAGGAGGTGGTGCCTCAGAGTTGTCTTAATATGCATTTCTCTAATCAATAGTGATTTAAAGCATTTATAGATAGCTGTAGTTTTGATTTTTTCTTCTGAAAACTGCCTGTTTATATCCTTTGACCATTTGTCAATTAGAAAATGGCTCTGATTTTTATAAATTTGACTCAATTCCCTATATATTTGAGAAATGAGGCATTTATCAGAGAAACTTGGTGCAAATTTTACCCACAGTTGTTTGCTTCCTTTCTCATTTTGGTCACATTGGTTTTGTTTGTGTAAAACTTTTAAAATTTCATTTGATCAAAATTATCCTTTATACTTCCTGTGATGCTTTATATCTTGTTTGGCCATAAACTCAGCCTTTATTCATAGATCTGACAGGCAAATTTTTTCATGTTCCCCTAATTTGCTTATGATATCATCCTTATGTCTAAATCATGTACCCATTTTGACCTCATCTTGGTATACTGTGTGAGATGTTGATTTATGCCAAACTGCTTTCCAATTTTCCCAGCAATGTTTAGCAAGTAGTGAGTTCTTGCCTCAAAAGTTTAGATTTTGGGGTTTGTCAAACATTAGATTGCTATAATCATTTATAGTCATGTATTGTATACCTAATCTATTCCACTGATCTATCACTCTATTTCTTAGCTAGTTGCTTTGATGATTAGCCCTTTGTAGTATAGTTTGAAATCTGGTACTGGTAGGCCACTTTCCTTCACTTTTTTTCCCATTGATTCCCTTAATATTCTTGATTTTTTGTTCTCCCAGTGTGTGTCTGGTGGAGCCTCAGTGTGGTCCAGGACCTCTTCTTGCACAGGTCTGCAGCTTCTTCCAGGGTGCTACAGTGTCCTCTGTGCAGTGTGCTCCTAGCCTGACCCTTCCCCAATGTCCAAAGACCTGTCTGTCTCTTTCCCTATGCTGAGCTGGGTTGGATAAACGGCTCGTTATGACTTTTTCTTGATGTCTCCATCGAGATTCTGTCTAGTGCGTTTTCTAGATCTGTTCAGGGGATTCTTTGGGGGAGGGAATTCACAGCATTGCTTCTTAAAACTCCACCAGTTTGGCACTTACCTCTATTCTATAACTTTTACGAGGATGCCTCTTTTTTCTGTAATACTATACTTTTCTCTCTATTCTTTTCTCATTAGATCCTTCTTTTTAAAATTTAGATAACTTCTTCTTGGCCCCTGATTGATCATTTAGAGCAAGCTTTTTTTCCCCAGAAAGCTTTCTACTCCAGCATTAAAGATAACTCATTTCTCATGCCTTTCCTATCACCTAAAAGGATGATGCCCTTTCCGCTGGCCTTCTAGCTATAGACTTTCCCATGGTTTTACAGTGTGCAGCTGCTACTAGATACCAACTACATTTCTGCTGAGTGAATTGCCTTCCCTTGTCTTGTTTCTGTATAGTTGATTGTCTTCAGTATTTTATGTGAGTTGTAAACATACTGGGTAGAAACTGTATTCAATGAATGACAAACAGTAAAATGAATAATAAAAATGTACTGCCTCATAAAGTAAAAATGAGTAGGGCTTCTATCCTAAAGAAAAGTAAGAAAAATATATCATATGTTATGAAAATAACAGTTGCTTCTTTTTCTCAAAATACTCCACTTTGAAACTCCAAAATCTTTGTCTTTTTTATCCTTCCATTCTTTTTCCATCAATAATCTGCTTTTCCTCTTACCCGCTTTCATATTTTCTACAGAAAGTACAACTATCCTGTAGCTGAGAAGTGTAATCATGATGGGATGACTGGATCTTTTCTCTAGTGTGCTGAATTTAAAGGGCTCTTACAGGACTTATATTTCCTCAGTAGCTTAGTTAGCAAGAATAATTAGTTCAAAGGTATAAGGGCAGCTTGGTATTGGATAGTCAGAGAATTCAGAAAGGAGCCAGAGGTGAATGATGAGTCTGGATGAGTCACCAAAAACAAACAAACAAACAAACAAACCCTTTCAAAATTTTGATGGCCAGCTTTAGAGTTGAGAATACTCAGGTTCAAGCTCTCCTTCTGACACATACTATCTGTGTGATCATGGAAAAAGTCATTTATCAATGGCCCAAGAAACTCTCCAAGATAATTATAGGAAAGTTCTTGATCTGCATTGGTGGAGGGAGTCACCATGCCAAGAGTTACCTTCAATACTATAATAATCCAATGGATCTGTTGTTTCATCATTATGAACCCTCTAACAATGCAAATCATAACTCATCCATGCCTATTCGTCTTGTGCTAGGGTTGGATGTACTAGATGTCTTTCTTGTATTCTGCATCTTTAAAGGAAATCTCCACATTGGGAGTCTCCCTCAGAGATGAAAATATAGGTTTGACTTCCAAAAGGAAAGCTACCAGATATCTGACTGGGGTGAGCTCTTCCCCCACCCCTGTCCTTGTCTCTTACCCCTTGGACTCCCAAAAAGAGGCCAATATCCTGGGGTCTCTGTCTTCTCTCTTCTCCTTCAGTGTGCCATAGTGTCTGTCTTCTTAACCCTGTTCCACTAAGCTTTTATGCTACAAGCACCAAGTGAGGTTTGTATTATCTGCCTAGGTATGAAAATTCCTGGTTAGATCTTTGCCCTAGTTATTCAAGCTAGGAATCTTGAAGTAACTTTGAGTTCTCCCCCACTCTTTTTGCCACAATTAATTAGTTTACCAAGTCCTACCATTTTTTCCTCCACAACCTTATTAGGATTTACCATTTTATAAAAACTAGATTTTTGCCATTGTGAGAAGGAAGCTAAAGAACACACAGGGTTTGACTCAGGTGCTATAGTCCTCCAGCAGAATTGTAAACTCCTTGAAAGGAGACACTATTTTCATTTTATTTTTATTGCCTATGCTGCTTTGCTTGGAGTAGGTGCTTATAGACATTTGTTAGTGAATTTCTGACTTCTGTATAATATAGGAGGTACTTAACAAATATTTTTTGATTGAACTAGTATTTGAACTAGCAGAGTTCAAGGACAGGAATCATTGACCAAATATATGATATTGCATTTAGATATATGAGAAGTAGAATGGCAATAGTAGATAAACTATTGTACTTAGAGCCAAGAAGACGTGGGTTCAAATCTTTTTTGTAATACTGTTATATGATCAAAGGCAAGTAACTTAACCTCTCTCAGTCTTGCTTTGCTTATCTGTAACATGGGGAGAACTATATCTATAGTACCTATATAACATTTATTATGGGGATCAGATAATGTAATACATGTAAAGTGCTTTAGAAATATACAAATATGATTCATTATATTTTGTAAGTGATTATCAGCCTATTTTGGTTCAGTGTCTTAAATCATTGCCTGAAGAGTAATGAAATTATTTTTTTTTAACTAGCTCAAAAGCAAATCGTATGAACTCAGCTTGATTTAAAAATGCATGTATTACAGATTAATCAAACAATAAACATTTCTTCAAAGACAAAATGTAAGCAGTCTTGGCCCCAACGACTTATTCTCTAGCAAGAGAAACAGCACGTGTATATATATATATATATAAATATAAATCTGAATACATAAAATACATGCAAAATTGTGAGGGAAGCCATATACTAAGATCCTACCTTAGTCAGATTAGGCTAGTTTTTCCTTAAAAGGTATTCTAACTGGCCAGGACATTAAGACCTGAGTCACTGGTGTAGCTTCTGGTTACCTGAGTACAAAAATAGTCAAGACCTGAGGGGATGGAGATCTTCCCTCAAGCTTTGGCTGCATACTCGCAGCATGACCACCAGATGTGAGGCAGGAGTGCATTTCAACCACGATTAACCTTGGCTTAAGAAGAGTAAATACAAAGTAATTTTGGCAAGGGGTTGGAACTACTAGCTGGAAGTAAGCTCTAGTGTAGGAGGTAGCTCTTGAAATGAACTTTGAAGGAAGTTAGGAATTCTAAGAGGCAAAAGTGAAGAAGGAGAACCTTCCAAGCACTGAGGATTTGTCATGGATGCACAACTGCCCGCCCCCCCCCCCCTTTCCATCACCTCTGCTACTTGCATTGTCAGCACAAAAAGCAACTGAGCCACTGGGGAGGGCATCCTATGCCATGTGGCCAAGCCTTATAAAGGGTGCAGAACTAGTACAGGTGAATTAGACAATGACCACTCATCCTATTTTGTTAGAGATTTGAAAGATGGTGAAGGGGCTGGAAGGTAGAAGCAGGTCAAAGCTCTTCTCTTCTTCTTCATGACCACCATGAGGAGAAAGGCAAAATCTTTTTTCACCCACTGAGGGTGGTAAGATGGTATCTTACTGCCATTTGCACAGAAACCATTCAGAATGGTTAAAAAAAAGGGTATTTTGTTGCTTAAAGTACTGAACTCAAAGCAATCCAGAAAATTTGTAGAATCTTAATGTTGAAAGCTCTTTTTAGAGGTGATCTAGTTCAACCCCAATTGAAATAAGAGCCTTTTCAGCTTCCCCAACAAGTAGTCATCTAGCTTCTGCTTGAAGACATTCAGTGATGGAGAATTCACTAAATCCTGAAGTAACTCATTCCATTTTTTAATAACTCATAATTGCTGGAAAGTGTGAGAAATTATTTCTCTCTTATATTTAATAACTAATTAATGTATTAGGACCAAGGTTTTTTCCCTTTTCTACTTCCTCATGCAGAAACCAACCAGTGTGGTAAATCTCTCTTAAAGACTTATCCAGGCAAAGATCTCATCAGACAATAGAAGAAATTCTAAGTTTGAGCTAATGGGTGTATTCCTGCTCATTGTGTTCACTCTGACAAGTTTGGGGAAGTATTGATTTTTCCTTTTGTGAAGACAGGTGATATGGAAATTGATGTCTCTTTGACCAAGATTTGGGTGATCCAAGTCACCTCATTTTAATATAGCCCACCTCCTTTTGTGTTCACCAATCAGAGTTGATTGCCACCCCTCAGGAACACCTACTCTTCGAAGGGCATATAAACTGTGAGCCCACCACCATTAGGAGTCTTTGCTTTAAGAGAAATGGCCAAATGACCTTCCTTTTACTGATAACATACTGGCCTTAATAATAAAATGATTAAATTACTCAGAAACTATGTCTTTTGGAATTTTTTAATTGTAACAGAAGGTCTTCTTTATATTGAAATGAAATGTGTCAAGCTATAAGTTCCATCCATTCATCTTAGTTCTTCCTTCTTTGGAGCAAACAGAACAAGACAAATTCTTTGACTTAGGAATCCAGAACTAGTTCCTATTCTGAGGTTCTCTATTGTTTGGGAATAAAAATAGTTTCTTTGTATTATTGCCCCAAGCACAGAAATTATTGGTCTTGAATCTCTTGCTTTCCATTCAACAAAAGACTTTCCTTTCATCATTATTTAAAGCTCTTTGTGCAGTATGCTTTCTCAGGTGATCAGATTTAACTTCTGTCTCTTCTCATATGTCCAAGAAAGACGTTAAAACCTATCAAGAGTCAAATGTGTCCTATCTTCTTAGAATTTAAGTTGCTGGGTGAAAAAAAATTAAGTTTGTGTTTTCAGTATCCTGTAAAAAATTCATTAGTTGTCAGCTATCTTGGAGAGAGATGGTTCTTTCTCTTCAGGAAAGCTCAGTGCTAGGTGGTATAGTAGACAGCTAGATGGTGCCAGTGGATAAAGTGCTGGGCCTGGAATCAGAAAGACCTGATTTCAGATCTGGTCTCTGATGCTTACTAGCTCTGTGACTTTGGGCAAGTCTCTTTACTTCAGTTACTTTACTTGTAAAATGGGGATAATAATAGCATCTACCTTGCAGTGCTATTGTGAGGATTAGATGAGATAATATTTGTAAAGCCCTTAGGGCCTGCTAGTAGCTCTATAAATGCTTATTTCTCCCCCTTCTCTTTTATGCCTTTTTTTTTTTTTTTTTGGCAAGGCAATCAGGGTTAAGTGACTTGCCCAGGGTCACTCAGCTAGTAAGTGTCAAGTGTCTGAGGCTAGATTGATTTGAACTCAAATCCTCCTGACTGTAGGGCCGGTGCCACCTAGCTGCCCCCATGTCCTTCTTTAAAAAAAAAATACCATTTGTTTTTGCATTGTGTTACTTTCTGAGTCTATCCATTCCCCTTTCTTCTACTTGATAAGTCCTTCCCTCATAACAAAGAATAAAAAAAGGAAAGGAAAAAAAGGCAGTTCAGTAAAATCAATATATATATTAAAAAGCTGACAATAACCTATTATATTATATACAATAACCTATACCCATTAATTCCCCACCTCTGCAAAGCATAGATAGATATGCTTTTTCTCAAATTGTTTTGGGCCCAAGCTTAGGCATTCTAATTCCAACGAGATGAGTTTCATTTCTTTTTGTTCTTTCCATTTACACCCTTATAATCATTGCACATTGTTTTCCTGGTTCTTTTCACTTCAGTCGGCCATCAGTTCATGCTTCTCTGAATTCTTAATATTCATCAATTCTTATGGCATAATAATATTCCATTACATTTATATGCCACAATTTATTTAGCCCTATTTATGGGTATCAACTTTGTTTCTAGTTCTTTGTTACTACAAAATGTGCTATGAATGTTTGATATATTTGGGATGTTTCTGACTTTGCGCTCCTTGGTATGTATCTTGTCTCTACAATCTTTGGTTCAAAGGACATCAGGCCCTTAACTTTTTTTTCTTTTTTTAGTGTTACATAGGACACTAAATCCTATCTCCTTTTTAGTATAAGGTAATATATTTTGTAGTTACGTAGGCAGTTTAGTTTAGAGGTAGCTAGATGGTAGAGTGTTGGGCCTGGTTTTAGGAAGCCCTGATTTCAAATGCTATGTCAGATACTTTCTTTCTTTCTTTTCCCCGATACTTTCTAGCTGTATGACACTGGGCAAGTCACTTAACTTCTGTCTGCTTTAGTTTTCTCAACTGTACCATGCGGACAAGAATAAACCCTCCCAGGTTTGTGTGAGGATCACATGAAATAATATTTGTGTTCTTAGCACAGTGCCTGGCACATAGAGAGCAGTTTAATAAATGCTTGTCCCATTTCCCTGCTTATGTATTATGACACTGACTGTGCTTTAAGTATAAAAATATTATCTACATAAATCTAGAGATTTCTCCCACCTTTTTTTTTTCAAATTCCTTTCCACTTAAAGTAATTTGGAGAATCTTCCCTGAATTAGAATAAAGCAAACAGGTTTGAAAGGGGATGAAAATCTATTCCATCTTTTAACTGATGACTATTCTATTTTTCTCAGTGTGTGATTTAATAAGAGCAGGGAGGCTAGTTGTTCCCATTGGTTTACTATGTACCTGGGTAAAGAGCACTTTCACCTACTCTAATTATAGTTAACAAACAAAACCCCAAACTTCATTGCTCCTTTGATTAGAGAAAAATCACTTATGGAGGCAGATGTTTAATTGGCAATTGCTACCTGGAAAGATACTCAAAATGATGAATATCTGAAATGTATGCCCTGGCATATACCTGGAGAAAAGTCACAAGAGAGAGCCACCGTGAAGAGGATGATTAGTCTTTGTTCATTCAGCAGGGACTAATGACTGAGGATGACATCACTAAGAAGCCACCCGTGAGGCAGATGTTCAAGACCTACATTTTGCTCATGCAATGGGGCCTAATAGTTTTCAGTGATGCTAAATAATTTATGCCTGGGGCATATAATCAAGTACAGAGCAGAGAGGTGAAAGCTATGACCATGTCAGCATCTAGAGATTTAAAACTGGCTTTTCCCATCCTTTAAAAAGAAATTGGGGTGGAAAATATAATTTCACTTAAAAAAATAAACAGTGTATATACTAGTGAAGTGCTTGGAAGTACAGTTCTAGAAGGCAACTTTAAAAGAATTCCTTATATATCTTTTCTTGATGGTCTGTAGCATTTTTTTTCTCTGTGACCAATGCTGATAATTCTTCTTTATTCACTGACACTTGGCCTTGTTTACATTTCTATTGTTCATTAAAAGCTAAATTAAATCAATTTAAATAAATACATTTTTAAATCCATGTAAGAGAAATGCATGTTTAAAGAAGTTATGAGTCCACCTGTTCCTAGTCATATCCCTGAAACATTTGAAATCTTGCACAGGATAAACGTATGTGAATGTCTGTGTAACAATAACAAAACAAATTGTCATCTGGATTTCGGAAGTTTTTGGTGGGCAAGGAGCCAGAGTTTACAGACCCATCCACACACTGTTGTGTATTCTGATGCTCACTGATCAGGAAAGCAATTCTAAGATTTTCAAATGACATTTTTTCCTTCACAAAGCTGTTGTAAAATAAAATACAAATCCTTCCTGAATTTTCCCAGCTCTACTTCCTTTAGGAAGTTTTAAGTCAGTGGGAAACAAAGCCTTATTCAGAGGATTAAAGTCATAGTCATTTTCTTTGTTTTACAACTTCAATAATATCGTTTTCTTCCTACAAACAGAAATTTCAATTCATAAATCTTCTCGAAAACAGGAAATTTGGGAAAGCACTTGCTTACATGATAACAAACAAGGGATATGTCACTTGCCACAAAAAGTTTACATGAATAAAAGATGCATCCTTTTGTCATTTAGGAAAGACATAGTCCAATTTCTGAATGAGTTTTAGAAAGATTATCCTTTAAAAGAAGACATCACATCTCATGGCCTCTAACAAAACTAAATTAAACGGTGGTTTTGTTTTTTAAGGGTGAAATATTAATTACAATTGCATTCTGTTATGTCATCTTTTTCCTTTTGTTACCATCCCTCAATCTCCATAATAATTATAATAGCACTTATATAGCACTTTAATGTTTGCAAAGCACTTCACACACGCTATCTCATTTGTTCCTTGCAATAACCCTGTAAGGTAGGATCTATTATTATCCCCATTTTGTAGATGAGGAAATGGAAGATGAGAGAAGTTAAGTGACACAGCTAGAAGTGTCTGAGGCAAGATCCAGATTTAGTCTAAGTCAATTTGAATTGTTTCCAAGTCCCACATTCTATAAACCGGGCCTTTCCATCTCATCTCATCCCATCCCAACCTAGTCCAGTCCTCATTCTTTGCCTATGGGATGGGGAAGGGTGAGAGATTTGTAGTGAGAGCATATAAAAAGGTGGCAGGATTCACTAGGAGCTTGGCAGCGATCATAGACAACACCAAGGCTGGCAAGGTTGTGATGGCACCAGGGAGCCAGTATGGGGCAATGAGCAGGTGGCAGGAGTGCTAGAAGTATCCATGTTAATTATCTTGGTCTTGAGACCTCACAGGCACTGGTAATATGTTGCATTAAAGCAAATTCACTTTGGAAAATTAGCCAGGCTCTTTCTAGATTAAAATGTTGGTGACGTGAGGTAGTGCGCTGGAGTAGACAGAGCACTGATTTGGGAATTAGAGGACCTGGGTTAAAATTCCACCTCTGATGCTTACTACTTGTATGATCTTAGGCAGGTTGATTAATATCCTGGACCTCATTTTTCTGAGGTCTCATAGATCTGTGATCCTATGATATTGCTCTTTAAATTTATTCCTTATTTTGACAGTGAGATTTTTGACAATGTTATGTTTTATTGCCAAACAAAAATAGCCCATTACAACAAAACTTCCATTATGTTAGTATTTTGTGGCAGGAATTTCTCTTGACAACTATTCCCCATAATTATTCTCATTCTCTTTGGTTTTCACTCATACTTCTGGAGCTAGAGGAGCATCAGACTTATCCTAAGCAGTGAGGTCAGTCACGAACAACTGTTTTCCTGCTTGGCTTTGTGTTCCAAGTCCTGGCTCCTGGGTACAACGCACAGTGATAAATGGGGCCCAGACTTGTTCTAGACCAGACTCCATGCCTTCAGAACACCTTTTATTGAACTATTATATCATCTTATTTAATCTTTAGAGAATGAGAAATGGCAGGTTAGATTTCATTATTGCCATTTTACAGAAAGGGAGACTGAGCCTCAGAGAGATTAGATGACTTGCCCAGAGTCACACAACAAATAAGTAGAAAAACTGTAATGAAAATCTATCTTATGACTTATAACATTACATTTTTAAAGACAGGAGTGATTTCCTAATTTTACAGATGAAGAAACTAAGTCCCATAGAGAAAAGACTTGCTCAAGGTCACACAGAGAGTTTCTCAGTCTTCACACCTACTGTTCCACCTATATTACTGACCAATTGGAAAAAAAAATTTCTTCATGGAATACTCATAGAGACAGAGATGGAAATAGATAGTAATGATTTTTAAGGAAAATAGATAAACTGAATATCTAATTATGTAGCATCATAGGATTTAGAGTTGGAAAGGATCTGAAAGAACATCTAGTCCAACCCCTTCTTCATTAGAAGTATAATGAAATGCCCCCTGCATAACCTCCCTCACAGGTTAAATGACTTGCCCAAGGTCACTCTGGTATTAAGTCTCAGAACTAGGATTTGATTCAAGTATAGACTTGTCCTTTAATATAAATCCACTATTCTTTCCATTATAGCATACTGCCACCCCCTCACCTCTCCATCATCCTTAAAAGGAATCAAGAACTAAGAATAGGATAATAATAATAGCTAACATTTATATAGCTCTTACTTATTATCTCATTTGATCTTCACAACAACCCTGTGAGTTAGGTGCTGTTATTATCCCTACTTTACAGATGAGGAAAGTGAGGCAAACAGAAGTTAAGTGACATGCCCAGGGTCACATAGCTGGTAAGTGTTTGAGACTGGATTTGAACTCAGTTCTCCGTAACTCCAAGCTCAGTGCTCTATCTACTGAGCCACCTAACCGTCTAAAGGATAACCTCCTGACTCTTCCTCCATCTGTAGGTAGAAATAGGTGATGCTATATTGAAAAAAAAAACCATCAGATTTGGTGTCAGGACACTTGGATCTGAATCCCAGTGTGTGGTAATAGTCAAGACTACTTTTTGAGCTTGTTTTTTCATTTGTAAATTTCAGATAATACTTGCATCATCTATCTCACTGGATTATTGTAAGGAAAATGTTTTATAAATGCATTTTTTTTTACTAGACTTGTGATTTCATAGCTGTGGGGAGTTCCCTTTACTGTAGTACCAAGACAGATGCTTTGCAACTTAAAGTGTTAGAAAGTTGCCTGGGACATTGGAAGGATTTGCCCTTATGTGTCAAAGGCAGTGCTCAAACTGAGATCATGTGGACTCTGAGGACAGTTCTCCATCCACTGACTATCCATGATGCCTCTTGAGTTACCATTGCTCTTGGCAAAATTCTATGATGATGAATTCCAAGGAGCTGTTCGGAAGTATTTTGTTGTTCTGAAATAAGTGGACCACTAGAGGGCTTAGAGATCTTTTTGTGTGATATATAGACATTTTTACTATAATCATTTTTGTTTTAATGGCATTTGATCTATAGGGCACACTCCACAAATGTTTCACCATCTACCTGTGCCCACATGCCTACATGTCCGGCCCTGGTTAAACAGGAAGTCCTAGCTGGCAACCTTTTTCAGAGTTAGCAGCTGCAACTGCTTAAGTAATCATTGCAACTTCTGTCACTAACAATTTACCTGGGTAGCCCAGAAAACACTGATTTTTAAAATATGTCTCCAGATTCCTTCATTAAAGAAAAGATAGTGTATTCTGATCTGTTTGAATAAATGTTGAATTTTTGGCAGCCCTGTCACCCAACATACAATTGTAGGATGACTCTTTGATTCATTATTTCCCAAATACTAAAAGACAAATCATTTACAACATTTTACTTTGTGGAAAAGAACCTGATCTTCAGAAGCACAGCAAAGTCCTTTGAAATCTCTCTTTGTCTCTGTCTCTCTCTCCTTCCTTCTCCCCACATTGTTAAAGTGAGGAAATTGTGGAAGGAATTATAAGAGCACAGGAAGGTCTCTCCCAGCCCTAAATGTATGCTCCTATGATTCCTCCACAATTTCAGAGAAAAGTGAATGGTGTCTATGTGAAGCCTTTGTCTAGCAAGTTGTAATTCAAATTAAACTTTTATGGGCTCACGGATTTTTAAGCAGAGTCAGGATTCCTAATAGAAATGCTGACTCAGTGCAGAGTACAAATGGCAGGAACAGAGCTGCTCTGTTATTTGTAAAAATCAAGTTAGGAGTCTGCACCAAAGCTGATTCTTTAGCAACTTCCCTTTGTCCCCCAGGCAAAATTCAGATAAATGATGATCTGTAACAAAAGACTTTAAACATGTTTCTTACTTTCTTTAGTAGAAAGCCCAAGACTTCTGTGTCAACAGAATCTGCTGCTGATTTCAGGACTCTGGAGAGATGATTCAGATAGATATCTGTTGAATCAGCCTCCAGACGACCTTTAAGTGTAAATGCTAAGTTTAGTGAGAGTGTATTGGGTGATTCCTGGAGGAAATAAATGTTAGCCTGAGAACAACAGCTGAACTAAAATCCCATAAGCCAGGAAAAACAGCTACACAATTACAGTAACAGGTGGCTGGTTTCAAAACAAATTTCAAGGTCTGACTGGTCTTTGCACCTGCTTTAGGCTGATTTCTTTTAAGGGGTTAGAGCTTGACAACGACCATAGATAAAGAATTTAATTCTTTGTGACAGAGTCCAGTCATCTTTACTATGCTATGAGGAAGATAAACTAACTTCATTTGTGGAATAAGTATTGCACTAGGCTATAGCTTGTCTCTCATCAAATGCTAAAGTCTTCTCTGTGAAAGGTTGTCAAATGGAGAACCTTGTCTTTCCCTTCTGGAGGGAAAAATCTTGGTGATGTTTCATACAACAATAGTAGAGTAGAAATAGCCCCACGCTAGCTATTAGGAAATCTGAGTTCTGGTCCCAGATCTGCCACTAATTAAATATGTAAAGATGGGCAAGTGAGGGGAAATCACCTTTAAAAATTAGAAGAGCGTCTTTTCCTATAGTTTCCCTGTGGTGGGACATAGGAAGTAGTCCTGACTTTTTAAGATGTAGGGCAAACATGTTTTTAAAGTTAAGTTATTGGTTTGATGATCCAACTATCTTTGATTCTATAGCTAGTAGAAATTGAGGTCAAAGGAGGACAAATCTTTTTGCCAAAGCAATAATAATGACCACTTTTCTTGGGCAGAAGAGCAGCATAGTGTAGTGGAGAGAGTGTTGAACTTTGGAGAGCTGGGTTTGATTTTTACCAGCTCTGTGATTCTGAGCAAGTTAATCTCCCTGTGCCTCTGTTTACTTATTTGTCAAATGCGGATATTACTTTACTACCTACCTCAAAGAGTTTTTGTAAGGAAAGCACTATGCAAACCCAAAGTACTCTGTGAATTTGAGTTATTATCCAATGCAAATAGCAAGTAGGATATAACTATTGTACCAATATTAGTGTGAGCTATGGAAACACATTGTTGTCTTCCTTAACTAGACCAAAGCTCTATTTGTGTGAATGCCCACTAAAATTAACATGGCCTTGTTTTAATTCCTGTTTATGAATCATTCACTCTATCTCAGACTGACAAAAGAATAATGATGAAAATCTATGGACCCAAAAGCTGTTTAATGCATCATAATCTCAAAACTTTTTATTTTAAATGTACTTGAAATTACTTTCTCTGAGAGCAAGAAATGTGGTTTAGCATGCCATCTTTATTTTTCAATTTTATTTTTATTGATATCTCTTGCTTTTACATCACTTTCATTTCTAACTTCTCTATGCAGAGAACCATTTTGTAGCAAAGATTTTTTTTAAAAGAAAAGAAATCGCTTTAGCAAAAACAAATATATAGGCAATATTCTACATCCATAGTGCCCCAATTCTGCAAAGAAGGAGGCAGGCATATTATCTCAGCTCTTCTCTGGGGCCAAACTTAGTCATTATAATTACGTAGCCATTCAGAGGTTTTTTTTTTTTATTCTTTTGAATTTACATTGTTGTAATTGTATTATAACCTTCTTTCACTAACTAGGTCATTTTGCAAATTCAAAAACCAAACTCTAATTTGATTCTTATTAATGCTTTATAGTTATTGTATGGCATTCCATATTTGTAAATGTTTTATATTCTTCCTGTTACACTGTAAGCTCTTTGAGGGCAGGCATCATTTTGAAAAAGCTTTGAAACTTCTCTAACAATTGGTAGAGTATTTTCACATATAGTAGATGCTTAATAAAGTTATTGAATGAATGAATAGCTTAATTCTTTCATTCATTTACTCAGTGACCATTTAATAAGCTCCTACAATATGCAAGGAAAATAATTTACCCTGCTGAATTAGTTCCTTCTTATCATTCCTGAATAAGCACTGAAGTCCTATTTTGGTATCATTATGGTTGAGAGGTGATCCTGAGTTCCTGAAGGCTATGCTTGCAGTCCAAAATCTCCAGCAGGTTCTATCAACTAGCAAAGACTTCCAGAATCAGCCAGATAATGGTCTGTATGCCTGCAATCTGGGGATCAGCCTAGCTAAATTGGTAGAGGTTCCTCAATTCAATTCAACAAATATTAATTATATATCCTCTATGTGTAAGATGCAAGGGATAAAAAGACAAAAACAAACCAGTTCCTGACTTCATGAGCTGACATTTTACCAGGATCTCCAGGTTGGTCCCAGGATGATGATTTTTTTTTTCACCACATCAATTCTTGAAGACCATTAAGCTATAGAGGAATTGCCATCTGCTATAGAAGGAATAATCCTTCTAACAAAATCATAGATATCTGAAGTGTTGAAGGGATACAAGACATTTTGGTAGCTATAAGATGGAGGACATGGTCCCCATTTTCAAAGAGTTTGTAATCTATTAGGGAAAATAAGGCATGTACTTATACAATTATTAACAGAGGTCAGAATGGAAGCTATCTTCATCCAAAATACTGTGCTCCAAGCTCCTCGTATTCCTAACCCTCACTTAAAGCTCTGGGAGCAATTCATAAAATTAACACTTCTATTGATACAATGGATAAAGCGCAGGGTTTGGAGTCAGGAAGACCTGAATTCAAATCCTGCCTCAGACACAAGCTATCTATGTGACCCTCTTTCAGCCTCAGTTTTTTCATGTGTAAAATGAAAGTGTTTGACTCAGTGGCCTGCAACTTAAGGCTGCTTATGCAGTGTGGAGTGATATGAGGATAATAGTTAAGAAGACCTCAATTCGAATCTTGCCTCAGACACATACAAGCTGTGTGACTTTGGGCAAGTCTGATGCTGTCTGATTCAGTTATCTCAACTGTAAAATGGGGATAGTAATAGGATCAAAGTTGAGGATCAAAGAAATGATGTTTGTAAAGTGCTTAGCATGGTGGCTGGCACATAATAGGTTTTTCATAAATGCTTGCTACTTTCCTTCCCTCATTTTGCCTTGTATTCATGTATTATATACAGTCTACAAACAATTATATACGTACGTGTTGTCTCCCCAACAGAACAGGGTTGTTGTGAGGATCAAATGAGATAATTTATGAAAAGCACTTTGTAAACCTTAATTAAAGTACTATGTAAATGTTTGATACTGATGATGATGATGAAGAAATGTCAGCTCCTTGAAGGCAGAGACTATTTTATTTTTCCCTTTGTATCTCCAGTCTGGTACAGTGCCTGGCATGTAGTAGATTATTAATAAATGTTTGCTGATTGATGTCAGAGACCACATTTTATTCCTCCTTGTATCTTCCACAGAACTAGCATAGCACTCCAAAGAATAAATGATCAAAGAAGGCCTCATGCAGGAGGGACTTGGATGATAGGATTTCAACAGGCAGAATGGAGGGTAGTGTTATATAAATTTTCACCCAACATACATTTAATAAGCACCTACTTAGTTCAAGGCACTGTTCTAAGGACTCTGGAGGATACAAAAATGAGTGATGTCCCATCTGCTTCCAAAGAGCTTATGGTATACTAGAAGATATAAAATTTGTACATAAATAAATACATGGCAGTGCGTGGCAAATGCTATGTGAGTAATATGCTTTAAGCTAAATTTTATAGGAATGCAGGAGGAGTAACTGATTCAGGTTGTGTCAGTTCTTTACTTGATCATTATGTTATTTGCAGAGAATTATATCTTTCCAACACATTAAATGTATCTCTTTGGTTTGAAGGGAATTGCTCATTTTTTGGTTCATTGAGGATGCTCCGAATAATTCACCATGACTGGCTGATATGTCTGATTGAACCATGGAGGTGATAAAATAGTAAATCAATAGTTAGTCAGCTGGTGAATATTTCTTTGCTAAGTATGCTATTAGGGTTTATTTTCAGACCCCCTGTGCCCGACAGAGGCAAATCTGCTAAAAGAGCACAAATGAGAGGTAAATTATGTTGGGAAATACTTTAATCAGGCTTTTAAAATGCCTTGGATTTTTAACATTTTTTTTGTCAATAACCAAATTAATTCATTAATCAAAAAGCCCATTAATTGTTTGCAAAAAGTCAAACTGTAGTTAATTCCCTTTCCTATACTTTAGACCGGTCATTTATATGCTAAACATAACTACAGAAACACTTGGGATACTGAGTGACAACTTCCTTTTGAAGAATGAGTTTTTAGCAAAGAGAAAGGGCCCTTATTCTGATGTTATTTATACGTTATGGAGTTGCATAATTTGCAGAAATTAATTTGGTTACAACATTTTCCATGGATTTTGTTTTTATATTAGGCAGCATTTTACTGAAGAAAAAAGAAGGCACTAAGACTTTCCACTCCTTTCCCAAGGATAAATGATCCTAGTGTTAGTGAAAGAGAGACATTCATATACATACATAAATGCACATCGGTGTAGAAATACACACATATTTATATCTGCACACATGGAAATTATACATATTTGTATATTTCCACACACATATACATATATAACTTACTCCCCCCCCAAAGGAGGAATTATTAGTTTGTAAAAAAAATTGTCATGTATAACATTAAGCTATACAATGGGAAATATGGCACAATGAATTATCTTGTTGTCTATTTTCAGTAGCCTCTTATAACTAATCAAAATGAAGCAGAGGGTTGATCTAGTCAATAGGAAATTCAGCCCCCATTCCCTGCCCCCTCTGAATTTGCTAGAATTTTCAGGGGATTATGCCTTAGAAATCAATATTCTTCCAATCTATTTTGGAACCCAAACCAGAATGAATTTGACGCATTATTCTTCTCTCACTATAAAATAGCTGGCTTCAACTTCAGAGATAATATGGCATCAAAATTCTAGTCACCCCGTGGATTAAATCTGAAGCTAGACTGCAATTAGAGTGGAATTGTTTGGGAGGGCCATAGGATCTGTAGGACACTGTCTCTACAGCTGGTTGTGGATATAGCTCTTTCTTTAGAATGTTTTTCATGTACCCTTAGTGGGGTCAATGGCTTCTGTTAGGACAAGATTGTTGTTGTTGTTTTTTTTATCCTCTGTTTCTCATAGGCAAGGATGATTCTATGACTTTTGTGGGGCTCTAAACTGTATGTGCTGTTGGGGGTTGGAAGGGGTTGTCAGTGGTCCTCAGAGGGGCAGGGTGGTGTTAGCAGAGTCACTGGCAGGTCAATAGTCTGTGGCAAGGCTTGGCTCTAAGACTCTTGTCTGAGATAGAATGGTCTGAAATCCTTTGAAAATAGGGGAGAGTAGAACAGGAAAGAGCTGACTGTTGAATGGGTAGGGCATTATGGTATAATTAAAAGAGCACTGGACTGGGAGTCAGGAAATCTGGTCTCAGTCCCTGCCACTGACTGGCCATGTGACCTTGCTTGAGGAAGTCATTTAGCTTAACTGGGCCTCAGTTGACAGTTACGTAAAATGAGGGAATCAGACTAGATGATTGTTAAGGTTCCATTGATATCTAAGAGTTTATTATTTTTTTTTTTACTTACAGAAAGCAGGCTTGACAAATGGTACCAGGCCATTAAAAGGAGTTTCCAGGGATGGCTGAACAGCACTGCTCCTGTTCTAGCAATGTAAAAGTACAGAAGAATTTTCAGGTCCATAATCCTCCAACCCTAGATCTCACTCGTCATGACTTCCCTTACTCCCTACCTCAGAACTGACACACTGTATATCTTGTCCTAAACGGAGAGGCACTCAACTAGCTATCAGTTTGGAAAGGGTATGATAAACTAATTCATCCAATGAATTAATAGCCAATAGCTGGATCCTTCAGAATTATTTGCATTTCTGCATCCCTTAACCCAAAAGGTAGAGATGATAATTAAGGCAGATTTTTCTCCTCCCCTCCTCTCAACCCTGCTCTTTAAATCATACCACGTAGGCAATAGCCTTTGATAGATAATTTATTAGGGGCTTACTATATTTCAGGCATTGTGCTAAGTGCTAGGGATACAAATATAAGTCAGCATAACACTCCCTTCTCTCAAAGAACTTAAATTCAAATGATGAAATAATGCAGATAAGGGTACTAACAAGGCAGGAGAACGGGGAGTTCTTTCTAAGACCTGCCTTGAACTAAGCCATTAGTTCTATGCACATGGTACACATCTTATATGAATGTTGCTAGGAGATGTGTCACTGTTGTTAGTCTTCTCATTTTCATTTACTAACTGTCCTCATGACCTTAGGAAGGAAGTATATAGTCTATTTAGAAACTCTCATGTAGAGACTTGGTTTTTATTTCTGGGTCCATTCTGTATGGTAGGTAAATTTGATGTCTGTCTGTACTTTGATTTCTCTTCCTATTAAGTAAGGGTGCTATAACGCTTTCATTGCTCTTCTAACATTTATAACATGTTTTGGTGTCCTTTGAAGAAAGTTGATATATATAAGCCCTATTTTAAATCATAGTTGGATACCAAAATATAGTTACTTTCTATCTTCGTTGCCATAAAAAAGCAGTATTGTTTGTTTTCTGTATTTATTTGTGACCTATTTATATAAGGATTGCTGTCTTCTAATTTGCCCTTGATCTTCAAAATAAGGACAACTGGTTGTATTTTTTTCTCAAAGAATGATCCTATATTTTAATGATATGCTCTCTTAATGATAAAATAAGCAGGAATATATAGAAATAATTTATAGTCACCTTATGTGAAAAAAGAATAAATTGGCTTCTGGCAAAGCATATGTTGTTGCAGGCAACGAAGATAAAAGTGTGTATACTCTAAGTGAACGAATAAAAATATTGTAATTACTTTTTCCTAAATAATAACTTTTTGGCCTGAAATTGCCTCAACTCAACTTCAGTGTTGGAGGAAAAAAGTGGAGGAAGCATAGACACAGCACATCGACACCTCAAGTCTCAAGTTAAACATATATATGTATATACATATATACATATATATATACACATAATACATACATATGAAGATAAGGCCTTTCAGCAAAATCACATGGTAATAAGTAATCCTGGTATAGCACTCTTTACAGAGTGTTTTCTGCCCCCTTGTTGTACCTTTCACCCTAGGGCACACCACTTGACTTCAGTCAGTCTATGAGTCCTGCCCATCTACCTCTTCAATGTCTCTAGCACCTCATACCTCTATGCACTGACAGGGTTCTTTTTAATTCTCACCTCATTTCAGTAGTCTCTTAAATGGTCTCCCTGTCTCTGGTCTTTACCGCTATGCTCCTTCAATCCTATATACTACCACCAGTTTAATTTTTCTGCTGCATACTACTGATCATGCCACTTCTCTGCCCAACAATCTTTAATGGGTTTCTAATGCCTACAGGTTAAAGTCCAGATTATTTTGTATGGCATTTAAGGCTCTCCGGGATCATGGTCGAATCTCATTTTGTCTTTCTATGTTTATTTTCTACTATTGTCCTCCAGCCAAATTAGACTATTTACATTCCCCAAAAGTACCAGCTTCTGCTTCTTTTCTCAGATTGTTTCCTTCACCTGGGTTGTACTCCCCATAGTTATCCCTATTGAAATATTATCCATCCTTCCAGGTTCAGTTCAAATGGCACCTCCTTCACAAGACCTTCTTCGATCGTATTCTGTCCCCTATTGCAACCCTCCACTTAGATGGACGTGAGTTCTCTTTCCTCTGAACTCCTAAACTTCCCCATTGTGGAAGATTTACCTGGGATGCTATATAGATCTTTCTCTTTTGTGAGGCTTATCTGTTTCTTTGTTTTTGGAGTGTATTTGGGTGGGGAGGAGCAGTGTTTCCAGGATATTAGTATGCTAATTGTGTTGTTCATCTGCTGTCTTTCACTTTTACTACATGATCAACCTACTTCCTTTTTGGTTGTATATATCTTTTTTTTTTAGTTAATTACACTTTTTTCAACCAGTAAAAATACATATTTTCCTCTCTCTCACCATCTCCTCCCTGCAATTGAGAAAGAAAGAAAAACATATATATATATATGAGAGAGAGAGAGAGAGAGAGAGAGTGTCAAGCAAAAGAAATTTCTACATAGGCCTTCTTCTGCACACACACATATGCTCTTCCCCTGCCCCACAATATGTCTCATTCTATACCTTGGGTCCATCACATCTCTATCAGGAAGTGGGTAGTATGTTTCATCATGAGTCCTCTGTAATCATGGTTAGACATTCTGCTGATCAGAGTTCCTAATTCTTTCAGAGTTGTTTGTCTTTACAGTAGTGTTGTCATTAAATAAATCATTTTCCTACATCATACAAGACCTCACAAGTTTCTTTGAAAACTTCCACTTTGTTATATCATCCAGTAGTGATATTCCATCATATTTACATATCATAATTTGTTTGGCCATTTCTGAATTAATTAATGGGCACTTTCTCAGATTCCCATTCCTTGCCACCTCAAAAAGAGCTATAAAATTTTTTGTACAGCCTTAAAGTTTATTTTGCTTAAAACTAATCTCTCCTTTTATCTCCTCTCTCTCTCATTTCCCCTTTCTCCCCTTTCCCTCTTATTTCTCCACTAGTGAAATGTATTTCTGTATCCAATTTGTATTCTGTGTGTATTTTTCCCTTTTTTGTCCCTCAGTTCAAATGAGAGTGAGGTTTAAATGTCATTTGTTGCCCCACCTCTTCCTCCTTGTTTGTATAGACTTCTACTTGCAAACCTTGTTTGTGAGAAGTGTTTTCCCTAAACTTCCTCTCTCCCCATTCCAATAGTTTTATTCCTCTTCTCCTCTTTTTTCTTAACCACCCCCAGGCTTTCGTCTAGCTAGACTCCTTTTATGTCCCTTAATGATCATAGAGGTCAGAGAGGATAGCATATCTCCATAGAATCTAAGCAGTTTATCCTTTTTTTTGTTGCTTAAAATTATCATTTATGTTTACTTCTTTATGTTTCGTTTGATCCCTCTGTTTGCACATCAAAGTTTCTATGCAGCTCTGGTCTTTTTATCAGGAATGCTCAGAAATCCTCTATGTCTTTAAAGGCTAATTCCCTGCTCTCATTGTATCCCCTTCACCTCTAGGATTATACAGAGTTTTGCTTGGTAAGTAATTTTTGGCTGTAATCCTATGTCCTTTGCTTTCTGTAATATTGTATTATAAGCTCTCTGCTCCTTCACAGTTATGGCTGCTAAGTCTTGTGTGATCCTGGCTTCTCAGTACTTGAATTCTTTCTTTCTGGCAACTTGCAGTATTTTTTCTTTGACCTAGAAACTATGGGATTTGGCTGTGGTGTTTCTGGGAGTTTTCATTTTTGGAGTTTCTTTCAGGAGATGATTAGTGGATTGTATTACCATATTATGGTCTGGTTCTAAGAGATTTGGGCGGCTTTCTTTTGAGATTTCTTGAAATATGATGTCTAGGATCTTTTTTGATCATGGCTTTCAGGAGTCCAATGATCCTTAATTTTTTTTCTCTTTGATCTGTCTTCCAGGGCATTCATTACCTTACATTTTCTTCTATTTTTTTTCAGTCTTTTGACTTTGTTTTTTAACATTTCTTATTGTCTCATGGAGTCATTAATTTCTATTTGGTCCTTCTAATTTTCAGGGAGTTTGTTGCTTGAGCAAGGTTTTGCACTTCTTGTGCCATGTTGTTAATTCCCTTTATGATTTTTTTCTTCTATAGCTTTAATTTTTTTCTATTTTTCCCCTCTAGTTCTCTCATTTCTTTAATACAAAACATTTTAACTTTTAAAAAACTCTTTGATAACTTCCAGGAATCCTGGCTAAATTTGTGCCCAGGTTGTATTTTTATTTGAGACTTTACTTGTAGATATTCTAGCGTCTTCTTGATTTGTGTCTTGAACATCCCTGTCACCATAATAACTTCTTATGGTGACTTTCTTTTTTTGTTTATTCATTCTTCCAGCCTACTTCCTGACTTTGGACTATATGTAAGAGCCAGGCTCTCTGTTCTTTTAGAGATCTGGACTGGTCTTGGGCTGATTTTTTGGGAGTATTGAGTATTGTGTCATTCCAGGTTCTTAGGGACAGCTTAGGCTGGTGACTTGAAACCTTTCAGTGCTCCCAAAGTGGTCTGATCCAGGGTAAAGATTGATCATTTCCCCCTGGTCTGAGTTCCACAGGTTTTTGATCTGGGTTCAGGTCTGAGCAACAGTTCCGTGAGCTTGTCCCATTTGGAGTTTCAGTAGACTGCGACTGGAGTCAACCACCATCAGCCAATTGGAATACTCTGCTGATTCAGAAAAACAGAGCTGCAGATTCTCCTTTGGTCTGGAATTTATATGTGGCTAGAAACTGGCACTGAAATCCCCTGCCTTCCTGGGGTCTGAACCATATTACTGCTGATTACTTCTGAACTTGTTCCTTGCTCAGGACCATTCTTCGTCCTGGAACACCACCTTTAGGCATAATTCCCTTCCTCAGCCCACTCTGGACATATGACCCAGAACTGGGTAGTGAGCAACAGATATTTACCTGTTCTTGCATCATACAGAAAGTTAGGCCGCTTTGTGATGGATCTGGCATCTCTTCTTGCCCTGATGCATAGTCCCTCTCTACCCTGCAGTGTTTCATGCAGTAGACTCCTGGCCAGACCCCACCCCTAGTGTTCGTATACTTCTTTGTCTGCTTAGAACTAACTGTATTATTCCTTGGATTTTCTGATTAGATCTGGTGCATTCCCAAGATCTATTTTGATTTTAGGCTGGGGGGACTGGGAGGCAGAGAATCCCCCATACTTCTTCCTGTGTCTTGGCCATCATAGCTCAAGCTCTAATGATATATCTGTGTGTGTGTGTGTGTGTGTGTGTATTTGCTTTTTGGTGAGGCAATTGGGGTTAAGTGACTTGCCCAGGGTCACACAACTAAGAAGTGACAAGTGTCTGAGTCTGGTTTTGAACTCAGGTCCTCCTGACTCCAAGGCCAGAGCTCTATCCACTGCACCACCTAGCTGCCCCCTACATATATATATATATATATGTATACATACATATCTTTAGTGATGTCTTTTCCTCTACTTTGTAAATACAAGTTCTAGATCATATGTGCTCACATCTACCATCCTCTTTCCCTTACCCTAGTTTTTAATAAATTAAGTTCTCCTGATACCTTCTTATGTATATTTGGCACTTGATAAACATGTGATGAATGTTTAATGTCTCTGGGAAACATAAACTCTAATGCCAAATGTGCTACTGTTATTTCCACATATACAGAAGAAGGATCATATGTGCTAAAAGTGCTCCTGGGACTATTTTTCTCTTGTACAGTGCTAAAATCTTTCATTTGAAATTGATGATCATTGTGCCTCCTTTCTTCATCTAAATTAGTCTAAATTTCAAGAACTCAGTGTCTGATAAATGTGAAAACATAAATTATTTAGGAAAGAATGCCCTATTTGATAAGAACTTCTAGGAAAACTGGAAAGCAGTATGGCAAAAATTAGACTTAGACCAATATCTCTCACCATATTCCACAATAAATTCAAAATGGATACATGACATGACTATTAAAGATCATAGTAGAAAAAAATTAGGAGAAGCAATTATATACCTTTTACAGCTGTAAGTGGGGATGAGTTCTTAAACAAGGAGCAGAGGCAATTATGAGAGCTAAAAGAGATAATTTTGATTACATAAAATTGAAATGTTTTGCATGAACAAAATTAATGTATTTAAGATAAGAAGGGTAGTATTTGACTAGGAAAAAAATCTTTGTATTCCTATCTCTAATAAGGGTCTAATATCAAATATATAAGGGCAACTAGGTAGCACAGTGGATAGAGTTCTGGGCCTGGAGTCAGGAAGACTTATCTGAGTTCAAATTTGGCCTCAGACACTTAGTAACTGTGTGACTCTGGGCAACCCACTTAACCTTATTTGCCTTAGTTCTTCATCTGTAAAATGAGCTAGAGAAGGAAATGGAAAAACCACTCTAGTATCTATGCCAAGAAAACCCCAAATGGAATCACAGAGTCAGACATTACTGAATCGACTAAATAACAAAATCAAATATATATAGAGAGAAAACTAAAATATTATATATACATACATATATATACAATATACACACACATACACATATATGTGTATATATGTACATATGTGTGTTGTGTGAACACACATATGTATACATATATACACACACACACCCAAAAGCCATTCCCCAATATATAAGTGATCAAAAGATATAAACAAAAGGTTCTCAAGAGAGTTACAAGTTGTTGCTTAGTTGTTATCAGAGAACAAAAACCAGAACTGAAATAATGTAAGAAGTTTATTAAGTCATCTAGCAGAGGGGAGAACTAAAAGGGTGAGTTGATCTCCTAAGCCTCTCTAAGTTTTATATTATATAGAGGAACAAGAAAACAGTAGCTGATTGACTGGCTTGTAGGCAGTTTCCAAATAAGACATGAAGGTTACTTGAGATGTATAAGGGAAGGAACCTCCTTACATCAGTCTTCAGATTTGGCTCCCCTGAAAGGTTTTGGGGTTAGCATAATCTGGAATCCTGAGTTAAGCATAAGACAAATCTTGTCTCTAAGCAATAGGTCTGCTCTTTCAGCTCACAGGGCTAGGCTGAAGCAAAGTAATAAAGTTTTCCTACTAAGTCAGGTCAATAATCATTTATTAAATGCTTACTGTGTGTCAGGCACTGTGCTAAGCACTGGAAATACAAAGACAAGCAGAAAGAAAGACAGTCTCTGTCCTCAAGGAGCTCACATTTAAATGGGGCAAGACAACACATAAAGGAAACTGGAAAGGAAGCAGGGAACAAAATTATAGGCACAAAGACACTGTAAAGAAAATCTAGGAGAAAAGTCAGGAGTATAACCTAGAAAGGAATGAAGACATTCATGGTCATGGCATCCTCCTTAAAATGGAGGTTCTGAGAAGAACTGTCCAATCAGAGGAAGGGGCCACATTGGTGAAGGGTAGTGAAGTCCAGGGCTGGAATGAACTTTCAGGGTGGAAAGGTCTCTTTGCCATTATAAAGAAAAACATTACAGTTAATAACCAAATAAAAGAATTGCTCCCAATCACTAATAATGACAGGAATCTAAATCAAAACAGCTCTAAGATTTCATCTCACACATAGTAGTCAAAAATAAAAGATGAGAATAATCAATGTTGGAGGAGTTATAGAAATATAGTCATAAAATGTATTATTGGTGGAGCTGCAAATTGGAACAACCATTCTGGAAAGCAAAGAAATGGAGTCAAAATAGAAGCCTATCAATTGAGAAATGGCTAAACTGTGGTATACAAATGTAACGGAATGTTACTGTACTATAAGAAATAACAAACATGACAAATGCAGAAAAACATGTGGCCCTGAGCCGTTTTTCACTGGCCATTTCCTTGTCACATATGAAAGGACTTATTTGAATTAATGTTAAGTGAAATAAGTAGAACTAGGAAAATAATGTGCACAATGACTACTACAATGTAAGTATAAAGAATAACAGCAACAAAACAATTGAAACTGAATGTTGTGAAATTTTAATAATCAAGTTTGGTCCCAAAAAAGAAATATGTTAGGATATCCTCCTCCCTTCTTTGCAGAGGGAGGGGTCTACAGGTGTGAAAAATGGACTATAACATCAGACTTTTTTGATGTGATCATTGGTTTTGCTGAATTTCCCCCCTCTTCTTCCTCCTTTTCTTATTTTTTGTTGTACAGATGCTCTAGGAGGGGGCAAGAAGAGGGGTATAATGGGAAATATAAGTGATATAAAGAAAAAGATAACATTAAAAGATAACATTAAATATCAATTAAAAAAAAAACGGTCAATTTCAAGTCACTACCTCAGACTAGGACCCAAGGGAAAATTTCACTTTAAACAAAATAAATACTTCTACTTGTTATAAGTTCTCATAACCATTTTATTCCTCAACAATATCAATTTTATTATATAGAAAGTTCAGATATTTATAATATATCTATATAGGAGAAATGAAGAGAAGTAGAATTATCCAGATAATTCAGACAAAACAAAACCCTTTCAGTAATGAAAAAGATCAATGATGCAGATTGAGTGTGGCCTCAGTTCACCCAATACTCTTACATTCCATTTCATCTTGCTTAATGAATGCTGTTGAAATTTAAATGCCGCAAAATTTCAGAGAAAGCTAATGCCACAAGTCAGGCTAAAAGCTTTCCCTTTTTACTTAAAGTTTGTTGAGCCATGCTGAAAAATAGTTTTGGCCTAAGTAAACATGCCTAAATGTTAGAAAGTCAATTTTTAATCTCAAAGAGCACAAACTTTAAGTTTTACCAAAGACTTGCTCTGATCCTTTATTATGAAGAGGAAGTGATATAAGATTCTGTTCTTTTTTCCTTTGAATTATTTACTTATTTTAAACATTCTTAAAAATTTTTTTAGTTCCAAATTCTCTCTCCCTCCAACCTCTCCCCCACCCATCGAGAAGGCAAGCAATATGATATCAATTATACATGTGAAATCATGCAAAATATATTTCCACATTAGCCATGTTACAAAAAAAACAAGGAAAAGGGGCAGCTAGGTAGCACAGTGGATAGAGCACCAGCCCTGGATTCTGGAGGACCTGAGTTCACATTTGGCCTCAGACTCACTAGCTGTGTGACTCTGGGCAAGTCACTTAACCCCAATTGCCTCACCAAAAAAAAAAAAAAAAAGCTAGAAAAATAAATAAAGTAAAAAAAATTATACTTCAATTTATGCTCAGAGTTCATCAGTTTTTCTTTGGAAGTGGATAGCATTTTTCATCATGAATTCTTCAGAAATGTCTTAAATCATTGTATTGATCAGAGTAGTTAAGTCTTTCACAGTTGATCGTCATTACAATATTGCTGTTATTTTGTGCAATGATTCCCTGGTTCTGCTCACTTCACTCTGCATCAGTTCATATAGGTCTTCTCAGTTTTTTCTGAAAGTCTTGCTTGTCATTTCTTATAGCACAATAGTATTCCAATACAATCATACACCACAACTTATTCAGCCATTCTCCAACTGATGGGCATCCCCTAAATTTCCTATTCTTTGCTACCACAAAAATAGCTGCTTTAAATATTTTTGCATATATAGGGTCCTTTTCCTTTTCCATTTTATCTCTTTGGAATACAGACCTAATAGTAGTACAGTTTTATAGCCCTTTGGGCATAGTTCTAAATTGTTTTCCAGAATGGTTGGACCAGTTCACAACTCCACCAACAGTGAATTAATGTACAACCCCTCCAGGATTTGTCATTTCTGTTAGGTGTGAGGTGGCCCCTCAGAGTTGTTTTAATTTGCATTTCTCTACCAGATAGTGATTTATAGTATTTTTTTTTGTATGAATACAGATAACTGATTTCTTTTTCTGAAAACTGTCTTTTCATATCCTTTGATGTGAACCCCATTTATCAACTGAGGAATAGCTCTTATCTTGATAAATTTGACTCAGTTCCTTATATATTTGAGAAGTGACCCCTTTATCAGAAAAACTTGCTGTAAAAATTTTTGAAAAGACTGCATTGTCTATGGTATCTTTTAGAAAATCTGTAATTTTCCTGATTGTCTCTTTTATTTAGGCTTTTTTTTTTGCTTTTGTTTTGTCTGCAATTTTTTTTTTCACAGCAGCTGAAATATAAGATCTCCTCCAGCCCCTTATTTTAATTCCCTGTGAGTGTCTTTTGGTTTCAAGTGTGTCTCTTATAAACAACATATTGTTGGATTCTGGTTTCTAATTTATTATGTTGTCCACTATCATTTTATGGGTGAGATCTAAGGAAGCATAGGTTACTGCATGGGAAATGATAAGGACAATTCCTTAAGTGCCATCCTCAAAAGGTGGAGGATCAGGGAGGAGCTCCCAGCTGTCTACGTCCCACCAGGGATGTTGAGAAAGTGTGAGTTTCCCGAATTGATTTCATCCTATGGAATGATGAGTTTCTGGAGATAATGAAGTTCAGGAAAGGAACCAGGTGAGAAACAAATCTCCTCCTAGATTCTTTCTTCTCTCTGGATATTCATGACACTGTTCTCGCTGGTTCTTGGCCTACCTGTCTGACTTCTCCTCAGTCTCTTACAAATCATTTTCTACAAAACCTCACTCCACCCTTGAATGTGCCCTAAAGCCTCTGTCTGAGATATCTTTTTTTGTATATACCTTCTTTTCTGGTGATCTAATCATGTTCCATGAATTCAGTTATCATCTCTCCCTAGATGACTCCCTCTAAGATGGATGCATCTAGCCCTAGGTTTTCTCATTAAGCTCTGGTTCCATATCACCAACTTCCCATTGGATATGTTCAAATTAATAACTCATAGATTCCTTAACCTAAATACATTTAAAACAAAATGCAGTATCTTCCTACTGAAACCCATCCCTCCATATTTCCCTATTTCTTTTGAGGGTAGCAGCATCTTTTGAGTTATTCAGGCTCATGAAATCAGAATCATCCTCAACTCTTATCCCTTGAATTCAGTCAGTTGCCAAGGTCTCACCAATTCAACCTCTATCACACCTTTTCCATTTGTATCTTTCCCTTTTGTGCTATGGCTGTCACTCTTTTTTAGACCCTTACTACCTCTTGCCTGGACTTTTTCAACAGCCTTCTAACTGGATGCCTGGCATTCATTGTCTTCCCTCTCCAATTCATCCTTCATACAGCTGCCAAAATAATTTTTCTAAAGCAGAAGTTTGGTTGTGTCAGGTCCATAATGAGGAACCTTCTGTGGCTCCCTATTGTATATAAGATAGAATGTAAACTCCTCACCTTGGCATTTTAAACTTTTCTCAGTCTGGATTCAACTTATTTTTACAAGTCTCATACAGGTTTATCTCTTCGGATACTCAATTTTCCAGCCAAACTGGCCTATTTGTTATTCCCTGAAATTCCCACCTCTGTGCTTTTGCTCAGGCTCTTTTCCATGTCTGCAATGCACTCATTCCTCCCCTCCTTTTCTTAGAATTCTTTGCTTTACCCAAGGCTCAACTCATGCACCATCTCCTGCTGGAAAGGCTTTATGATCCTCTCCGCTGGCAAAGCTGCTCAGAGACAGCTGGTGACTCAATGGGAAGGGCTCCAGGCCTGGAGTCAGGAAGACCTGAGTTCAAATGTGAACTCAGACACTTCTTAGCTGTGTGACCCTGGGCAAAACACTTCACCTCTGTTTGCATCAGTTTCTTCAACTGTAAAATGGGGACAATAAAAGCACCTATCTCACAGGTTTGCTGTGAGGATTAAACAAGATATTATTTGCAAAACATTTAGCAAGGTGCCTGGCATATAGTAGGTGCTATAGAAATTCTTATTCTTTTTCCTCTCTCTCTCTCTCCAAATAAGCATGTAATACAAACTCTTTGGTGGGTAGACTGTTTCATTTTTGTCTTTATATCCCAGGGCCTATCACAGTGTTGGTCACAAAGCAGATAAATAATTCTTGGTGGATTGGATTGAGTAGGAAGCATTGAGGGATCAGTTTTCAAGATATTTGAAAGAGAAAATGATAACAAATAATTTGAAAAACTCATGAATGGTATCATTACACAAAAAAAGGAGATTGAGAGAACTATGGACCCATAGCCTTACATTCTCATCTGTGCAGATATTTATAAGATTGATAGACACATTTTAAAGGAACCTTTGATGACAATATGTGAAGGGAAGCAGTAGTCTTTCACAAAAACTTTTCTATAGTGGATTAAATTTTCAAAGAATCATGGAATCTAAGAGTTGGAAGAGACCACAGAGACCTTATAAGCCATGCAAAGCCTAGCACAGTGCCTGGAATGGACAAGTAGCCATTCAGCCTTATCTTGAAGACCTCTAGTTGAAGGAGTCCATTATATCCCAATCCATTCCATTTTGGGATAGTTCTAATGGTTAGAAAGGGGCAGCTAGGTGGTAGAGTGGATAGAGGCTTGGCCTGGATTTATCTTTCTGAGTTCAAATCTGGCCTTAGACACTGACTAGCTGTGTGATCCTGGGCAAGTCACTTCACTCTGTTTGCCTCAGTTTCCTCATCTGTAAAATGTGCTGGAGAAGGAAATGGCAAACCATTCCAGTATCGCAGAAGACCTCAAATGGGGTCATGAAGAGTCAGACACAACTGAACAACAAAACAACAAAAAAAGTGAGAAAGTTTTTCTACACATTAAGTCTATATATGTTTCTGCATTTTTCCACTATTACTTGTAGTTCTGTCCTCTAAGACTAAGCAAAATAAATTTAATCCTTACTCTAGATGAAATTTCAATACTTGATATTGATTTATGAACTCATCACTATGAATATTCCCACTGATGGTATAGAGCAGAGTCAAACTTGCTGCCCACTGGCCACAAGTGCAAAAAATTCCCACTGCCACCCAACCAGATTAAAATGTAATTGAGAAATATTTAACAGTATAAATAAAAATATAATGCAAAACAGATAATGTTAATTTGTGTTCTTCTAAGTCAGTATGACCCTGCAGCCATCAGGTGTTAATTTGAGTTTGACATCACTAGTTCATAGTCTATCCCTCTGTTATCTCTCACTCTCTCTACATGACTGGTCTACTTCCGTTTCTGGCCATATGTCTCACTGAAGGTAATATCTTTTACGTTGGTTTTGTTTTGCAATTTTTTTTGTTGATAATATGCTGCAGCCTATATATGCCCAATGTGCAGTTCTTTATTACTCTTTGGGTGACACGTGATTTTAATTCATTGTAATGTGGTATTTGATGATTAGCAATCATATAGCTTCACCAGAAGAACAATGGTATAAAAAAAGATGGCCCTTTTTCTGGGAAAAGCAGGGGAATTAAAAGCACTGAAAATTTTCATAAATAGCAATTCATGCCATTTTCTTCCTTCTATTTGATTCTTGGCCTAATTAATTATTCATTTTCACATCTATCTAAGATATGTGAACTGATGACCCAGTTCTCCAGTTCTCTAACACATCTATTCACTTACATAGCATAGGATGGCAATAGTTATTCTTCATCCATCTCATTTTTTCATTCTGAATAGTTGAGCTACATTGTTTTGAATTACAATAGATCTCATATAGGACATTCTGCATTGTTCTAAAGAGTGATACACCTAGTGTGTTTCAGGGAATCCTGTGTAATTAAAATATACATGGTATCACCTCTTTGGAGGAGAACCTATAGTATGATATTAGCTTTACTGAAGCCAGTGCTTTTTAATGGTTAACAAGCAATAATCAGAGTGGAGCATTGCATTCTCTATATTTTTCAGTCAAATCATGTGACTGTAAAAATAGGGTCTGCTATAGAATATCATTTGTGAAACTTGGCTTACTCCTTTCTCATACCTTCAGCAAAGACGCTTTCAACGCATATATAGATTATTTTCATTGATTCTCATAGACGAAGGTTTTGTGGCAATGAGAAAGTAGTCATTGATATTTCCTTAGTAATAATAACATCTGTGATTTTTTCCCTTGTGATTTGGTATCCTCCTTTCTTTCAAATATTTTGAGAGTCAGTTCTGAATTACCTCAAAATTGTGCCACCTTCAGTATAGATTCCTTCCGTATATGCTTGATCTAGTGTAACTACCCTTTCCATCTTTGTTTTTTTTAAAATGCCATTTCTTGGGGGCAGCTAGGTGGCGCAGTGGATAGAGCACTGGTCCTGAAGTCAGGAGGACCTGAGTTCAAAACTGACCTCAGACCAAATATTTGACACTTACTAGCTGTGTGACCTTGGACAAGTCACTTAACCCAAACTGCCTAAAAAAAAAAAATGCCATTTCTTAAATATGGCACATCAGGGCCTATGATGTTAGAATTCAGATGTAGTGTCTCCATTGTCATTATTGAAGAATATAGATTGTTATAGCTCTTCAAATACTTGAAGACAGCTACCATGTCCATCCCCAAATTACCCATCTACAAACTAAACATCTCAAGGTCCTCTAACTAGTCTTCATATGTATGGTCTTAAGGCCCTTTACCAGCCTAGTTGACCTCCTTTGAATCTCCAGCTTATCAAGGTTCTTCCTAAAAATGGCATCCATAACTGATCATAATATTCCAGATTTGGTATGACCAGACAAGAGGTGGTGGGACTAACACTTTCCTAGTCCTGGATATTCTTCTTCTTTTAATTCTATTTAAGGTCACATTAACTTTTTTTGCGGCCACATCACACTGACACAATTGATTAAAAGGTATTGAGAATAAAATGTCTTGCTATGTTGATGATGTATTAACAATGTGAAAGAACATTTGACTCAGCAAAGGAAAACGTAGCCTTAAAGGTCTCCTCCAATGAGGTACCTGCTATACACGTTAAGAGCGTACAGGACTTCCTGATAATTACAACCATAGAAATAACTTTGTTTAACAATCTTCTGGTTTTAAACACCTATTAAGACAGAAAACAGGTAGGCTAAATTAAAGTGAGGTCCCCTGTAGGCAATGCAGTTTTTCAGATGCTCCTGTTTTGGGATGTCATTGTACTCATTATATCAAACCCCTGGAATGCATAGGGCTGGCTACATGAACCCCATAACCACTCAAAAAAGATGGTCAAAAACACGAAAAAACCAAATTAATGAAAGGTACCTTTTGTTCACTATGATATGCAGTTGAATAGGCAGACCATTGAGCTAGTCCATCCATCACTACATATATCTTGGACAATTCCTTCATATGGACAGTCAGCTGGGCTCAGAATTGAATACTAAAAAGTGAGTAGACTGGATTGTGTTTGAGAAACTACATAGGGCTTTCAATGATTCTAAGATGTTTACACACACACGCACACATAAAATCTCTTAAACACCAATATTCTTCAGGTGATGCTAAATAACTGCACATAAGGCAATACTCCAATCTCCAAAGAATCAAAAGTGTGCATGACCTAAAAGGCAATGGAGACAGGTGGTGGGTACAAGTAGGATGTAGCATATTGCTAAAGAGTACTTATGTGCAAGAAGTGGCATAAAAAATGTCATCCAGGAAATGTATGATTGTAAAACTAAGTGTGTGGGTTATGAAGCAAGAGTGTATAACAAATGGGTAGCATGAGGCTTTCACTTTTAACAGAATTTTAAAAGATGAAAATCTCCAAAGCCCTTCATAGATCCTTTATGGAGGATGCGGGTAAGAATTGCACAGGATGATGAGGCATGGATAGGCTGCATGCTGTATTGTTAGGAAATGGACTCACATCTATGTGAAAATGGATCAATTGAGATACTGAAGTGGTTACTGTAGATATACCCTCAAATGCCACCATGCTTTGCTTAAGGTGGATTTCCATATTAAATCTACCATTCACTAATTTAAGTACATTCTAAACATACTTATATTTTTAATCTCTTAAGATAATGAATTTCATGTGTTTATTATCTTCCGTAAAAATAGAATTTCTTTTTAATTTTCCTAAATTTACTCTATTAGATAAAAAAAATCTTTTTCCAGAATTCTGGGAATTGGTCAACAATTCTATAGAAATTAATTAACAATTATTTATCAAGAATCTACTATACATAAGACACCAGTCAAAAAAATCTTAGAATTAGTAGAATGTAAACTCCTTGAAGGCAAGGGCTGTCTCATTTTTGTATTTGTACCCCCAGTACCTGCCACAATTCTTGGCATGTTGTAGATATAACAGACTTTGGCACAACTGACAGATATAATCCTCTTTCTCATAAACACCCATAGGTGTTTTTATTAACCATATTTAATTTATTAATCATAGTTAATAATAACAATAACTAACATTTGTATAGTGCTGTAAGGTTTGTAAAGCACTTTATATATGTTAACTCATTTGATTCTGTCCTAGAATTTCATTATATCTTATAAGCCTAACTCAAATCTATATATGAGGATAGACAGCTTTGAGAGCCACACAGGAGAGTGCCTTTTTCTGTGTAGGCCTGGGATACCAACGCTCCCCAGTCCATTGTTAGAGAGTTTTTACTCTCTAAATTGGCACATAATCACAAGCCATTCATATATTTCAAAACTACTTTTCCAAGGCCAGAATAAACTTGAAGCATTTTAAAATCTGCCTCATAAGACATGGGTTTAATGTAGCAATCCCTAGGATTACATAGGCACTTAATAAATGCTTGTTGATTTTTTGAAAGACATATAAAACACAGTTCTTGCCCTCAAGGAGATTTCAATCTTGTTAGGGAAATAAGACATATGCTTATAAAAGGAGCTAAGAATACAAGCCACAGTACAATAAGGTCTGAAGTGAGGGCCATAGAAAATAGCTGGGGTAGTCTTAATGGAATCTTGTTTGGACATTACTTTCTTCATATCTAGAATATGTGGTTGGACTGGATTAGGAGTAAGGAAACTATAGCATGAGGGTCAAATCCAGCTCCCTCCCCCCTTTTTGTATGGCCTGAGAGCTAACAATGGTTTTCACATTTTAAAAATATATAATAAAATTTCATTTAAAAAAAATGGCTCATAGACTGTAGTTTGCTGACCTAGACTAGATCATCTCTAAATTTCCCTCCCATTCTAACATTCCATGATTTTATGAATTAGGCTTTGAAGGATGGGTAAGAGTCAGATTTGATAAAATACGATAGAAACATTTTTCGTTCCCAAAGATCACAACACTTAAATGTTAAGATTAAAAATAGCATTGCACCTGATGGGTATTTGAGGACCTTCAGGAAATGCCTCTACTTCCTGGCAAATTCATGAATACAGAACAAAGCTTTGACCACAGCCAGCATCCATCCATGCTTGGGAAAGACTTTGGTCGCTTTTCTTTAGGTCATTTTGCTATAGCTGTCCAAAGGAGAATGCCATTGGTCCTAGGCTTTTTGTAAGCTCTAAGGTCATGAAAAAGAAAACAGGAAAATAATTTTCCTATGGAAAAATTAAAATTTAAAATGTTTTAAAATTTTTTAAAGTGGTCAGATCACCAGAACGTAAATCCTACCAAAGTAAATAATCTCCCCAGTAAACAAAAACAAATACTGCTCTCCCCAAGGCAATGGCAAAAGCAGGCGATTGTCAGCCACAGCTGCCAAGAAGCAGTGATTTACTGACCCATCATTTGAGTCAATGGGAAATACTGTATTTCTAGACCCGAGTAATGAATGCATTGAAAGCTGAGGGCTTGAACTTTCTGAGGTTCCCACAGGCTGCATCCACGAAGCGGTGCTCTTGCTCTGAAAGGAAGGATTTGCCCTGATTTGGAAGGAAGTGGAATAAATAGGAGTGGAAGTGGCAAGGTCACCTTTAATATCATTTGAACTACTTCTTAACAAGCTTTCCAATTGCTTTGTTTCTTCCTCCCCTAGTGCTATAAACAGGCCCAGCCAAAAGAAAGCTCCTCAAGTGCACATAACACCAGGAAACTCGGAAAGCTGTTAGGGAGGGATGGGAGCAGGCCAGGCTCATGAGTATCAGGCACGGCATAGTCCAACAATTCTATTATGATGTGTACAGGAGGGAAAACCGCTTGTTTTTAAAGGAAGGAGTTACATTGTCCTAAATTCCTGTGTTTAAAATATATGGAACAAACAAGTTACATTTGGATTATTTAAAAAATGGGTATGGATTAATTGCACTGACCACTTGCTTTTCACTTGGACTTTTCAACTAACTTTAAATAAATAATACATACTTATGTAAACACAAAACATAAAAACCAGCACCCTGGCTGGCTCATTCATTTCTCCTTCAATGCTCTTATCAAAAATGTTATAATTTTAAAAATGCTTTTTCTCCTTGTTCCAAATTCTTCACTGACTTGCTCCAAACTTATCTCAGAGACCTTATTTTGCTTCTCTCTGTTGGGACCCCTCTATCCACTCACCATGGGCCTTTCTCATTTATTATTTTCCTCAGTACTAAGACTATTCCCAAGCTCATATCAAACAAGAGAATCCCTTAACATTTTGATTTTGTTTTCTTCTTTGGTGTTTTGTTTTATCTTTTCTTTCCCCTCCTTTTCTTCTGACCCTCCTTTGACCTCCACTTTTCCTATTTCTCCCTCTTTGTTTTCTGTTCTCTTATTCTGTAGATTTTCCTCCCCATTCTTTGCCAGGATGAGTTTAAAAAAAAAATAAAACAAACAATAACCTCCGCTATTTCCTTGATAAGTCATATGAAAAATTCTATTTAATTTTTTCTAGGTTCTTTCCTTTCCATAGATTACATAGTCATGTAATTTTGAGTTAATATTAATGACTACTTAGGATTCAATATTAATAGTCCTCAAGTCGAGCCTATCATTCAAAATTCATTACATTACAGGTATATAAAAGACCATTTATGGCCAGTGCTACAACTAAACATATTTGTATCTGGTAGTGAATAAACAAGATGGAGGTGGCCTGGAAAAGTGGAAAAACTTTGGGATTAAAAATCAGAAGACCTAATTTTAGTCCCTGCTCTGTTACCTACTGTGTAACTATTGGCAAGTCATTCAACTACTCTGAGACTCAGTTTCTTCATCTATCCAGTGAGAGGTTAGACTAAGTGATCTTTATGATCCTTTCAAATGCTAACATTCTGGACCTTCCTTCTAGATTGTAGGGAAGGACACCTATAAAGCAAGGGTGGAGAGTTGATCCATATTGAATTAAAAACATTAGGGCTGGATGTTGCAACTCTTTGTAATAGGGGCATGCTATCCCCTCACTGCTTTATCTGCCTATCCAGCAAATCCAGAGAGCTCCAGTACAGCCTGGAGAACAAAACACTCATTGGCTGCTCTCCATCTCCTGTTGCCTCCTGTGTGCCTATGACCTTTCCACACCCTCTTCTTCATCCCATAGTGGCATTTCTCTAAATATGCCATTGCTTAAGACACAAAAAATATATACCCTACAGGACACATAATAGAAATATAATGTCAGAATGTGAGATACTGGGTTTCACCTTATACAACATGTTATTTTTAGCAGCATGCCATATGGCATGCTGCAAACAGTTTTGGACAATTAGATAGTTTCTCCCCAATAAAAACAGTCTTAAGAAAACATTAAGTTTTCACTATTTTTCTAATAAGTGGTACTGGGGGCACTGTTACAGCAGACAGGGGAAGCATCAACAAGGATAGCTGTTTGTTAAATACCTCTCAGACATGCATTCATGTTGGTTTACTTCCAAAAAAGATGCACAAATGAAATAAAAATAAAGATGGGCAGTGAAGGGAAGTTAGTATAAAATTATCTGACCTAGAAAATATTCTAGTAGCATTTTTTGAAATGCCATTGTTAGTATAGCACAACAGTGGTGTTTTTCTCTTAATGCTATAACCAAGTAAGGCAACATATTGAAAGTAGTAGGTCTTTCCACAGGGCTTCTGCACTGTCACTGTTCAAAACAAAGTCTCTTTCAACAAGATGCCCACATCCGATGGCTGATGTTGAAATGCTAAATGAGTTTGTAATTCCTAATAATAACTTCTTGTTAACTGTGGGTCCCTCCTCACCCCAAACTTCCATCAAGGCTTTAGTGGTCTATCATTAAAAATATGATGGGTAGAACATGGCACAAAAAAAATCAAGTCAGATCTAAGAAAGAGGCTGGAATTGAAAAAGTGACTGTGATTAGAACAGCCTGTGATTGAAACAAGAAATGCTCTGATAGAGCACTAAACTTATAAGGTACAGGTTAACCAGAACCCAGAGATCAAGGACAAGGCTAATTCAATTTTCAGTGGTCTCTTATTCCCTACCAAGTAAAGTTAAAAGTGTTTTGAACAGCATTCAAGACCTGACACAATCTGCTGGGAATTGACCGTTCCAGGTTTACCTCATAATCCTCCTCTTCATGGATCTATACTCAGTCAGTCAAGTAATCAACATTCATTAAATGCCTAATAGGTTCTAGGTGCTAAGAGCTGGGGATACAAAAGGAGGCAAAAGACAATGCCTGATCTCACAGAGCCCACAACCTAAGGGGAGAAACAACTCTGTTCAATTTGGTCTACTTGCTGTCCTCTAAATGTACCGTATACTTTCCCTTTTCTTTGCTTTTGCTTGTGCCTTGTGCCTTGTTCCCTTCTTCTGTTAAACTCTTGAATTCTAACCTGTCCTAAGTGGCAAAGTGGATAGAGTGCCCGGTTGGAGTTAGGAAGACTTATCTTTCTGAATTCAAATCTGGCTTCAGACACTTAGTAATTGTGTGACCCGGCGCAAGTCACTTAATCCTGTTTGTCTCAATTCCTCCTCTGTAAAAATGAGCTGGAGAAAGAAATGGCAGTCCACTCCAGTTTCTTTGCCAAGAAAACCCCAAACCCACAAAGAGTAGGACACAACTGAAACAACTCAACAACAACAAAAATGGAGATAATAATGGCACCCATCTCCCAGGGTTGTTGTATCAACTGAGATAAAGCCTTGCAAACCTTAAAACATTACATACTTGCTAGTTATTAAGATATGTTCTAGAGGTAGAGCTGATAAAGCTTGTTATCTGACTAGATACGGTGAATAAAGGAGGATGAAAAATCAAAGATGATGCTGAGATTATGAACCTAGATGACTGGGAGGATGATACTTCTCTGAACAGAAATAGGGAATTGGAGAAGACAGTATAATGGCATGTTGAGTTTGAGATGCTTACAGGATATCCAGATATGGAAATCTAGCACACAAGTCAAACTTGCAGCCTGTGGCCCGAACCACATTAAAATATTATTGGGAAATATTTAATAAAATTAACAAATATACAATAAAACACAGATAATGTTAATTTGTAGTTTTCCAAGTCAATATGTAGCCTTCAGGGATCAGTTTCTATTTGAATTTGATACCACTGATCTGGCAGATAGTTGGTAATATGCAACTAGAGTTCAAGAGCAAGATTAAGGAAATATGTTTATATCTATATATAAAGATAGATATAGATATCATAGTTGTCAATAACATGAATGGCTGTAAGGGTAGTATTACTGTCAATATAAATAGGAAAATTTGAAGAATGAATGGGTTTTCTGGAAAATAAACCAAACTCCATTTTGGATATATTGAATTTGAGATGCCTTTAGTACATCTACTTGTGTCAATCAGGCAGTTGTTGATGAGAGCTGGATAGGGCTGGATATATCTGTATATCTATATGTATATACACATATATATGTGTATACACATGTGTATGTATGTGTATATATGTATACACATATTTATCTTGGAGTTATCTACATAGAAATTATATATGATGAATGATGATATGTCACTAAGAGAGAAGGTATATAGAGAAGGTCTAGGTCTTAACCGTGGGGATAGAGCTATAATTAGGAATTCTGGCACCTGGGACAGATCCATTTAGGGAGGAGGGGTTGTGGTTTAAGCTACAATCGCTTCTATGTGTGATCCTGGTAGACTGGAGACAAAGGTCATGGGAGTTGAGGAATGAGCAGCCAAGATGTTGGAAGGGGAAATGAGTTAGTGTAGAGAAGAAGGCTCTGAATCATTACTAAACTTATTGAGGAGAAGGAGAATTCACTTGAAAGAATACAGCTATCAGCAACAAGGATCTGGATAGAATGGAATGAAGTTTAAAAGAAGAAAGGTATTTGTTAAGTAATAGTCTGATGGAAGGTCTGAAAGTAGTAATGGGAAATGAGGAGTGGTCCTGTGGGTAAAGGGGTGTGAGAAAAGATGCAGCCAGAATTGGGGAGGGTGCCAAGAGATGTGGTGCTTTCAGGAGAACGAGGTTTTCGGTGTATGCTAGAAAACTGAAGGAACGTCCAATGATGCAATCTAGGATAAAAGAGGTTATTAAGAAGAGAGGAAGGGATCAAAGTGTAAAAATGCTCCAAATAATTCAAAATTTGAGAAATGCAAATTTAAAACAATTCTGAGATTCCATTCCACATATATCATATTGGAATAGATGACAAAAAAGGAAAAGTGATTTCTGTTAGAGAGGTCACATAAACAGACACAGTGGTGAACTATATAGGTGGAACTGTGAATTGATCCAGCCATTCTGGAAAACAATTTGGAACTTTGCTCCCAAATACCCCTAAAGTCCCCACAAAATTGTGTATACCCTTTGACATAGAGATACCACCACTAGACCTGACTTACCAAAGATCAACGAAGAAAAGGATTCATACGGACAAAAACATTTATGGTGGCCCTTTTTGTTGTAGCAAAAAACTGGAAAGAAAGGGACTGTCCATCATTTGTTATGGTATATGACTATAATGGAATATTGTTGTGCCATAAGAAAGGATGAAAGTAATGTTTTCAGAGAAACCTGGAAAGACTTGTATGAACTGACCCAGAGTGAAGTGAATTGAATCAAGAGAACAATTTATATAGTAACAACATTGTAAAGAAAAACAACCTTGAAAGACTTAAAAACTTGGATCAATGCAGTGGCCAACCATGATTACAGAAGACTAACAGTGAAGCAAGTTACCCATCTTCTGACATAGGGGTGATAGGATCCAGGTGCAGAATGAGACATATTTTTGGACGTGGCAAATATGTAGATTTATTTTATTTGACTCTTCTTATTTGCCAGAAGGACTCTGTTTTTCTTTCTTTCTTTGGTGGGGTCAGGTAAGGAAAAGAGGGGAGCTAGCAGTATTATTGACAAAAAAGAGAAAGAGGGTGTGTTAAAATTGTATCTTGTTCTGGTCCCCCTGACCTCTCCCTCCCTCCACTTACCCCACAATGAGTATGATAAGTTTATAAAGTAGCCAGTATAAGGGCAATAGCAGGAAAGTAAGATTGCCAAGGGGAACCAGGAATTCATTACAAACCACCCCAAGGACCAGAGGAGTAGAATTTACAAATTGTGTCATATGTTAATCAAAATTCACTTCCTGGTAATATGTGCTGACTCAGCAGAATCCATCCAGGCACTGCCATCAGTTTCTTAGTCCTATGAAGCAGAAAGTAAACCTCAGACAAATTCCAGACATATGGCATAAGACAAGCAGAACGCCAAAAGTGCTGGTGATTTTGAAATGATGTGAACGTGTTAACTTTAAAGTTTTACTGATAACTTTGAGATGATTTGGATATGTCAATGATCTATAGAACCCCAGGTGGCACAGATAAGAATGAGTCTGTTCCCCAAAAAACTCCATAAAAAATGAGACTCAAACTCCTGTCATGCCCGAGCCCTCTTCTGTCTCCATTGGGTCCACTCTGCCTAGTGCTCCCAACTCTAATGCATGGCTATGTGAGTGATACTTGCTGCCTCTTCCTCTCCCTATTGTCTTCCCCATGCTACCTGCCTCCCTTCACCATCCCATCCTTCTGTCCCTGGGCCATCTGCCTCTGTGCTCCTTTCTCCACTTGTCTCAATACTGTCTGTACCTTATTAAAATGTGATTGCTGCACTACTTCCCACCCCATTGTGTTAACTAGTGAGTTCCCTAGGAACTGGGAGGGCCTGTCCTCATTTCATAATTTCATAAATTATCAATTCAGAGGGTCATTGAAGCATTTTTAAATGCACAAAAGAGAGCATGACAAGCAGGAGAGCTAAATTTATTACATACTTTAGAGAAAAGCAAGCTAAACTTAATTCATAGTTTCACATATAATCCTCCTGTTCTATTTTGTGTATTAAAAGTTCTTTTTTTTGTGATTGTTAAATTCAGAATAAAAATCTACTTATTATAGAAGGGTCAAAAAGGATGAGAACAGAGAAAAGGTGAACAGACTTAGAAATTCAGATATCATTTATAACTTGAGTAAGAGCAGTTTCAGTTGGATGGTGAATTCAGAAGCCAGACTAAAAGGCATTAAGAAGTAAGTGGAGGAGAGGAAGTTGATGTGACAGTGTAGGAGTCTTCTTCTAGAATACTGGGTGCCAAAGGGAGGAGTGATATCACTTCAGAGGCTGGTAGGGTCAAGTGAATGTTTTTCAAGTTTTCACTGGCAATGGAAATAAAATGTCAGAAATAACCACTGAAAATTTTTTGATTAACTGTTAAATGGTGATATCACACACACACACACACACACACACACACACACACACACACACACAAAGAGTAAGAGCGCAACAATCTTGAAAGGCTAACATTGCCAGAGCCTAGCATAGTGTGTGCCATATAGCAGGTGATCAATAAATGCTTGTTGAATTAATGAATTAACAGTCCGTGGCCAAGAGATTGATGTTTTTTCATAACTAACAAATTGTGACTAATTTCTGCCAAAAGCAGAATTGAAAGAGAATATGAAAAAATAGGTCTGAGCTTTACCATTTCGAAAGAATGCCCCATTCCTCTGTCATGGGGAGAGAAATAGCAGCACGACTTACACATATTGTCTAGCTGAAGCGTCTGGATGCCCATCCCACAGTCCCCCATGTAAAGGGAATGTTTCCCTACAGTTATACCAACTTTTAAAAACGTGGCTTACTGATTACATTTCTTAAGAGATGGTTAAAGGTTTGCTTAGAGTGTTCATATGGATGTGCACCTGTGCCCGCGTGTATACACACACACACACACACACACACACACACACACACGCGCGTTTTATTACATACTTTTCTATTGCCTGACAGAGCAAATGAGCCTTTGTGTTCTGGGTGGTCAGTAAATATGCCTGGAACAAAGGATGCCTAAAAGAAATATGCTCATCCTTTTTTCCACCCCACCTACAGTGTGTGAGAAAAACAGTGGCTTTGCAGCTTACAAAGTATGCAGCAAGGATTTAAGAGGACAAGCAAATAGAGCCCTAACCTATTACAATTCAACATTTAAATAAAGCAGTATCTGTTAAAGGGAGCATAATTAGCTCAAATGGTAGAGTGCTTGCTTAGCATACAAGAGGTATCAAAGTCGCTTTCTCCAGGTGTTTGGAGGCAGCTAGGTGGCCCAGTGGATAGAGTGCTGGGCCTAGAGTCAAGAACTGAGTTCAAATCTGGTCTCAGACACTTACTAGCTATGTGACCTTGGGCAAGTCACTTAACCTTTGCCTTAAGCCACTGGAGAAGGAAATGACAAACCATTTCAGTATCTTTGCCAAGAAAACCTCATGGACAGTATGGTCCGCAGGGTTATGAAGAGTCTGACATGACTGAACAACAACCATACTTGTTAAAACAGCAAGAGACTGCACCCCAACTTTGTCATCTAGACATTTAATTCCCCTATTGGAAATCAGATATCAGATGCCACTCATGATCAAAATATTTGGTCAGACAATAGTTCTCCATCTAGAGATTTCTGTCTCATTACTTACAGTGCCAGAAATACATATGACAGTGAAACTGGGAAGAAGTGTGTTATAAACAAACTTCAGGTTAGCTAGGGACAGGTCCATGGGTTTCTCTTTCTTATGCTCTCCCTCTACCTCTTTCTATCTCTTACTCTATATTCCTCAGACCAAATTTTTTTTCAGAGGGAAGTTCTCCCCCATTCCCTCCTTTTTAGATGTAGATTTATTGTTTCAGCAAAAACGGATAAGCAAAGTTCCCAGGCATACCCAAGTATAATGTTCTGCTAACTCCATCATTATTATCCCTATCCAGCTTAGCTATTTACTCCTCAAGGTTCACTTCTTCCATGCCAGCCCCTCTCTGCCAATTTGCCTCTATTGTTCTTTATAAATTCTTTTTTTTACTTTGAACAAATTCCCCTTACATCCTCTTTTCTTCAAACCTGCCTTCTATCTCTTCAACTTAAGCAAAACCCAGTTTTCTCCTAAAGAAACCCTTTTCCTTGAACATTTGCCAGTGGAAATCATACCTTTTTTGCATTCCTTCACAGGGCCAGAAGGAGGGATCAACATACTTTTTACTCACCACTGAGGACTCCAGACCATTTTCCCACCTTCATCACTTAAGAGTCTCTCTACTTTTTAAATCCTTGCCTTCCATTCATATCTCCCTCTTCCTATTCTTGGGAGGCATCATCTACTGATCTTCACATCTTCCTATGGACTTCAAGAATATGAGGTCACCAACTAGTGAGGCAGTTCGGTGGCTTAGGAGTTAGAGCACTGGACCTGGAATCATGAAGATCTGAGTTGAAATACTGTCTCATGCTTAATAGCTGTCTGACCCAAGTCACTTAATAGCTGTCTGCCTCAATTTCCTTAACTGTAAAATGGGGATAATAATGGCACCCACCTCCTAGTGTTTATAGTGAGGATCAAATGAGATAGTATTTATAAAACATTTAGCACAGTGATTGGCATAGAGTAGACACTTAATAAATGCTCATTTTCTTCTTTCTTACCTTTGCCATCGCCCATAATGTTTTCAATATTCACATTGATGACACTTTTGACCCGCCTTGAAGACTGTAATTCCATGTTCCACTCCAATGACTTTTGCCTCTGTTGTACATCAACCACTCATGAGTAAGTTAGCATAACAGGCTTGGAATATGTCTGCCTAAAACAAGACAGCAAACTCTGAAGTGCCTCTCTCTAACTACACCTGCATAGAACCACAGGATTTAGAGCTGAAAGGGATTTTAAAGGTTGCCTAATTTAACCCCATTTGGCAGACCAGAAATTGAGGCCTAGAGAACTTGTGAAACCTAAGTAACTTGCTTAAGGTCATAAAAGTAGGTAGTAGCAGACCTGGGATTTAAACCTAGCTCCTCAGTTGCCAAATCTAAGGGTTTAATGAGTATACCAGTCTGCCTCCTATCTTTGCCTTTCTCCTACTCCCTCACTTCTACTTATCTTTCTCTTTATCTTCATTGTGAACTTCAGATCTTTGACCCCTCCTTTATATCCTAGTTCGTCAGCCTCCTCTGACTTTAGTCTCCTCCCCAGTGATCTTGGGCCCGATGGCCAGTCATCTCAACTACACTCTTATTAGTACCTATAGAATCCCTTATTCCCTTCACCTTCTGCTATTCTGGTTCTTCCAATTCCCACCCCATTGAATTTCTCTGTTCCTATTTCCAGGGTTCTTAGGATACAAGAGAAAACAAAGAGTCACGTCTTCATAGCATGGTTTCATGTCAATTTTATGCTATCTGTGCTTGGTATTCTATTCATCAGTTTGATTCTATCACATTCTTCACAGTGGCTGTTTCATACATTTTCTACCCTATTCAAACTCCCAATTATGCCCCTCTTCCTCTCAGTAAATGACTCTGCCTCCTATTTAATGGGAAATTATAATCATTTGTTGTGAACTTCCTCAATTTACCTTCACCTCACAATTTTTCTGTGATCTTTACCCATTCTTTCCTTTTTCCTCCATCACAGAAGAAGTTTCCTTTCTATTTTCTTTTGCCTCAATTCCATTCCTTACCATCTCTTTGTTTTTATTTCATCAGCTATCCCCTCACTTGCGTCTTTGATCTTTCCCTCTACATTGGCTCTTTCCTCTTGGCCTACAATCATTTTCAAGTCTCCTTTAGCCTAAAAAATAAACCACTCCCAAACAAAATTCTTCCCCTAATCTTGCTGTTACTTTCAACAGTTTTCTTACTTTCTGTACTTGGTGCTTCCATTTTCTCAACATCTAATCTCCATTTCTTGCAATTATACTTTTGCCTTCCTTTCATTCTATTTAAATTACTTTCTCCAATGACCTCTTTATCATCAAATTCATTGGCCTCTTCTTATTCTCTATTGTTCATCTCTCTGCAACATTTGACCCTGTTGATCTTTTCCTCCTTCCAAAATCTCTCCTTTCTTGATCTCTTTGACACTAGATTCTCCAATCACTCCTCTGCCTCCTCTGATAGCTCATCTTCAGATGTCTATATTTGATCACAAATATAGACATGCCACAGAGTTCTTTTGGGGGGCACTTTTCCGCACACTACACTCCCTCCTTTGGTAAACGTATCCATTCCCATGTACTCTGAAATGGCTTACAGATACATGTCTGTCTCCCATTGTTCTCTATATCCACATTTCCAGGTAACTGTTTACCTGGTCATCTCACGGATACCTCAAACTTGTCCAAATTGTTTCTGCCACTGGCAGCACCATTCTCCTAGGCAACCCAGGCTTGAACTCTAATTTCAAATTTATCTCTTTTTACTTTCTTTGGGCAATCGATCAACAAGCATTTATTAAGCACATCTGTGTGCCCAGTGATATGCTAGGTGCTGAGGACTCAGACAAAACAGAAAGAGTTCCAATCTTTAAGAAGCTTATATGCTATCAGAGGAGACATGTACTCACATAAGTATTTACAGAATGTTAACAAAATAAATACAAGGTATTTTGGGGAGAGAAAGCCCTAGGAGTTTGGGGGAATCAGGAAAAGCTTCATGTAGAAGGTGGTGTTTAAGCTGAATCTTGAGGGAGAGAAGAGATTATAAGAGGGAGAGAGGATGAAGGAGTGCATTCCATGGCACAGGGGACAGCCAGTACAAAGGTGTGGAGATGGGAGATTGGAAGTTGGACGGCAGAAAAGTAAGAAGGTCCGTTTGACTTTCTGAGTATGCTGCAGAGTATTCCTACTTCATTTATGTTCATAGGCAGAGTGTGGAAAGAGAAGTAATATGTTATAAGGTAGGAAAGGCAAGTTGAGGACAAGGTGTGAAGAGCTTAGAAGTTTATAGTTATCCTAGAGATAAGAAGAGCCAACAGAGTTCACAAGTGGGGTAATGACAGGGTCAGACGTGCACTTAAGGAAAATCACTTTGGAACTTCTTTCTTTCTTTTTTTTTTTTGGCTAAGCAATGGGGTAAGTGACTTGCCCAGGGTCACACAGCTAGTAAGTGTTATGTGTCTGAGGCCAGATTTAAACTCAGGTCCTCCTGAATCCAGGGCCAGTGCTCTATCCACTGTGCCACCTGGCTGCCCCCACTTTGGAACTTCTGTGGAGAATGAATTGGAGAGGGTAGAGATAAAATAGGAAGATCAATTATGAAACTATTATAATAATGCAAGGGAGAGGTGATATGAACCTGAACTAGGTTGTGTCCATTTGAGCAATGAGAAGGGGTCATGTGTAAGTGCTGTTGTAAAGGCAGAAATGACAATATTTGGTAATTAAATTGATGTGAAGGGTGAGGAAGAATAAGGAGTAAAGGATAATGCTTGTTGGAAGCATAAATGCTAAAGTTGGAAACCTTTAGTTGTGAACTTAAAGCATAGTGTTGCCTTTGACAGAAATGGGGAAGTTCAAAAGATGATTAGGTTTGGGGAGGGAAGATAATGAGTTCTGTTTTGGATATATTGAATTTGACATAATAATTAAACCCTTGGGAACTGATGAAGTCTGAGAAACAGTTAAAGAAAGAAGGTCTGATAGAGCCTTGGGGTACGCCCATAGTTAGGGGGCATGATATGGATTATGAATGAACAAAAGAAACCAGGAGTGGTCAGACAGGTAGGAGGAAGCCAAGAGGACAGCGTCACAAATATTGAGAGAAGAGAGAATATTCAGGAGGAGAGACTGGCCAACGATGTCAAATGTCAAAAGTAAAGAGGCAAAATCGAGGACTGAGAAAAGGCCATCAGATGCCATCAGGAAGAAATGAAGAGATTATTGGTAACTTTAGAGAGAACTGTTTCCACTGAGTGATGAGGTCAGAAGTCAGATTTCAAAGGTTTAAGAAGTGAGTGAAAGGAAATGAAGTAGAGACAATTAATGTAGACAGCTTTTTCTACAAGTTTGGCAAAGGGAGGAGAGCTTGAGAGGATTGTAGATTCTGGTGAGGGGTTTTTAAGGCTTGGGGAGACTTGAGCATGATTATAGGCTCTATATTTATGTAGAGGCATCTATATTTATATTAATGTTGATATATTACCATCCAAATTAGTCAGCATATTCTGCTGATTACTCCTTCTCGATTTCTTTCTCATTCATTTCTTCTCATTTCTAATGATACCATTTTAATTTAGGTCCTCATTTACCCTCACCATTATCCTCTTTCTTCCAATGTTTCCTCCTTTCAATCCATTCTACACACTATTTCCAGGAAAATCTTCCTAAAGTACAGATCACACAATGCTACTAGAAGACCTTTAGTGTCTCCCCAGAATCAAGTATAAACTCCTTAGCATGAAATTCAAGGCTCTCTATGAGCTGGTCTCAAGTCTACATCTTTACAGTCATCACCTACTGATTCTCTTAATTTACCCTACATCCTAGCTAAAATGGATTACTCACCATTTCCAGATGTGACATAAACTTCCTACTTACCTGTAAATGTTGTACCTGTCAACTGGAATGCCCTCCTCCTGAATTCCTGTTTGTCAAAATCCTACTCTGGTCAAACCCAGTGTCAGCTTCTCAAGAACACCTTCCCCATAGTAAGAAGTAATTGTTCTCTTTTTAAACAACCTTATCTCTTTGTACAACTTTCTTAAGACATGTATCTCATTTTCTCTTTTAATTTTTTTTTTTGTTTGTGGCAATTGGAGTAAAGTGACTTGCCCAGGATCACACAGCTAGTAAGTGTTTGAGGCTGGATTTGAACTCAGGTCCTCTTGACTACATGGCCAGGGGTCCATCCTAACTGCCCCTCATTTCTTCTTTTGTTATTTGTATCTTTGTTTTAGTTCCCCTACTAGATTATGAAGTCTTTAAGTGAAGGAACCATGTAATATTCACTTTATATCTCCTACCTTGCCTACCATAATGCCCCATGCATAATAGGTCCTGAGTAAATGTTTGTTGAATTGAATTGAGTTAGTTGGAAGGTGAAGCTACTGAGAAAATTAAGAGGAAGGCTGATAGGGAAAATATAAACGGGGAAGCAAAGCAAATTAGAACAAGACAATCCTGGATAACTTTGGGGTTGATTCAAGGTTTTGTATTTGTTAATTCTTAGATTTTATTTCTTTGAAAAGATTCCCTTCTCTCTTAATACAACGACCAAGAAGATAATTACAGATTGTTATTTCTGAGACTTGAACTAAATTGCTTCTTTCTGTTGCAACTATAACTGGCTAACAAAACATTTAAAAAATTACATCACAGCATGTCATGTCTTCTAAATTCTAAATTCCATTTAAATACTTTCAATAGCTGAGATTACATTTTTAAAAAATGTAATCTGCTCACAAGAGTAATTTGTAAAGGATTGGAAAGGAAATGTGAATTCTGATAGTATCTCAGTTTGAAGCAGATGAAGCGGAACTAGAGGTCACTCACCTAACCTATCAGGAATTAGAGGAAGTGATTCCATCTGAAAGCCTCTAATGTGTGTCAGGAATAGTGAAGAAAGCAGCTCTTCTACAGTGAATTAGATGGTGAAAAAAAGGAGGGGGCAGGGAGAAAGGATATAAAAAAAGGATAACCAGGAAGGAAAATAGCCATATGCATTGCACTTGGGTAAGTGATTATCCTGTGATGAACTAAGTTCTCAATTCCAATGTCATTAAGATCCTGTTTAAACTACCTCTGAAGCACACAGAGAGTGGAGTCTTCCTTTATGAATGCAAATGAAGCCTTAGGAAGCCTGTTTGACTTCTCCTCCAGATCTCAAAGTGCTGACTGATGTTTTACTATCTAAAAGTAGGAATCTCAGTAGCTTCTGAAAAGGACAACCACGAGTGCCAAATGAAGGTCAGACACATGTTTTACCTCTGACCAGTGGAGGAAATAGTAATAGAATGAGCTTTCATGGATTCACGGCCAGTAACAAAGACTTGGATTTATTTTGAGGGATGCAATGTAGGTAAAGGAATCTAGAATGCAGTTTTGAGCCTTCTAGATGTGTGTAACCCTTATGTCCAGACACTCTTTTAGCACAAAGGGTCTAGGAATTAGGTACCATTTGGGGGGACTTCCATATTTTTTTAGGGCAGCTAGGTGGCACAGTGGATAGAGTGCTGGATCTCTTCCTGAGTTGGAATCTGACCTTAGACACTTACTAGCTGTGTGACCCTGGGCAAGTCACTTAACCCTATTTGCTTCAGTTTTTCATCTATAAAATAAACTGTAGAAGGAAATGGCAAAGTACTCCAGTATCTTTGCCAAGAAAACACCAAATAGGGTCATGAAGAGTCAGACATGACTCAATCATAACTATCATACTTCTTTTGGCTCAATCTACCTCCCAGAAACCTGGGTAAATTTTCACACTGAACTACTTGGAGGAGTGACACCAATTCTTATGCTTCTAAGAGGGGAAGAAAAATTAAAGAACATTATATATATACTCCACTGGAAGTAAATTAGGATACTCCCAAAAAGACAGCAGTGGTTGTACTGCGTGTCATGTATAGTTGGAACCTTGCTGTGGCTTCCTAAAGTTTTGGCTGCTTCCAACTACAATAGCTGCAAATTGTCCTCTTCTCTAGGCTCTTAACTACTCTTAGAAGTTCTCTAGGACTTCTCTCAGTCAGTCAACAGGCATTTATTTGGTGCTCACTATGTACCAGGCACTATGCAAAGCACTGAGAATACAAATATAAATAGAAGAAAGACAGTCCCTGATCTCAAGGAGTTTACGTAAAAGGAAGTGATAAAGGGGGTGAGGAAGGAGAAAGAAAAATATTCATCCAGGGGCATGGTCGAAGTCCATGGTTGGAAATCCAGTGTGCATCCTCAATAGGAGTGAGACATGGCTGGCCTGGATGTCCTCCTTTAATGGAGGGTCTGGGAAGAGCCATCCAATCAGAGGAAAAGGTCTAGGTAGAAGAGAGGGTACTAATAATGTCTCAAATTCCACAACTGGAGTGTGGCTTCAGTATGAAAAGCTGGATCCTGGTAGAGGAGGTCTGGAGTGCAGTCTGGAGAGGCATAAATTTAAGCAATTACAGCCCAGTTTTATTGGGTAAATAAATGAAACAGATCTGCAATATATTCAATGCTTATTGTATACATTCTACTATTGCTATGCTTGTTACATTCAAATATTCAGCTTGGTCAATAGGAGAATCCCACACAGGCATTTCCCCATCTGCTCCCCTTCACTTGATTGGCAAGGATATATCTCTGGGAGTTCACTCAACTGTGCCACTGGCCTTTTTTTAATAAGGATTCATGAGAGCAGTTGTGTTAAATTCAAATAGAAGTGGGGTGACTAATCCCTACATAAAGATCCTTGCTGGCTGCATATTGACTTAGTTTTAAAATGTAATGTCATCTATGTTTTATCATATTTCTAATTTATTTTGCTAAATATTTTCCAATTACATTTTAATCTGGTTCATCTGAGCTGGTGGCATCTGCTGGGGCAGCATATTCAATACCCCTGCTCTGGGGCATGGTCTAGAGACAGTCAACAAGTCAGTGAATCTAGAGAGAAAATGCCTTACAGTGGAAAGTATGCTGGATTTGGGGTCAAGAGGAGCTGGGTTTGAATCCATTCCACTGCTTACTACCTTTGTGATTTTGAGCAAGCCACTCTGGACCTCAGTTTCCTCATCTGTAAAATGAGGGCATTGGTCTAGGCCTAAAGAGGTTAAGTGACTTGGCCATGGTCACATACATGATAAATATCTAAGATAGGATTTGAAACTATATCTTTCTGACTTTAAATCCTGCATTCAATCCACAATAGCATGTTGCTTCTTAAATCCAGAAATCTAGATGATCACTAACACTAACACTTCCTCTGTTCTTGTAACCCTGAGTGCTTGAAAGGATTAATGGCATATTGCCATGGCTTTCAAATGGACTGGAAGAAGTAAGTTCTCAATTTGACCAGTAAGGCTATCTGGCCAGTGTTTGTTCACTGGCCGGCACCTGGCCTTGAGTGGGTTCTACTATTGAGGTTGACTGTACCTCCAGAGACAAGGCTGAGATCTGGCATCAGATCTTGGGTTTCTTAAGTTTCCATTGGCTTCTTCCTGCCTCCACCAGCTTCCAGGCCACTTTCTGGGGCTTGAGCTGGTTTCCCTGGCCTAAGCCCTCATCTCTGATCTTGACGTTTATCTGAACTTACACTGGGGTTAACCTTTATTTCTGGTCACTGGCTTTTGGCCATCCAGTTCTGGAATGAATTGGGTAGCAGGGAGCTTATGACTTTCTTTCTTGTTTTCTCCATTATTGGTTTTTCTGGGTCCTTCTATAGATATTTGCTGGAGTTTATATGGGAAAACTGGGTTTCTCTATGACTTTCCATATCTCCATCTTAACCAGAAGTCCCAAAAGCTGTTTATACTCATTGCTTCCCCTTCCTCATCTCCCATTCACTTTTCAGCACATGGCAGTCTGGGTCCCAATCTCACCACCTCTCTCCAAAGTCGCTAATCATATCTTTATTGCTGTATCTGATGGCCTTTTCTTAGTTCTCATTCTTCTTGAGCTTGATACAGCAGTTGACAAAATTGACCACTCTTTCCTCCTTCATACTCTCTCCTCTTTGGGTTTTGATGCATGGCTCTCTTCCTATCTGGTTGACCGTTCCTTTTCAGACTCCTTTGAGTTTGTGCTGTTGGTAGGAGTGTATCTCTGGACTCTGTCCTAGGAACTCTTCTCTCTTTACATACTCTCCCTTGATGATTACTTCAGTTCCTATGGATTCACTCATCATCACTTGATGCAAATGTCTCCCAAATCCTCAAATTTCTGACATTTCCTTCTCTCTTGTATATCCAACCACCCACTATGTCTTTTTGATTCTACCTTGACAAAATGTCTTGCATCTATATATCCTTCTATCTCTTCATATGACCCTCATTTTAATTCAGGTCCTCATCATCTCTCAGACTATTGCAACAGTCTTTTAAAGGGTATCCATGAATCCAGTCACTCTCCTTTCCAATACATCCTTCATAGAGCTGTGAAATTGATATTCCAAAAGCGCAAGTCTGACTGTGTCACTCCCCTGATCAAAAAACTCTAGCGCTCCCTTAAGCAGCCTCTAGGATCAAATACTGCCTCCTCACTCCAGCATTTCAGGTCCTTACAATCTGATTCCAACCCATTTTTTCCAGATTAACTTCATACTCCCTCTCACATACTCTATATTCTAACCAGACTGGTCTATTTGTTATTCCCCATACATAATTTTCCATCTCCCATCTCCATGCCTTTGAACAGGCCATTTCTCCTTACCTGGAATGGTCTCCATCTTCATTCTAGCTTCCTGGAATCCCTAGCTCCTGTCAAAGTTCAGCTCAAGTACCACCACCTACAAGAGGCCTTTCCTGATTCCAGTTATAGGTGCTTTACCCACTCCTCCAAATTGAAATTTTTTTGTATTTATTTTGTATATGCTGTATTTTGTATTTACTAATCTTTGTGTGCATGGTTTCCTACTAGAATAATGAAAGCTCCTGGAGGGTAGAGACTTTTGTTTTTATCTTGGTATTTTTTGTTGTTGTTTAATCATTTTTTAGTCCTGTCTGACTCTTCATGACTCCTTTTGGGGTTTTCTTGGCAAAGACACTGGAGTGGTTTGTCATTTCCTTCTCCAGCTCATTTTATAGATGAGGAAACTGAGGCAAAGAAGGTTAATAAAGTGACTTGCCCAGGGTCACACAACTACTAAGTGTCTGAGGCTGGATTTGAACTCAGGAAAATGAGTCTTCCTTACTCCAGACCCAGCATTCTATCCATTGGGCCACCTAGCTGCCCCTCCATATTGATTTAGAAAACCACAAATTAACATTTCCCAATATTTGTAATATTAATATAATAATATAATATTAACAATTCCCAATTATTTCCCAAAAATATTTTAATCTGGTTTGCTTGGGCTATAGCAATTTTGATATCTCTGGTCTACCTAACAGTTGGTTCATCTGAATTTCCCTGCTCCAAAATGAAAATTTGGTCCTATAGTGGGAAAGAGAATCAAATATCTAGAGATGAAAAGGTGATATGCAGCCTTTTCATGTAAAAATACAAAAATGAATATGAGCAGATGACAAATGCTATTGCATACATGGAGTTAGTCTTTAAGGATTACAGTCTTGTACTGAAAATACACATAGGATCACAGATTTAAGGGAAGCCGAAGGGAGCTGAGAGGTCATCTAGTCCAACCTCTATATTTTACGGAGAACGAAACTGAAGCCTTGGGAGTTCCTGTGACTTGCCCAAGGTGACACAGGTAAGTAAATATCAGAGGCAGAATCTGAAGATCCTTTGGTTCCAGAGCCAGCCCACTAGACCAGGCTGTAAACTTCTTGAGGACCAGGATCAGGGTCTTGTCTTAAGCTCCAACACAGAGTTCAATACAGTGCTTTATGTGTAGTAGATGTTCAATAAGTATTTGTTGAATAAATTCAATTCAATTCAATAGACATTTATTAAGTGCCTACTATATACCAGGTACTGTGCTAAGCATTGGAAGATACAAAAACAGGCAAAAGACAGTCCCTGCCCTCAAGAGACTTACAATCTAACAGGTGAGACAACATATAAACAGTTATGTACAAAACAAGTTATATACAGGATAAATGGGAAATAATTAGCAGAGGGAAGGAACTGGAATTAAGAGAGGTTGGGGAAGACTTCCTGTAGGAGGTAGGATTTTGGTTGGGACTTAAAGGAAGCCAGGGAAGTCAGTAGTTGAAATGAATGAATTTGTAAAGGTATTTCATTTTAACCAACATCTGTTACCTAAAAATGAATAACATTTACATAGTACTTTTAACGTATTATCTAATTTTGGTCACCCAACAATGCTGCGTTAGAAACACTATGATTCCCATTTTACAGATAAGAAAATTGAGACCTAGCAAAATTGGCTTGTGGCCACTGTACCAGCTGGTAGTACAGCGGGTAGAGCACTGGGCTTGTAATCAGGAAGACATGAGTTAAAAATCCAGATTCAGATATTTATTAGCTGTATGACCCTGTGCAAATAACTTAACCTCTTTTTGCCTGTTTCCTCAACTGTAAAAATGGAAGTGATAATGGTACCTATTTCCCATGGTTATTATGAAGATCAAATGAGATAATATTTGTAAAGCACTTAGCGCAGTGAATGACACATAATAGGCACTATGTAAATGCTTATTCCTTTCCTTTCTCATGATTATACACCTAACAAGTGGGAGAAGCCGGAGTTGAACCCAGGTCTTAATGTTGTTAAGTCTAGCTAGCACACTGTCTACGAGATCAGGCTGCTTCTCTGAATCTTCTCAGCAGATTCTACTATTGAGATCAATGCCACAGGCCATTATGAATCAATTCACTTTTCTCTGTTTTTATGGTCTCTCACTGTACTCCTAATCCCAGCTGCAACACAATGTTAATGGTGTACTGATCATAGGGTTGGTAGCATCAACTTCTCATACAAAAGATAGCACCATTCATTGTGTTTGTGTATCACAGGTGAGCCCTAAGTTTGATTGATACAGCCCATGATGAATTTCTAACAATGCACTTTTCCCGGAAAAGAAATATTCCATTTCAAAAGTGGCTATAGGACTTTTCAACACAAATATAGTTGAAATGATGCTTGAGAAAATAATCCAGTATTAAAAAATGTTGCAAATATTAAACTGAAGTTACAATGGAAAAGCATGAAGTTGACTATATAGTTTTGACTATTATTACCATCTTTCCTAAATTATTTTGGGGATTCTTCTCACTATTAAAAGACACAACTGACAAAGACAAGCTGTCCCCAGAGATGCTGTCTTTCAGCACCTTTGCCTTGTTATATTTTTCTGGGCAGGAAAGTATGGAGAAAAATTCAGTGTCTTTTCATTATGTCTGGGCAATTCATATGCAAAGCCCAAGGGGCTGAAGCTAATTCCTTGTTATACCACATAACATGCATCTGAAACATACAAAGCGTCTCATTTTATAGAGAGATCTTCATTTCCTCTTCTTCTGACTGCACCATATGTGGTAAAAATCTTTTGTCTTCTGTTTTTTATTTTTAGAAATAAAAGGAGACAGATTTTCTCCCCTCTGCTACCCAGAGAGGTCTATTCTCTTGCTAACATGTCTACATAGCTACCATTGATACTGATGCCAATCATGAGCATAGAGTTGCCAAAGGGACTGTTCTCTGAGAAAAATTCCATGAGTACAAAATCATGGGAATCAAAGTCAATGGAAAAAAAGCCCAACCAAATCTTTGCAAACTGCCAGGGGGTTCAAGCAGTTGTAGAACATCATCCTCTGTCTCCTCCAAAGTGGTAGTCTCTATGGAATAAATTATTTTCTATTTACTTACTCGAATGAAGAGAAGGAGATTTTCTGCCTACATAAAGATAGATATTGTAGGGAAGGTATATGTAAAAATCTTGAGCTCAGAAGAATAGGGACTTCTCCCTTTCTTTCCTTCTCCTGGTATCTATGAAGGCCCTCAATGCCTTCCTGCCATGCCTAGCCCCAACTATGGCATCTTTGAAGGCTGTCCTCACTCTTATTCCTGACCAAACCCATCCAACCCCAGTATAAAAACATACCTGTCCTTGACCATGTATCCTTTGGACCTTGCTGGTGCCAATCCAAAAAACTAGTACATATTATGATATTAGTGGCTGATAATGTCTTATTCTGCTCTACTTCTGATTGAGCTTTGCAGTTGAAAGGGAGACAGCTGAAAACACAATATCTTACTTAACCTAAAAGAATGAATTTAATATTTTCCTGTAGGGGAAATATTTGGAGGGAAGAAGAATATTTTAGTAGCACCCTTCAAATCAAGTCCAATGTTTCATATGCAATCCTTTTTTTAAAATTCCTCTTTGCATAAATTGAAATGTCTTTGATTGTTGCTAAGTTCATAATTAAGAAGAATTTTTGTTGTTATTTTTAAAAATTGCATTTTTTGGTTGATGTCCCTGGATTCCAGTCCTGGCTCTGTCACTGGCTAGTTGTGTGATCTTGTATTAGTTGCTTCACCTCTGAACTTCAGTTTTGTTATCTATAGAATGGTGTTGCTTTGAGGAAAGTAACCCTGTAAATCTTAAAGTGCTCTTTTATTGTGAGTAGCTATTATCAATATTACTCATCCAAGAGCAAGCCAGAATGGATCCCAATGGACTTCTACTAGATTGAATATCTTTGTAGCTATCTATGACTCTATATTTCCAATCTCAACCTTTCTCCCAAGTTCTAGTGCCACACATTACTTTTCTCTCAAAGATTACTGATGAACTCTTAACTGCTAAACCGATGGCCTCTTCTCAGTCCTTATCCCCCTTGACTTTTCTGTGTCATTCGACTATTGATCATGATATTTCATTTCCCACCTCCATACATCCCATGTTCAGAATGTATACCCTCTTCATTTCTATCTTTTGGAATATTCTTTTAAAGGCTATCTCAGATACTGCCTCCTCTGGAAAGCTTTCTCTGACATCATCACTCCCTCTTTCAAGGTTTAAGTATTGTCTTCTCAGATTTTCCTAGAACACTTTGGATCTCCTTTGCCACCATCATTTATTACTTTGCATTATGGTTATCTGTCTTTTTGTATCCCCTTTAGTAGAATATAAGCTCTTTGAGGGCAGGGGCTATGTCATTTTTATTCTGTATCCCTATTACCTAGCACAGTGCCTTGCATACTGGAGGTGCTTAATAATTATTTGTTGAATTGAATTGGCTACTTGATCTACCTGAAAGTCTTGGAATAATAAACTCACAGATTTAGTGCTGGAGGGGACCTTGGAGCTCATGCAATTCAATCCCTTTATTTTATGGTAATGAAACTAAACCCCTTTGTGACAAAGCAAACTTCCCAGCTTCACATAAGTAGCAAGAAGCAGTCTGGATTTGAACCCAGGTCTTCTGATTTCAAACCCTATGCTCTTTCCACTATTTCCACCTCAAACTAAACATTTCCAGAAGCACAGTTACCATCTTATCCTATGGCTCCTATTGTATACTTCAAGGATTTGTGGTTTCACCCATACTGGTACTCTCTCCATGAACACAGATTAAATCTCTCTCACTAGTAGGTGTCTTTCAAGAGTTGTCCTAGCTCCCACATTCATCACCTTACATCTGACCTGGTGATTAATATCTCCAGACTTAGATGGCTTAGCCTTCTTACAGCAGTCATCATCAGATCAGTTCTCAAAATCTTCCAAGTAAGCAGAATCTGACAGCTTGTACTTTGCTAGACTGTTCTCATATCCTTCGGAGCCACTGGCATGGCCATGTCATAAGAAGGCATCAGAGCAGAACTTTCTATCATATACTGTCTTTTATTGCAATTAGTTATTACATGTCTTATCTCTCCTATTAGATTATATGCACAATGAGGGCAGAGATTATTCAGCTTTGCACCTCTAGTGCTTAGCACTGTACTTTGTACACACTTCATTAATTCAAAAGATATTTCCGCTGTGGATACCTCCTACCTTGATGTAGATCATAACCTCTTTCTACCTTAGCACAAAAATTTCTTTTTTATTATTAACTTGACAAGCATCAACAAACATGAATAATCACAATAATCAAATTACTATAAACAAATTGCAAAAATCGAAGAACAGAAAAAGTAGCATGTAGGCAACGCCATGAATGCCTATTAAGTACAACTTGTTTTAAATATTAAATTTAACATAGTGGTACTGAAGGGGTTTCCCTTTGCCCCTTTTCCCTTTTGCCCCTTTTCAAAAGGAATTTGGCTCCTTTGTTTACAATTCCCAGAAAAACCTTAAAACTTTTAGATTCCTTGTAGACTCACTTTATCTCTCTTTGAAAGCTTATTCAAATGCACCTTTCCTCTCTGGCCCTGAAAAGAACCTGGCTCCTGTGCGTCTCTCTTTAGCTCCATTTAAAAGCAAACTTCCCTCCTTCCAGTTCCTTCATTACCTATTCTCATTGTCTGTTCAAATCTCTCAGACCTTCCAAACACCTGGACCCTCTTTTTCTCAACCACCTCCCCCCTTCAACTGGCCTTTCCCATTGTTTCACCTTCCTGAGGCCCCTGGTCATTTCTCACCCTTAATCCTAGCTAGGCACCATGAGGTCCAGGTCCCAGGAGTTCTGTTCACCCCAGTTTACTAGCCACTCCCATCCAGATTTCCTTAGATCCCTCCTCCCATCACTCCAAACTGCTTGGCCATTCCTGGATCCCTCCCACAGTCTTTCTGTACTTAAGACTCACCTTTGCCCCATTCAGACGCTGGGAATTTCTCATGCCCTTAGAGGCTGAGACTCTCACGCCTGCCCATCTTTATGGGTGTTACCTGGCTTGGGATTCATCTGGCCTCCCCCATTCAGACGCTGAGCTTTCCTCACGCCCAAAAGGCTGAGACTGCCTCAGCCTGCTGGTCCTTATGAGTGTCACCTGGCCTCCTTAGCCCCTAGCCCCCATTTAGAAGCTGAGCTGTTCTCAAGCCTGGAGGCTGAAACTGTCTCATGCCCACTTGAGTGTCACCTGCCCTGACCACCTTTGCCCCCATTCTGAAGCTAAGAATTTCTCAAGGCCAGAGGCTGAGACTTTCAAGCCCGCTTGTCCTCGGCGTGACCTGGCCTATATGTGATTTATCTTTAATAAACTATTTCTCTGGCTGGAAGAAGATTTTGGGTTGAATTCATTCAGGCAGACTCGGCACTGCAATCTGGGGCTTTTCTCAGCACCCCACAACCTCCCGTGATCTTGGGGTGCCTCTGTGCATCTAGGAGCACCCCAAAACCCCCAAACCTCTTCAGAACCAACACTACCCTGTGCCTGTGTCCCCTTCTGAACTTCTTTCTGCTCTCTTCTGTGTGTTTTAAACATTTCATTTTCTTTCTTTTCTTCTTTTCATCACTACCTCCCCTAAGCATTCTTCTAGAGACAAAAAGCTTTTTAACAACATAATTTTGTGAGTTGCTGCAGAAAAAACCCCCCAAAACAACAACAACATTGTCCAATGGCCTATTTCCTGGTGAGGAGTCTCTTTCATTTTAGTGGGCCAGTCCTTGGACAACAACCTGTTACCAGGTTTATACTCTTAAGTTTTTTTGGGTTGGTTGGACCTGTCAGAGTTTATGCTTTGCCAGTATATACTGTAAGAATCCAGGGATGCCCCAGTCAGTGCCATGATATGACTCATAGTTTGTACTTAATGAATGTTTATTGAATGAATGAATAGGTGTAACTATTAAAACATTATCTTAACTCTGTTAGAGCATTCTCCTAATTGGTGCTCTCTATAGACTTTACTTGAATTTGGGAATATTCTAATTTCCTGTGGAACCATTCTGGCCTGGATCAGTATCCTGAGGGCCACCAAAGAACTGGCAAGTGAGAAATTGGGGTATTTTACCCTAGAGCCAAATTATAGTTTTCATTGGATTATCATGTTCCTCTAAGGTAGAAATTCTTGACTTAGGGTCCATGAATGTAATTTTTTAGTATTTTGACACCTGCATTTCAATATCATTGGTTTCCTTTGTAATCCTATGTATTTTATTTTGTGCATTTAAAAACATTATTCTGAGGAGTCCGTAAGCTTAACAGGCTACCAAAGGAGTCCATGACACAAAAATCTGTGCTTTATTCTCAACATAATTTTTTCTCAAAGTAATCATTCCCCCCTCCCCCTTCAACAGATACCTGTTTTCTGTTTGGAAGCCCCTGAGGTTAACCCCACATGGTTCCCTACTCTAGAAAGGCTACCACAGGTTCAATTTAAAATCACAATTTATAAGTCCTCACAGACATGTTTACTTTTACTGGGCAGTTAGGTGGCACTGGGCCTGGAATCAGGAAAACTCGTTTTTGTGAGTTCAAATCTAGCCTTAGACACTTACTAGCTTTGTGACCCTAGCAAATCACTTAGCCTCCACATGCCTCAGTCTCCTCAACTATAAAATGGAGATAATAACAGCACCTTCCCCCCAGGGTTGTTGTAAGAATTAAACATATTAAAATATTTATAAAGTACTTAACATAGTACTTGGCACGAAGTAGAAACTACATAAATGCTTATTCCTTTCCCTTTCCACTAGTGGGCTAGAAGACACAACCAGTTCAAAATGAAGGCATTTGATGAAACAGCATAATAAGAAAAGTAATTATAGAATATTTCCCCTGTAAACCAATGACATACTTTCCTGCATGCACATGTGCATACATGCATACGTATTTGCTCACACACTCACACACTCAATGGGACATCCATATCACATGCAAAGGGCATATTAATAGGGAACACATTTGGTCAATATGTATATGCAAGAGACACACATGTAGGGAACATATATAATCAAGGTACATCTGAGGAGGGACACACATATAAGAAATACATGTGACCAGGGCATACATATAGAGGGGCAACTCATGCCTCTGACATTGTAGATCACTGACACCTTCTGATAATAGACATCACTCATTGTATCTCTGCTGCTACCTGTTAGGTCTCCCCTCCATCTCTACCACCTGGCAGCTAGAGTCCCCAGATGAGATTCTACCTTTTCTCCATAAGAGGTATGAGCTCCACCACCTCTCATTTAAGCTCAGAGCTTAAGCTTCAGATCTTATATAAGGAAGACTAGTCCTCAACACCCCCATTCATCCCATTAGCGAAAAGTGACTTTATTCTCCTTAAGAAGAGGAATCTATCACTTAGCACAGTCATAGCTTCCAGGGACTATGCTCTCTTAGAACACAGAGCAGCTAGCTAATTAAAAACTTCAGGTATTTAGTCTGTCAACTCCATAAGTTCCTATCCCTAAATCTATTGTCCCAGACAACTACCTAACTTAGAAATGACTAATTTCCAAAGTTAGAAATTACAAATAACTCCCACTTAACCATCTATGGGACTCCTGTGCTCTCAAAAGCTCATTTTGGGTATAAGCTTTGCTAAAGAAATTCCTCAAGAGTTGTATGAATCTGAGACACTATGGTTTTCTTTCAGCCTCTGTGCCTCCTATATATGCAAACAGGTGTAGGAAAGCAAAACCAAAAGAGATGAGATGGAGTTCCTAGAAGGCTATCACTCTGCACCTTAAATCCTTTGTTCTAAATTCCTTCCTTTTTATATACATGGTGCTTTCAACTTTCTTTGTCAAATATACTGCATTAAATGTATGACTTTCAACATGTCTATGATACTTATCCAAACTTATTCCTCAGCCCTCCCCAATAAACACCTTTTGTTCTAATGAAGAGAAAAGGAAGACATTAGGCTCTTTCCTGACTCAAGCTTCTGCTTTCATTGCCTCTTCTCTCCTTTATCCATCCAAATCCTACCTATTCTCTCAAATCCTAGCTTTAGCCCCACTTCTCTGATAAATTTTCTTCCCACCATTTCCAGTCCCTATTGATATTTCTTTCCTCTGCTTCTGAAACCCTACAGCATTTGTCATCCCTAGCACATCATTTAGCAGCTATTGTAGTTATCTTGTATTGTTCCCCTGGTTTCTTATGTAAATTTTCTCTCACCACTTAGATTGAGGGCTGACACCATGTTGTCTATTTCTTTATGTTCTCCAGAATCCCTGTGAGAATGCTAGACATATAGTAGGTGCTTAATAAATAATTGCTTTCATTTATTAATTTATTAATTAAATTTATTAATTAAAGTTCACTAATTAGATGATTGACTGACTGACTGATCTCACTCCCATCACAAACCAGTATGAGATGTGAGCTAGTGCCACTGGGGATAAAGGCAAATAGATTTTTGTTGTTCCGGGTTCTCCTGATACCCCAACTTCTTATTATGTTCTCTGTGCCTCCTAAAATGATGCATAAATATGAACTTTGAGTACATCTTATGACCCTGCTCCTTATTCCACTGTCCCCAACTTTGAACAAGAGAATTCCTGTGGCAAGAGGAAGGAAGTGGGTGTAATATTTTCTTTTCTGTGTTTCCTACTTCTCAAGAGAAAGAGATGGGTGGGAAAAATGGGAAGAGACACAAAGAAACAGTAGGACTGCTGGTAGAAGCAAGACGCACTTGTGTTGTTTTTTTTGTGTGTGTGTGTGTTGCTCTCCTATATGCTGGGCTGCCTGGAGTGCCCTTTGAGACTCATTACTGAAAAGGATTGAGCTATAGATTATAGGTTACAAATATGTGAGTCCTAAGTGAACCACTGGGCTTCCTCGCAATTAACTTTTCATGCCTTCAATCCCTGCTCTGTAAAGGGATGAAGACAATAGTAGTATGAAAGGTTACAGGGTAGCATAAGGTTATAGTCATACACACCAGAAAAGCTGCTATGTAATGCCACCATTAGAAACTAGGAATTTGTATTGAATTGCTTCTGATTAGATTATCAGATTATCAGAAATTGAAAGGACTGTGATTATGAATGTCTTACAGACCATCCATAAGTATTCTTATTAGCAAACAGCGCAGTATAAAAAAGCACTGGCCTTAGAATCAGATGACCTTGATTTGAGTCCTAGCTTTACCATTGCATTGACCTTGACATATTTCTTAACTGTTCTGAGTCTCAATTACTTCATCTGTGAAGTGACTACACTTATATTATCTACTTTTCAAAAGTATTCAGAAAATGAATCAAGATATTATATGTATAGTGCTTTGCAAATTTTAAAGTCCTATCTAAATTAGTTGTTGTTATCATCAAGAAAGACATTATATGTAATGATCTGTAAGCAGAATTTTGTAAATTTGAATCAAATATTATTTAGCATTTTTGAATTTAGAGCACAAAAGGAAGGAAGGTGAGGTTATCTAGTCCAGCTTTCTCATTTTAGAGGTGACAAACTGAGACGCGGAGAGGGAGGGAATGGCCGAACTGGATCTGAGCCCCTGGCCTAATGACCCCAGGTCAGAGCTCATCATTACACTTGTCCACTCTGCCTGTCATAACTCTCAATGTCTATTTATTGTTGGAGTGTTTGGCCCCTTCATCTGAAAATTTATTCATAACTTGGAATGTTTTCTTTTGAGCTCCTTTTCCCCAGATTTTACATGCAGTTGCGTGATTAAAAAAAAAAATAAACTTGGTTGGTGACTCTTCCAACTTCATGTCTGGACTCCGAAGAACCCAAACCCAGCAGAGACTTTTCTAGGGACTGGGGAGGCCGGTGGGGAAGGCACAAAGACTTTGCTCTATCCGTCCTCCTCTATGTTTTAGTTTGGCGAAGGGAGTGGGAGCTTGGCAGATGCACATGCAAGTTGTACTCACATGCCAGTAGAATTCTATGGCAACAACCCTAGAAAAAAAGGGTGGGGGGTAAGAAAAGAGTGACTGAAAAGGCCTGGGAATTTGCATGCAAAACCTGACTTGACAGTGAAGGGGAAAATACCCAGTAGAGTTAGCTCCAGGAGAAGTCATAGAATTTCAGAGCTGGAAGGAACCTCAGGGATCAATCCAGGGCAATTCCCTCACAAACCAGAGGATAGGCCTGGCAGCCATCTGAGAAGAACAACGTGGTTAGGTAGGTGGATGGATAGGGGGACAATTCCCCAGTGCTTATGAGGAGGTCTAGGCATGCCATAACATGCTACGAGTCCTAGACTGGGTGGAAGACGCACCCAGTCCCACAAAACGCTAGTTGGAAAGAATTGTTTGTATGGCATATAATTCAGTGCAGCTCTCATGACCACGCTGGAGTTGTAGCCTTTTGTGCTGGAGACAACAATAGAGGGGAAAAGGGGGGGTGGGAGTGGGACAGGAATTGGGCTTTGGCCTCAGTGGAGCAGACTGGCGCAGTACGTATGTGTCTCTTCCCTGGCGGCAACGTGTGCTGCCTTTCGGGACGTTGCCAGGCAACCAAATGCTGCCTGCCACAGTAACTCCAGGATCCCCATTGAAAGGGACTGGACAGCAGAGAGAAAGGGACAGTTTGAGTGTTCACAGGCTATTGTGGCCCCGATGAGGAGGCAGACAGAAAGGAAAGAGCAAGGGGAGAGAAACAAAGGAGCAGGGGGTGGTGTCAGAATCAGAGCTATTTATTGCTAAGGGAGGTCCACAGTGTGGGTGCCCCCCCTTCCTGAAGTTGGTCTGAACTGGTGTTGCCCCACTTTTTTCTTGTGCCTCTTGCCTCATCGCAGGGGACAGACCCTCAGGAGCAACTCCAGGTCTCCTCTGTTTGAGGATCTGTGTTCTTGGTCCAGAAATCTAATCAAATTATCTATCTATTGTCTGACACATGCAAACAGCCCAAACTCACAATAAAATCCTTTCATGATTCCTTTTTTTTTTCCAAGTGGCCAGCTGAAATAAATTTATGAAGTAAGAAAACCTCCCTCAGTGGGAATGGGTATCTTGTGGGAAAATAGATGAGACCTCACAAAACCAACGTAGTTAAAAGCAAAATTTCTAGCAGAATGTCAGGGAAGAGATTTCTTGTGTGTGAGTAGGAGGAGGGCCTGGGAGGGAGGAATGAAAATCGTGCTTATGTGTGCTAGAGGAATAAGACAATTCTTCCTAGTTTTTTGTTTTTCCCCACAACATACATTGCTAAGACCTCCCAAAATGTAATCCCCCTTCTCAGCACCACTATCCTCACAACTAAAGCCAATGATGTCAAGCAGGGTGGGAGAGAAATAGCAAAGTAGTGACAGGCTCTCCCTCTGACCCTGAGGGGCATGAGCAGAGGACTGCCAACTCCCACTAAGCCAGGATGGGAGCCATCAGGCCTGACACTCAAACCCTATCCTCCCCATAGGAGACTAAATAAAACATTCTTGACCAATTTATTTGTAACCCAGTTTTTACCTGACCAAGGATTGGCTTAGTGGCCTTACATTCTGGAAAGGGGAACAGTATTATTCCCCTCTCTGTTAATTTATTGCACCTGGCTTCTTTTCCCCTATACACACTCCCTAAATGGTAAAGTTTCCTGAGAACTCATTCCCATCCCTCTTTCAAATTCTGTGAGCTCCACTAAGGTGTTAATGTCTGATAAGAGACCTCAGATATTATTAGCATCCCAAGCATATTTAAAAGGCATTTTAACTCTTGAACACTCAAAGGAATAGATTTCTCATGGTAGAATTACTGCGATGAGGGAGAGGTGGATAACCAAAAGGGAGAGAGGATTTTTGGGCAACTGTCCAATACTTGTGAAATTATACCAATATGTAGCTAGCTATGATTAATGCCAGACCTGCTGCCAGAATCTGTATATAGCTTATCAGTAAAGGTTTGGTCCTGACTACCACAATCTTTCTCTAGAAAGAAACCTAAAAATCCCCCATCTCTAACGGAGTCAAAAGGGCTGGAGTCTACCTTGCCTGGCTCTCTAAGCCATTACAAGGCCTCTAGGCAGAACTGTATCAAAAACATTCTGGACAAAATGCTGTCTACTCTTTTTTTTTTTTTAAATACTTAGAGAAGAGATTTTATGTTCAAAGAGGGTGGAGACACAGGGAGGTGTTATGGAAAGAGGATGCCAGGTTTCTTTCTCTGGAGATGTTTTAGAAGTAGTAGACACTTCTTTGTCTGATAGGATTTTCACAATGGGTATTCTTTATGTATTCCAGAGTTATGGTGCAATGTGAATATCTGTATTTCTTTGATTTCTTGGCAGAATACTGTTTCTTTTACTCCATTTCTGCTTTGCCATTCAGTAGCTGTATGACTGCTAGCAATTTACCTTTCTGAGCCTCAGTTTCTTCGTCTGTAAAAATGGGCATAATAGGAACTACTCACTTCATAGGGTTATGATATGGAAAGCACTTTGCAAACTCTGCAGTACTATATAAATGTAAGTTTTTATTCATATTCCCATAGTTGTTTGCTGCAATAACTTATAAGGTTGGATTTTGTTTTGTTTTATTTTGTTTTATATTGGGATTCACTATTCTCCCAATCTCACACTGCCCTTCCCCTGTCTACTGGCTACTTCCCTCCTACCTGCAAACATGCTCATCTCCCCGCTATCCTCAAAATGCACTTCCTTCCATTTGATCCTTCCATTCCCTAGCACCCTATATCTCTTCTGCCTTTTTTGACTGAACTCCTCCAAAAGGCTGGTAACAGTATGTGTTTCTACTTCCTTTCCTCTAACTCTTTTCTTTTTTTTTTCCCTTTAGGCAATTGGAGTGAAGTGACTTGCCCAGAGTCACACAGCTAGTGTTACATGTCTGAGGTCACATTCGAACTCAAGTCCTCCTGACTCCAGGGCCTGTGCTCTATCTACATTGCGCCACCTAGCTGTCCCTCCAATTCTCTTCTTAACCCCTTACAATCTGACTTCTGACCTCATTATTCCACCGAAACTGCTCTCTCCACAGTTACCAATGATCTTTTAGTAGTCAAATCCAGTGGCCTTTACTCATCCTCATTCTTTTTGACCTCTGCAACTTTTGACACTGTTGATCACTCCTCCTTATTACTTATTCTCTTCTTTCTAAGTTTTTGGGGCACCACTCACTCCTGGTTCTCTTCCTACCTATCTAACCATTTCTTCTCTGTCTCCTTTGTTGGATTCTCATTCAGATTACACCTTCTAGCTATAGTTATCTCACAGTATTCTGTCCTGGGCCACTTTTTCTCCTCCTTCTCTACTACTTCACATTATGGTCTCATCTGCTCCCATGAACTTAATTACTACATCTATCCTGACGATTCTTAAATCTGCCTATCCTGACCTAACCTCTTTTCTGACTTCCAATCTCAAATCTCCAAATACTTTTCAGACATTTCCGACTGGATGTTTCATAGACATCTTAAATTCAACATGTCCAAAACAGAACTCATTATCTTTTCCCTTTGTCCCTCCCCTTCCTTCCTAACTTCCATATTTCTTTAGAGGACAATACCATCCTCCTGGTCCCTCAGGCCCACAACCTAGGACTCCTCACTATTTCTCACCCCTTACGTCTAGTCTGTTGCTAAAACTGGTCGATTTTTACCTTTGAAACATCTTTCAAAAAAGTCTCCCTTCTCTCCTCTGATGTTGCCACCATTCTGATGCAGGCCCTCATCACCTCATGCCTAGACTGTTGCAATAGACAGCTGATGAGCTTTCCTGCCACATGTCTCTCCCTACTTCAATAAATAATAATAATAATAACAGTGATAACAGCAACTACCCTAACCATAATAAATAAATAATTTTAAAATGCGAAAATCTGGCCTCCAAAGCCCAAAATATCTTACAAAGTATAAGCTCCCAGGTCATTGCCAGTCAGCTTGACTTTTGTCTTGCCACTGGACTTCCATGACTCTGGAAGACAGAGTAATGACTTTTCAAAGTTCTGCCTCACTTAAATCCAGTTCATGTGCAAATCAAGACATCACCCTTGTGATGTCACTGGTCCTCTAGTATGAAGGATGAACAACAACAATGACAACTTCAGTCTCTCCTCCACTCAGTTGCCAAAGTCATTTTCCTAAAGAGCAAGTCCATGTCACCCCATATACTCAATCAAGTCCACTAACAACCTATTGCTTCCAAAACAAAATACAAACTCTTTTGTTTGGCATTCAAAGCTCTTCATAACCTGGTCCCTCTACTTTTCCAATTTTCTTACACCTCAACCTCCCCAGCCCTTCACATTTTTTGATCAAGTGAACAAGACACTCTATCTCTCAGCTCTGGGCATTTTCTTTGGCTGTCCTCCATTCCTGGAATACTCTTCCTGTTCATCTTTCCTTCTGGCTTCCTAGTCTTCTTTCAAGTCTCAACCAAAATCCTGACTTCTATAGGAAGAATTTCCCAATTCTCCTTAATTCTAGTGTCTTCTTTCTGTAGGTTATTTCCTATTTATCCTGTATATAGTTTGCACATATTTGTTTGCTTTTTGTCTTTCACATTAGGTTGTGAATTTCTCAAGGGCAAGGACTTTTACTTCTTTTCTGTATCCTCCATGATTAGCACAGTGCCTGGCACATAGAAGGTACTTAATAAATGCTTATTGTCTAAGTGAGTGACCTCATCCCACTATGCATCAGCACAGAAGTTTTGATCTGCTCCATTGCAGACCTAGGGATGTTCACTTTTCCTTAGGTAGCCTGGTGGCCCCATGTCCTGAGGACTCACCATACTGATGCCAGATTTAGTTTGAAAATCCAATTGGCTCTAGTATACTACAGCTCAGAATTCCTGAGTTCACCCATTTCCCATAATACAAAGTAGGGTTTTGTTCAGAATAGGTTTGTAGCAGTAGACAGACTGTAATGCTAATTTTGTACTTGTTATTGGGACCTGAAACAGGATTCTATCTAGTAAAAGCAATGGGATCGTATTAAGGTTCAATCTCTGAAAGCAGTGCCACTCTACTCTGAAAGAGCGCCAGTAGAATATTGCATCTACCAGGAAGCTAAGCAAACCTAGTGCCTAATGGGCTGTTTTTGCTTTGATAAAGATCAGCTAGTTGCCCAGGATACTTGAAAAGAGAGAGACTCTATTTCTAGTATGGCACAGAACAGAGACTCCTGAGCAGAAGTATACTGTGCTTTTGATATAATCTGTGGGACTGAAATGTATCCCTTACCACACATGCATCACTTAAAACTAAGACATTTGATGATCTTGTGAAATTATTGAAAGCACAGTTCTCACCAGATTCAGAGATTTACATTTTATCACCAGAATCAACAGCCTGGAGAGGGTATTATAGCTTATCTTACAGAGCTGTACCATTTGTCTTATCACTGATGTTTTGAGGATTTCTTGGATGATATATTGTGGGATTTGCGCACGTGTAGATTTCACACTAAAGCCAGTCCTCCAATGATAACCTCTTGAGTGGATGAAATTTGACACTTTTAGTAGTCCAAGACAGGGACCTAATTGGTGATACTATATCACTAAAGTTAAGCAGCTCCCAATATACATACTATCATTAGGTAGGGAGTTCTTGCCAATAAGATAAGTAAAACCTAGGAATTACCTTTTATAGGTGAACTTACTCTTCTAGAAAACAGAAGTCATTTTTATCATTCCTCCACCACACTTAACATGTTCTTGAATTGTTTTGATGAAAAATTTAAAGATGTGACACATTTTAGATTGTTGCTTTCTTTCTAATGGTAAAGATAGGTGGAATCTTGAAAACTTAAGTTTCATAAAAGAGCCTTTGGATCAATTAGCATGCCATCAATGAGGACCACAGAAGCAATTGCTCTTCTACAAAGGTAAGAGAGATGGAAGAGGGAGGAGTTAGAAGGTACTGTGAAGAACACTACAGTTGCTTATCTTGTAAGGTGGACTACTCCCCTCCCACTACAAACATAAACCCTTTGGTGTTCCCTGTGACCACCACATTGGAAAGTTTGCATCATAGCCTAGCACACAAGACTACTTCCCTAGTGACATGAACAACACAGAGGAACAGAAAAACACATAGGAAAAAAGAGTAAGAAACACTAAGTCCCCAGTGTTGCCCTGCTCTGGGTCATCTGATTCTTTCATTCTCTAGACTTTCACATTTCGCTAGGGGGATATAACATTTCCATTGACATGAGTATAATTTCCATTGATATAAATATAAGATAGATTTTTAAAATGCATAGTAATTAGGGAGGCACACTAACTGAGGGAAACAAGAAAATCCTCTTGAAGAAGGTGGTACTTGAGTTTAGTCTTAAAGAGAAGTAGGGATGCCAAGAAGCAAAAGAGGAGAAAAGTGAACATTCCAGGCATGGGGGACAGTATGGAAACCAGAGATGGCATGTCACATGCAGGGAACAGCAAGAAATTCAGCTTGGCTAGAGTATAAAGTGCATGAGGGAGAATAATGTATAAGAATTGGAAAAGATAGGCTTGAGTCAAATTGTGAAAATGATTGAAGGGGGCAAAATCTTTGTATCAAATTTATCTGATGCAGATATGTTAACAATTAATAAATGTATATAAGACAAAAAAAAATTCCCTCATAGATAAGGAGTCAAAGGATGTGAACAAACAATTCCCTAAAGAAAAATTGGAAACTATTAACAACCATATGAAAGAATGTTCCAAATCAATATTAATAAGAGAAATTCAAAGCAAAACAACCCTGAGGTTTCACCTCATACCCTGGAAATTGGCAAAGATAACAAAAGACTAGTCAATGTTGGAAGGATTGGGAGAAGATAGGCATAGTAAGGCATTGTTGGTGAAGCTATGAATTAGTACAACCATTTTCAAGAGCAATCTGGAATTATGCAAATAAAGTGACTAAAATATCCATACCCTTTGACCCAGAGGTTCTACCACTAGCATTGGCACCCCAAGGAGACTGTTGGCAGAAAGAAAATCCCTATATGCATCAAAATATTTATAGCAGCACTTTTTATGATAAAAATGAATTGGAAACAAAGCACATTCACATCAGTTGGAAAATAGCTAAATAAATGAATGTAACGGGTGTAATGTATTACTGTATCATAATAAATGACCGATATGATAAATACAGAGAAGCACAGAAAGATCTACATGAACTGACACAAAGTGGAGTAAGGAGAGCCAAATACACATACACACATACACACACACAGAGTGACTACAACAATGTAAATAGAAAGAACAATCATAAAAAACCCAAAAGTGAATGTGACAAAATTATAAAGAATAAGAATGACTCCAAGGAAGAGGCAATGAGAAGACACTCCACCCCATTCCTTCGAAGAGGTGGAAGGTCTACAAGTATAACACATTGCACTTTTTTTTTTACTTTATTCAATGTATTGATTAGTTATACTGATTTTTTTCTCTTCCTTTTCTTTTATATTTAAAAAAACATTTGTCATATGAGATGGCTCTCTGGGATAGGGAGAAGGGTATTAGGCAAAAATATAATGATGCAAAAAGGAAGGCATAAAAAAACCTTATTAAAAATTAAGTGGAAAATTTATATTTTGTCCTGGGGCAAAAGAGAGCCATTGGAACTTCTTGAACAGAGGTGGGATGTGGTGAGATCTGTTCTTTACGTACATCAATTTTGCATCTAGGTGGAGAATAGATTGAGGAGGAGACAAACTAGAAACAAGGAGATCAGTTAGAAAACTATTTCATAATTTAAGGGAAGAGGTAAAGAGGGCTTGAACTATGTTGTGGTTTGAGTAGAGAAAAAGGGATGAATGTAAGAGGTGTTGAAAAGGTTGAATAAACAAGACTGGGCAACCTATTGGATATGGTGGAGTAAGTGAAAGTGAATAGTTGAGGATGAATCTTAGGTTTCAACAGAAATTGGGAAGCCAGAAGGAGAGATGAGGTTAAGGGGAAAGATAATAAGTTCTATTTTGGACCTGTTGAGTTTTAGATGCCTGTGTGACATTCAGGTAGTAATGTCCAGCTTGCAGTTGGAGATGTAGGAATGAAACTCAGGAGAAAGAAGAAAAGAGGGAAACAAGTATTTATTAAGCACCCACTATCTGCCAGGCACTGTGCTAAAGGCTTTACAAATATTATCTCATTTGATCCTCAGAAGATAAGTGCTATTATTATCCCTATTTTACAGTTAAGGAAACTGAGGCATACAGATGTTTAATGATGTGTCTATGGTCACAGCTAGTCGTGTTTAAAGCCAGATTTGAACTCAGGAAGATGAGTCCAGGCCCAGTGTTCTATTCACTTTGCCACCTGGCTATCTCTAAAAAGATGAGGGCTGGATAAATAGTCTCAGAAATCATCTGCAAAGAGATGGTTGTTGTTTTTGGTCCTTTGTTCTTGAAGAGGACCAATGACACCACACGGGTGATGTCTTGACTTGTGTGTGAATTGGATGTAAGTGAAGCAGAGCTCTGCAAAACCGTCAGCCTCACTCTCTCCTGCAGAGATGGTAGCTGAATCCATGGGAGCTGATGAGATAACCGAGAGAATATAGAGAAAAAGATGAGGGTGCAGGACAGAGACCTAAGATATAACTATGCATAGGGGCAAAACTGAGTAAAGAACCTGCAAAGGAGACCACTAAAAGTCATCAGTCTAATGAATCTTTCTAAGATCTTGGAACCAGTGATGAACACACGGCACTGTATATCATCATCCCCACCTCTTTCCACCACCATTTTTGGCTGAGCTTCCACAGGTAGAGCAGAGGTTGCCAAATTATTTTTCTTTTGTTAAAGAGGAAAGACAGAATGTTAGAACAGCCTAGAGTTCAGATCCCACAGTATATTGATTTCTTCCAATTTTGGCCACCTCATTTGAGAGGTGAAGAAATGGAGTCATTTCATTAAAGTTATGTGATTTAGTCAAAGTCAGATGGCTCATAGGCTCAAATGACCAGTAGAAGTAGCTTAGGATTCACAGGTGATATATATGTATACACACATATATGCATATATATACATATATACACACACATATATACATATATAGATATATTTCTCTCTACATATCCAAACATCTGCATAGTAGTCCTCTTATTTACCATATTTTCCCATCCTGAGTATATCTCTCTACATATCCAAACATCTCCATAGTAGTCCTTTTATTTACCATATTTTCCCATCCTGATTATAGTAGATTCACAATTAATCAAGCTAGCAGTAGAAACAGGAAAGACAATGCTTAACTTTTGTCTTTTGGAGGAGAAAAGCATATTTTTATGCCAAAAGAGTCCCTTTTTTCAGTTGCAGAGGAATCCACCAGTTTAGGTAAAAGCAGTAGGGTAGATACTTCTATTCTAGCAAAGGGAGATAGGGACCTTGGGAGTGGGAGAAATAAAGAGAATAAAAAGCATAAAAATTTCTTACACTGTCCACTTTAACTCCTATAAAATACCTCCACTGACATGAGAAAAAATCAGCAGGTCCAATCCCTTACCTCTTTCCAGAATCAAACAATACTAGAAGTGTTTATGTTAGCAATGGGAGGTCAGGATAGCACAGCAGGCTGCATATTTGAGGTTGTTAGCTTTTTAGGAGGATCAGGCTTAGATTGCCACGGAGCATGGAATCACCCCAAGAATGTGACAGTCACAGCTGTAACTTGTAGGACAGTTGAAAGAAGCAAATCCTTTTGGATTGAATATCCCATCAGCATAATATATGACATTCATCAGTTTTCAGAAGTGGATTTAAAATTTTTACCCCCTTTGAGGTTCCGTGTTGTCGCTGTCCTCAAGCATATCATTTCAATTCTTCACAGTTCATAGTAAGTTGCACAAAAAATTTTTCCCTCTCAAAGTATAGTGATTTAGTCTAGGATCACTTTAATATCCATAAAAAAGTAAAATACACCTGAAGTTTAAACTTGTGGGTTCATTAAAGCATACAAGTCTGGGTTTTTTAACCCAGGCTCTATTAGTCTTATGATGACTATATTAAACTTTATGTTGGTACATACTTTAGTCGGAAATTCCCATGTTTCAAGGCTCCAAGGGTGTGTCATTGAACGGATTCTAGAGGAAATCCATATTGCTTTCCCCAAACTGTGTTAGGTCTTTCCTTTGCTCTTATCAGACTTGCCCTGCCCAACAATACAATAAGGCCTCAAACAATGTTAAAATGATGTTGAGATTGAGACCAAAAAAGTCACAAAGGAAGGAAATTTTGAATTGCTGCTCTCATTCAAGCTATCATCCACTGGGATTGTTATCAAAGGGTCAGGGAATCACATTCTGCATCCTACATCATGTATTCATTTACACATATATGGAATTGCTCATAACGTGCTTCAAATGCATGTATTTATGGGTAAATATTTTCAGGGGACTATCTGGGATGCCATGGGGATTCTGAAAATGAACTCAGAATGAGCAGTATTTAAGTTAAATCCCATGAAGTAAGAGTTTTAGGTGCATTAGGTATCTCTTTACCCAGTTTAATTGATTGAGATATAGGACCCCTCTATGAATTCCTATTCTGATGCTTCATAGGAGCATGGAAGTGCCCTTGGGCTCTTCTTAATTTAATTTTTTCAAATTAACAAAAATATCTTTTCTCTCCCTCTTTTCCCCCAGTGGAAACAAAACAAAATAAATCCTAAATAAACATGTATAGTCAAGCAAAACACATTCTGTCATTGGTCAGGTCCAAAATGTATATGTTTCAATCGGTACCCTGAGTCTATCACATCTCTGTCCAGAGGTGAATGTTTTATCATACAAATGGTATATTTGGAATCATGACTGGTCATTATATTAATCAGAGTTCTCAAATCTTTCAAAGCTGTTTGTCTTTAAAATGTTGCTATTGTATAAATAATTTTTCTAGTTTTGCTTAATTTCTCTCTGCAGCAATTCATATGAGTCTTCCTGGTTTCTCTAAAATACACATTTCATCATTTTTTATGGCACAGTAGTATTCCAATACATTTATATACCATAATTTGTTTAGCTACTCACCAGTTGATGGGCACCCCAGTTTTCAATTTTTTAACATATGGGAAAGGAGGAAGGAAAGAGAATAATCACTTATTAAGCCCCTACTTTCTATGCTAAGCATTTTTACAAATATTATCTCATTTGTTCCTCACAACAACCCTGTGAAATAGGTGCCATTATTATTCCCATTTTACAGTTTAGGAAACTGAGGCAAAAAGAGATTAAGTGATTTGCTTGGGGTCACATACCTGGGTCCTTTCTTTCTTTCTTTAATCTCTTCGGGGATATAGGCCTAGAAATGATATCACTAGTACTCTTTAGTAACTTTTGGGGCTTAGTTCCAAATTGCTTTCGAGAATGGCTGTGCCAAAGTGCTCCTGGGTACCTGAAATTATATTTTTGAAGCCATCTCCAGTAGCTTCTACCATGCTGGAAAGGCTTTGAGTATTGTCTTGGCAATTGGCTATGTCTGTCAGATGTAGCAGTCATGTTTAGATATGCTGACAATCTTCCATTTTTGACTTGGTACCACAATAGATTTTTTGCATTGACCTATATTAACATGGCTTTATGGCTATCCTGTTGCTTCCATTTTGCCCAGTTCTGTCATTAGTTATGTCTCCTTCTAGAATGCTGTTTAGAGTCTGTAGCTTTCATTTGGTTACATCGTGCTAGAAACTCCAGCTTTACTCTGTTCTGGTGAGTGTAACTTTACACGATTGGGTTTACATTGACATGTTGAGACAGTCATAATAGAATTAGACTTTAAAATCTCCTGGAGAAAATCTGGGGGTTAAGTTTCCTTAACTCTTTTTATAATGGCAGCCTAGCTAGAAAATTATATTTCAATTGAAAATTCTATAATGCGCTGAGGTATTGCAATAAATGAGTGTGAAAATGCTGAGCACATACTGTCTTGGCATTTCTTATTAGGCATATAACAGCCTTGAATGAAAGTAATATTGCAGACTAATTTGGTTATGGAGGCAATAATAGTGTGTCTTGTCCTGGTGACAAAGTTACCTTTGGTGTACAGTCTTTTTTGAGTTTAATAGATAAAAATAGCAGCTCACATTTATAGATGTTATTCCGATTGGTGCATAATAAAATTTTTCCCACCAAAGTGCCTGCTTCACAGTACCATCTCTTATTTGATTCTACTGCCAGATCTCAGAGATCGAGGCCATATATTTGGTTCAGTAAAAAGTGATATTTTATGTAGACATTTTTATGAACCTGAAGTTTTGTTTTTAAACTAAGATCAAAGGTCAAGACTTACATTAGAATTAGAAGACCCTTTCATACTCACATAATTATTTAAATTTATTCAACCTCAACATTCAATTAAATTAAATTCTATCATTTCCTCATCTGTAATATGTGAGTGGTGGACTTGAGAGTCCCTAAGGGCCCTTCGAGCTCTAAGTCTACATACTATGAATTCAATTCAACAAACATTTATTAACTGGTACCTATATACAAGAGGCTAGCACCTAAGTGCCAGATGCTAGGGGTACAGAAACAGTAACAAAACAGCATCTGCCCTCATAGAACTTCCATTTTACTTGGGGGGGCGTTGCACACAAATGTATAGAAATAAGTATTGTTCGAGGAAAATTGAGGAGAGAGAGAGAGAGAGCACACACTAATAAATAGTGAGATTAGGGGGGGTTTCATGGAGAAGGTGGCATGTGAATTGAACCTTGAAGAAAAAGAAGGATTCTTAGAAGCAAAGATGTTGTGCATTCTACATATTGGGAATGGCTTGTTGGAATGCATGGGGCAGGGGATGGATTGTTGCATTTAAGGAACAGCTAAAGGTCCAGATTGACTGAAACGTCAAATTTGGGAAGAGAAATAGAATGAAATAAATTTGGAAAGGTAGGTGGGAGCCAGATTTGTAGAGGGCCTTAAATATGAGGCTGAGTTTGTATTTTATTCTTCAAGCAATGGAGGAATCACCGAAGATTTTGGAGGAGGTACATCACATGGTAAGATGGATGCCTTAGGAAGATTATATTGGTAGCTGTACAAAGAATGGATCAGAGAGGGAAAAGCCTGGAAACAGGGAGAATAGTTAGAAGGTGATGACAGTAGTCCAGACAAGAGTTGACAGGACTTGAACTAGGGTAATGACTGAGAAAGTCTGAAAGATGTTATGGAGGAAGACTTGATTGCATATGGGGGATAATGGAGAAGAAAGAACTGACTATGGTTGGACAGGTCTATTTTGACGCATTTTGCTGTCAGAAATGGTATACTTTTTCTCTTTAAAATGTATTTAAGCAATACAGCAGCATTCATTTTTATTTATTTATTTGGCAATTGGGGTTAAATGACTTGCTCAGGGTCACACAGCTAGTAAGTATCTGAGGCTAGATTTGAACTCAGGTCTTCCTAACTCCAGGGCTGGTGCTCTATCCACTGTGCCATCTAGCTGCCCCAGCAATGTTCATTTTTTAACATTCAGTTTGAGGAATGTTCCTAAAGCTATGTAAGGATTTTATGTATTAATTTTAATACCTCATGATGATCAAATTGAAACAAATGAGAAAGTTCACTGTTTATTGAACTGATTTACTTCTAGGATAAACAGTGTTTGGAATGTACTCAAGACACATTCCTGATTGGTGTTTATTATTTGATTAAATGTGATGTTCAAAGGTCACATTACGCAAGAGTAGGATATTATTTTATGCTAAAATACAATTGCATTTATCCCCATCTGTTTCATTCTATCTCTGTATCCTTTGTTACCACAAGGGAAATAAAACACAGGCAAGGGTAAAAACATGGATATATGATGGTAGTGCCTTGCCTTTGTCACTGGGCTTATTCAGGTCTTAGTGATAATACCTAGTTTTTATTCTCTCCAAGGGCTGAGGATAGAAGAGAATAAAGGAAGTGACATTTAAAGATTTTTAGTAATAAATGTTCACAAAACATTGACACAGCACATGACAAAGATTGTGGTGGTACCTTAACTGACCAATCAATCAAGCAGTAAATATTTATTGAGTGGACAATAATAAGATTATGGCAAGTGCCAAATGGGTGGTGCAAATATTAAGGGCTATTTATAAGAACTCACAGGAAGTTGAGATCTCTGTGGAATTGTGGTAATCACAGAAGGCTTCCTGGGGTAAGAGGGACTTGAGTTGGGCATTGAAAAAAATGGGTGAAAATGAAAACAAGAACTACCACAAAACCATAGAAAATGAATATTACAAAATTACATAGAGCAAGCATGATCTCAAAGAAGGGTTATGGAAAGACACCTCTGCCCATTCCTTTGGAGGGGGGGTGGGGTAGTTTACTGATGTGGAACATTGCATATATTGACAGATTTTTTTCAATGTATTGATCAATTTTGCAGACACTTTTTTCTCTCCCTCTTTTTTATTAAAAAAAAATCATTGTGATATAGTATGGGTCTCTAGGAGGAGATGAGAGGGAGAGATGCAGGGGTTAATTTAGGCTATATTGAAACAAAAGGTAACAATAAAGATTTATTTAAAGAAATAAAAATGGTTGGAAACAAAGAGAAAAAGCCATGCCACAAAAGATAAAAATGTTGTAAAACCCTGGATTTTCAATACCAGGTCTTTCCAGAGTGGGGGAGGAGGGTATACATTTGGTGAAAAACAAAGAACAGTGAGATGGGGAAAGTGATTGGTTCAGCATAGGAACTGAACCCAAAAGAGGACAATGGGTGGTATGATGCACACTAGCATTACTTCTAGCTCTTCCTCTTCCTTGTTTCCCTTTCTGTGCCTGGACTGTCCCAGATCCTTTCCATCTTAAACTTTGTGATGAACAGTTTCATTTCCCCAAACTAGTCAGTATAATTGATCTTTCTACCTCTAATCTTTTCCCATCCAATTCACCCTGTATCCCATTACCAGATCAGTCTTCTCAAAGCACAGATTTCATCATGCCTGCCCAAAAAAGTCTGATGCTTCCCTACTGCCTATAGGAGAACATCCAAATTCGTTAATCTTTCCAGATAGACCCTACAACACAATCTGGCCTCATCCCATTTATAGATTTTTCTTCGCATTACCCACAGCATCTCCCTAAGTGACATGTACACAGCAGGCACTCAGCAAAAATACTTCAATATTGGAGACCAAGTGCTCACTGCTTTGCACTCAGTGCTATATACTTAGGTCCTCGGCGAATATTTATTATTTAAGACCTTGAAATACCACTGTCTTTTTTCTCTTCTATCCTCATCCTCTGGAAAGAACAACTAGTTATTAGCACTAAGAGTTGAACAATCCCAGTGACAAAGGCATGGCATCTGGAAGCCATGGCAGGAACATCATCATTGAAGTCAATATTTGTTGCAGGTCTAATACTTTCAGTGCACTGTACTAGGCACCCTTGGGATTAAGAAGGAAAAAAAAGAGAGGCGTAAGACATGGTCCCTGTTCTTATAGAACTGGCACTATTTGAGGAAGCAGGAGGTATACATAAAAGGATAACTAATAATACAATGGCATATATACTATGTCAAAAGGAGATGGGGGCAGCTAGGTGGCACGAGGGATAGAGCCCCAGACCTGAAGTCAGGAAGACTTATCTTTGTGAATTCAAATCTAGCCTTTAGACACCGACTAGTTATGTGGCCCTGGGCAAGTCTTGTAACTGTGTTTGGCTCAGTTCCTCATCTGTAAAATGAGATGGAGAAGGAAATAGCAAATCACTCCAATATCTCTGTCAAGAAAAACCCAAATGGGGTCACAAAGAATTGGACACAACTGAAAAGGACTGAATGACAACAACCAATGGAGGGCACAGAAAATAAACATTATTAAAGTTCAAAGGAGGGAGATACAGATGCCTAGGGGCAATGTTTTACACTAAAACAATTATAGAGACACCTATGCCAACATCCTTAACTGGTGGTTTCTTAAAGATTTGATTTTGCAGAGACAAAGTTGTAGGGAGAAATTGTGGGAGGTAGGCTCGTGAGTAGAAAGAAAATAGTCTAGGCGAGGAAGGTGCCAAATTAGAGTGAGGTAGGTACTGAGACAGACCTGGAAAAGACCTGAGCTGGCTGAAGTGGGGAGTATTCTGAGCAGTTCTCTGCATAGATGTGGAGGTGTGGGGGGCGTGAATTGTGAGGCTAAGCCCAGGGGAATAGATTTCCACCTGGGACAGTCTCTAGAGATAGTCCCAGTGAAGCTGCAAATAGGCCTAAGGCAGCTGAACTGAGCTAGCCTGGGTAAGGAGCACTCTCAGAAAATTAGCAGAGATAAATCTAATTCAGAGTGGAATTTAGTAATTATCTATTAATGATATTGTGAATAAGTTTGGTTTGAAGCACCATTATGAAGACATGGTTATATTCCCCATTTCAAAGACAAGTAGGAACAATTTATGAAAGAAGGTTGACTAGGAATCTGTGAATGAAGTAGTTCTTTAAATTAAAAAAAAACTCCACAAACTTCCAAAATGATCTTTAGTAAGGAAAAGTTGTAGAAATGTTGCTGTAGATAATAGCTTCACCTATCTACTCTATGAGAGCTTCTGAATTTATTCTTTGTCCCTGTCCCTCCTTATTGTGGAGCTGAATAAGCTTAAAATAAATTTAAGTTGGTAGCACCTGGAATAAAAGGCCAGGGCAAGTTAAATGATGAAGAGGCCAGCTCAATTCAATGAACATTTATTAGCATACCTACTATTCCAAGGTACCATGCTTTCACAGTACAAAATGGATATTTTTTGTCAGATTTTAGGAAAATCTCCAAAATTTAATAATAAGATGCTCTAGATTTTTCCAATCTGTGCCTGCAATAGTCATATGGAAAACAGTTCAGTTAGCTGGTAGAAGAATCCTAAGAGGTATATTTTATACTCATCAAGTATCCTCTTCTTCCTTCTCTTCCTCTTCTCCCCAAGTCCCCTCCCCCCAAAAAATGAAGGTAGTTTTAGATCCAATAAATAAAGCGTGGTGCTGAGGTCACAGGTCTGGAGTATGTTTGATGAGTAAAGGTGAATTACTATAAAGATTATATATTAACTACTTAGTAATAATAAATGAAGTCATTCTCCACAGCTGTTCAGTAGAGTGGACAGAACTATTTTGTTTCCCTAAGTGCCTTGCACTCAGTAGATATTTAATAAGTACTTGCTGATTTGAGTTGAATTCATATCAGAAGATATGAACTCAAATCTGTCTTCTGCTACTTTCCGCCTCTATGACCCTGAAGATGGCACTAAGCTCTATAGATCTGTTTCCTCCTATATAAAATGAAAGGATTGGACTGGATGTACAACTAGTTGGCTAGAATCCTATGATTCTATTGCAACTTTTATGCCTCGGCATACTTTAGCATTTAAACACTTTTTTGTGTCATCTTTTTTCTCTTCCAGGTGCAATAAGTACCTGACACTTCCCAGTGGTGATAGAAGTTCACTCTTATAAACACTCAGGCTTACAAAGCTATCAAAAATAGAACTAATTTTATTTATAGTATGGTAATAGATGTGGAAAAGATTGGCACTGAAGACCATAAAGAATGAAGCCAACCCCTTTCTCCCCACTTGAGTATGCCTCTGCACCCTCACCCTTAAGACCTGTTGTTCTTTTCATGTCCAACTTTTCATGACCCCATTTGGGGTTTTCTTGGCAAAAATACTGGAGCGGTTTGCCATTTCCTTCTCTAGCTCATTTTACAGTTGAGGAAACTGAGGCAATCAGGGTTAAGTGACTTGCTCAGGGTCACACAGCTAGTAAGTGTCTGAGGCCAGATTTGAACTCAGGAAGATGACTCCTCCTGACTCCAGGTCCAGCACTCTATTCACTGTACCACCTAGATGCATTAACACCTCTGCTATCCTCCTATCTCACATTATTGCCCTTGGTGGAATTCCAGTGATATGCAAGTTCAGTGTTACACTTCCCATTGTTAACTGAGGTTGTGCTTAGACATTCACTACTCCAATCTGTCACAAGCACAGCTCTCTACTCCCTGGCAGAACTGTAGTTAATAACAATGACAATAATAATTAATTATAATTATAATAGCTAAAATCTATATAGTTAAAGTTAAATAGCTTACTATTTGCCAGGCACTGTGCTAAGTGTTTTATAATTATTGTCTCTCTTAATCTTCATAGCAACCCTGGGAATGAGGTATCTACCCTTCTAGGCTTTGGTAAGTGTATGAAGAAGCAGCAAAATAAAAGGAATTGGAAGTGTAATAAACATATCTGATTGAAATTGGGTCTCAAATTAGAACTGGGAAAATTTAAGACAGTTCTTTTGACCCTCTGGGTTGTTAGGATCCTTCAGATTACAAAGAACGCTAGGGAGGAGAAGATACAGAAACTGGGCTAAAAAGGAAAAAAAAAAGGTCATTCTCTTAATTTAACCATGCTCCGCAAAAGCAGTCTTTAACAGGATGTTGTAAAGACTTCATTTTGGTTATTGGCCAGCTAGACTTTCCCATCCTTCTGGCTCCAGCTGTCTGAGCTGCCAGAAAGCAAGCAGCTGTGCTGTCTTAAGCCCAGCGGGCCAATGCTGGCAAGATCTCAAGCAACTTAAAAGACCTTGTTGACTCCACTCCCTTACCTGGTTCTTCCTGTTTTTCCTGCTCTTGTCTGTCATCCCTATACATCTCTTGCTTTTCTCCATTGCCTACCTCTACCTGACAGCCTTTAGTTCTATCTTAGGTGCAAGGCATGTCTGCCAGTAGACATTCCCATGACTTAACCCTTGAGTGGATCTAAGCCTTCACCAAGGATGGTCTAACTTCTTCTCCTGCCTTGGTCCTATTCATTGACATGGTTCACATGGCAGAGAGCACCAGTTCCTCCATTCCTTCCTCCTTCCATCAGACAACCTAAGGAAAGAAAAGGTTAAAGACTTTTTTTTAAAAAAATCTATTATCTGATGATCCATCCTTCCAAATTGGAACCCAGTTCAAGACTTCTCAGGTATGACCTCTAGAATCATAGATTTAGAGCTAGAAGGGACGTTAGAGGACATCTAACCCAAACCTCTCATTTTGCAGATGAGTAAACTAAGGCCCAGAGAGGCTTAGGGAGCTGCCTAAAGTCATATAGCTATGGTAAGTAAGTGGAAGAGGGAGGATTTAAATCCAGGAGGTCTGACTCTAACTCCAGCATATTTGTGTATGTTCCACAGAACCCTCTTGTAGAAGCTGACTTGGCTTTGCTGGACTTTTCTGACTCTTGTTACACGTACCTTTCCAAAGACCTATCTTCCCTACCAGCGCAGTCACTGGTTTCCTCCTCAGCATCAAATTTCATCAGTTAGCATGACAATTCTCACCTGCTGCTGGATCACCATTCTGAACCTGGCAGTCAATATGATGAAAATATTGGATAAAAGGAATTCACATGGAGATAGCTGTTAGTGATTTAAGGTGCTAGCCTCTGAAGAGTATTTATATTTTAAAAGAGGGTAGCTAGAGAGGTAAATATTTAAAGCAAAGGAATCTATCATAATGGTAGAGTTTTAAATGCAGGAACAATAGGAAAGACCCTCTGGGGAAGGTTTATTGGTTTTGGGGAAAAGTATGTCACACCAGATTGTCAGTCATCTAACCTGGGGTTTATGGGTAGGGTTCTTCTCTGTATCCCTGCCTGCAAACACAAGAAAATCTGGGAATTTTCAAGTGTTCATCAAGATGATAAAAATTGGAAAGCATTTCCACAGTGGATCTTTTGAAAATAGATGAATAGAGGCGAGTTTTCCTCCAAGCAAGGGAGTTAAGCTTGGTAAAAGGCACTTAGGGACTTTTAAATATATTGTCTCATTAGATTCATTTATCTGAAAAGTGAGGATGAAAATACTTGTTCTATCTCCTTGATAGCATTTTTTGTAAATCAAATGAAATACTATATGCAAAATACTTTTAAAAATAGTGTTGTACAAATGTGAGGTATTATTATATGTTCATGCATTCTATTAACAGCATTAATTTTTATAGAACACATAATAGTAGAGTCCTATGATGTGGAGGTAACTAAATTAGGAAAGATGTAGTCCTATAATTTTTATGTTTCCCTTAAAGTTCTGATAAGACAGACAATAAAGGGCTTAACATATTCTAAAGCTTCCTTATATCTTCACAGAGGTAGTAGTAGTAATAGTAGTAGTAGTAGTTATATGGCACTTTAGAGTTTGCAAAGCATTTTACAAACAACAACTCTGAGAGGCAGGTGCTCTGATTTTTTAGATAAGGAAACTGAGGCAGACAGAAGTTAAGTGACTTGACCATGATCATACAGTCAGTAAGCATCTGAGGCCAAATTTTAATTCAGGCCTTCCAGAACTCAGGTCTGGTGCTCTATCCATTACGCTACCTAACACTATAGCTGGAAGGAACCTCAATAGCCATTTCATTTTCTTTACAGATAAAGAAATTGAGACCTAAGGAGATTAGTAACTTTCTCATTCTAGGTCACACAGATAGGGAAGGGGAGTGTAGCGGTTTGAACTCAAGTCCTCTGACTGCAGAGCCCATGTTCTTTCCCTTGCACAGTGGAGAACTCCTTTTTACTACCCTTATGTTACATTAAATGTGTTCCCCCTTCAAATTGTGTGTAAGTTGAATATTTGTAAATCAAGTAGATTAGTAAAGAGTCATATTGAAAGAAATTTCCTAGCTGAATCTTTTTTGAAAAATGTGTTAGGGAAGAGGGAAAAAGAATAAGCATTTATTAAGCACCTACTAGGTGTTAGATACTGTGCTAATCAGTCCAATTCATGGATATTGTAAGTTTACATTTTCATATATGATATTAGATTTTCTTAAAACTAGACATAGCTGTATCCAAGATAAAGAGCCAAAATATACACCCACTTGTGTAGAGCAAGTTGAAAGAGACTAAAAAAGAATCTCATAAAACCATTTATTAAAGAAGGATGAGATCTTTGAGGTTATTTAGTCTAATGCCCTAACATCACAAATGAATAAACTTTGAACTCCAAGGAGATTAAATGTCTTGCCCAGTTACATAGCTAGAAAAACAAACAAACAAGGGCAAAACTGGTCCTCTGTTGAAGGACCAAAACAAGAAGAATTTTATTTAACTCCTCACAAACTAGTCCTTTGTGGGCAATTACTGTGGTAATTAAAAAGAATCAATCAAAAGCATTTATAAAGTATCTACTTTGTGCTACTAGCAGTTGCTATACTAGCTACTAGACAAAGGTGAAAACAGTCCCTGCCCTCAAGGAGTTTCCAGTCTAGAAGAAAATGCATGCATACATACACAGATATGAAGACACAAAATTATATTCATACATATATGTACACATGTAGGTGCACACATATATATAGTGTGTATTGTTATGTATGTGTGTGTATGTACAAGATAGTTACTGTATGTTTGGCAGGGAGGGGGAAGGCATTAGCAGCTGGGAGGATCAGGAACACCACTATGTGGAATGTGGTCCTTCAACAGAAGCCTTGAGGCAAACTAGGGATTCTGAGAGACAGACATGAGGAGGGAGTGCATTCCAGGTATGGAGGATAGCCAGTGCAAAGTCATAGAGGTGGGAGAAATAGTGCCAGAGAGGAGGAATAGTTTCTATCCTTATGAAATACCACTTTCAGTTACTCATGTGACATTTATCATCAAATATTTATTGGTAGATGTCATTGTAAAAAGTACTGTTTCCCAAAACTGTGGTAATTTGCTGTATCTGAAACCTACCTACCACTTTATAAATGTGTTGATACCCCCAATTAGAATAGGAGCTCTTTGAGAGCATGGATTGTTACTTTTCTGTTTGTATTTCCAGGGCTTGGGACAGTGCTAGACAGTGTGTTATAGTAATAATAGCTAGGTATTTATATAGAACCTACTGTGCCAGTAACTGTGAATATTATTTCATTTTATCCTCACAACAACCTTGAAAAGTAGGTGCTAGAATTATCTCCATTTTATAGATGAGGAAACTGAGGCAGACAGAAGTTAAGCAATTTACCCAAAGTCACAGTTAATAAATGTCTGAGATTGGATTTGAACTCAGGTCTTCTGGCCCCACTCTATCCTTTGTACTATCCAAATTCCTCTAACCAAACAGACTTAAACTTGGAAACAGAGTTCTAATTTAAATGATATAAGCAGTTTATAGCTAATCTGGGTCAGAAAAATTATCATTTCTTGCATTCATAATGTCATCAGTATGAGCTGGTTGAAGGGGGCTTTTTCTCACTGATCAAGCAAATGCTTGACCCAGAACAATTACACAGGAGTTCTAAAGACAGAATTGGATACATTACTGTCCCTCTTCTAGACCAATGGTGTCAAATTCAAATAGAAATGGGGGCCACTGATTCATAATGACTGTTTTAAAATGTATAGTTATTTCTGTTTAATTGTATTTTTATTTACTTTGTTAAATATTTCCCAATACCTGGAGTGTTGCAGACTGTATGCCACCTGTGGGCAGCCTCTTTGGAATATGACTGAATCCCAAAGGAAACTGAATGAAATGTTAGACATCCCTTATGACACTTATAAAATGGATTCATGTCCTGGATTTCACAAGTAGAGGTAACTCAGATACATCCAAACAAAATTCATAGGACTCCAAATTAAGACTTTCAATAGTTTTCCAAATGTTCTTCCTAGAATATATAGAATAATCACTTGTTTAGATTCTTGAAACCTCCAGGTTCTTCACTGTTTTACTGTGATCTAGATTGGTAAAAAGAATCAAGAATTTGAAATCCTTTCTCTTCCCCTATGAATACCTTATTAGTAACAGTTGAATGAAGACAAAGAATTTTTCATTTTTACCACAGTAAATATCCTAGACTTTCTCTGATACCATATACAAATAGGAAGGGCCTTTCTCTTTATTTAAGTTCATCTTGAATAAAGTAGCATGCTAAAGAATAAAAAGGGTGAACTCTGAAGGTGCAATGATTGGAAACCCTTCTAGAACCTTTCTCTCTCTATATTTTAAAAGGTGGTCCTATTCTTTGAAGGCAGGATGTAGAAGCAGTACTTTCATTCCTATGGCAAACACAAACTTTGAAAAACACACCAGCTTATAGGATATACTCTTTTATTGGATTAACCAAAAATATAAATAAAAAGGGCTTTTGAAAATGGGGGTTTTTTCTTTAACTAGCTTTATCTCAATGTGTAAGCAGTAAATATAAATCAAAGGCCTGGCTGGGCTAGGGGCTCTTAGTAAAGTAATGAGCTTTGATGTTAGACTTTTGATAGTGCATGAGATTTTGGGTGGAGGAAGAGGCCCTTTAGGATTTGTTCTCATTTGACTGGCCTCACAAATACATACTACCCCCACTCTCACTGCCCCATCAAAAAATGCCCTGGCAGGCTATTCTAAGTAATCTGTTCCAGGCTGATTTTGTCCAGTAGCCACTTGAATGGTCAATCTTACAATGCAGAGAGATAGTCAACATTGGTGGAAAAACAAATCATAGGATGTTCAGTGAAAAAATGCCAAACCAAAGAACAGAGCTTGAAAAGCAAAATGATAATATTCTCTGGGAATAAAACTCATGGAAAGTTAGAGCAGAAAGGGACCTTAGGAATCATCTGGTCTGCCTCCCTCATTTAACAGATGAGGAAATTAAGACCCATTGAGATGAAAGGACTTATCTACAGTTGCCTAGTAATGAAAAGCAAACTCAGAGTCAGAGCTCTGATAAGGATCCAGGTTTTCTGACTTCCAATTCAATATGCTTTTTACTATTGTACTCTGCTTCCCTCTAATAAATTCTCACCTCTTTAAACCCTGTCTCCTTATGGTCCACTCTCACACCCAAGCATTCCATTTCCATTCCCTAACCCACCCCTCCCCATCCAACACACATTTTTCTGAATGTGTTGTTAATGGAAAATAAAAGGATAGAAGAAAAAAAAAAAACAAAGCATAGGCAAAAGACAAAATCAAGACTACAGTCCATATCAAATTACAGAATAGAATTAGAATCTGAAAAGATCCAAAGAAATTTTGTAACTAAATAACAGAAACTTTGTCTAATATTATTTATTTTCTCCAATTAAAAAACACTGATTAAAAATCCCACAGTATAAAATCGAGATATTTCTCACTTATTTGCTAGACCTATTTGCCCAACTTTGACTCAATTCTCAAAAAACAAAAACAATTAGTCTAGCAATGATTGATTTCATAACAACTTCATAAATCTGTATTCCCTCAACGCTTTCCAGGTACTATCCTATTTCTGTTGCCCTCTTTGGCTTCTAGAATGACATGGTGGTCAAAGGAAGCGATAGAAGGACACTCTCAAGGTCTGTCTTAAGAACTTTGGAATTGATTGTGTGACATGGGAGACTGGCACAGGACCACCCAGCATGGTGTGCCCTTAACAGAGAATGTGCTCTATGAGCAAAGCAGAATTGAAGTAGCTCAAAAGAAACATGAGATGCACAAATTTAGAGACTCTACCCCAAATGTTCACATCGACTATTTGTGCCCGACTTTTAGTAGAGCATTCCAAGCTCATATTGGTCTGATCAGTCACAGTTCAAAGCACTGTAACTTGTTTCTAACATAGTGATGTCATTTTGGTCCTCTTTGAGAAGGAAGGACTGAAACCAGTGCTTAGTACAGTGTCTAGCACATAGTAGGTACTTAATAATTGCTCATTGACAGACTGATTCATGCCAATGATGTCTTCCCCAGTTTCCCTTCCCCCTTCCTGGATCTTCCCTCTCTCTACTCCAAATCTTTTTAGATTCTATCATAAAATACTTTCTTCTTTAAGCTTCTAAAGGGATTTGCCATGAATTGTTAGTCCTTGATAAACCAGTTAGTCTTTGAAGAAGGTAGAGAGCTGCTTAGGAGAGGCTTTCTCCATTTATGCATGTTGTCTAGACCAGCAGTTTCCAACATGTGGACTGTGGACCATTTTTTGGGGGGGTAGAGGTTGGAATTATTACAAGGAGTCCTTAAATGTATGTGTGAATCCATAAAAAAACAAACCTACCTTTTGTAGATTGAATAAATATGTTGCACATATTAATATTTTGAAATATATAGATGCTTTTGATTAATAAAATACAAATTAATTTAAAATTATTGCCAAATTTACAGTAGCTTTTTGTCATTTTACACATTTCCTTAATCCATAAATCCCATGAATATTTTTACTGTCATGTGGGTGTCTGTGAAATTTGTTGACATCATTATCCTTAAAAAAGGATGGGAAGGTTGGGAAAAGGTTGGGAACCTGTGTCTAGACCAAGGGTTCTTAATCTGGATGCTGGTGGAAAGATTTCAGGGGTTCTATGAACTTGGATGAAAAAAATTATATTTTTATTTTCACTAACCTCTAACTAATTTTTAGCCTTTCCTTCAATTATCTTAAAATGTTTTTGAGATGAGGTCCATATGTTTTTGGAGGTAAGCTAGATGGCTATCAGGATAGAATGCTGGGCCTGAAGTCAGGAAGACCTGAGTTCAAATCTGGCCTCAGACACTTATAGACATTTATCCTATACATAGCTTCTTTGTACATAGTTGTTTACATGTTGTACATCCATTAGGCTGTGAGCTCCTCGAAAGCAAGAACTCTTTTACTTTTCTTTGTATCCTCAGTCCCTAGCATAGTGCAGGGAACATATCGTGGATGCTAAATAAATGTTTCTTGACTGACTGACTATTGTGTCAGAGGATCCCTCCCTGTATGAAGAGTACACCAGAGGGATCTCTGACTTGCTGCTTCCTTCAGTTGGTAACCTGAAAATTTCAATACCCAGCACTCCTACCAAGGGGAGCTTTCAGGTCTCCTTACATATACTTAGGATTACAAGGTGTTAAATAATTAAACACTATGCCCAAAGGACTATAAAACTGTGCATACTCTTTAATCCTACAATACCATTACTAGGGTTGTGTCCCAAAGAGATCATAAAAAAGGGGAGAGGACCTACATGTATAAAAATATTTATAGCAGCTCTTTTTGTGGTGGCAAAGTATTGGAAATTGAGGGAATGCCCATCCGTTGGGGAATGGCTGAACAAATTGTGGTATATGATTATGATGGAATACTATTGTGCTATAAGAAATGACGAGCAGACAGACTTCAGAAAAACCTGGGAAGACTTACATGAACTAATACTGAGTGAAGTGAACAGAACCAGGAGAATGTTGTACACAGTAACAGCAACACTGTGTGATGATCAACTACAATAGACTTAGCTCTTAGCAATACAATGAGCCAAGACAATTCCAAAAGACTCATGATGGAAAATGCTATCTACATCCAGAGAAAGAACTAATTAAGGCTGAATGCAGATTGAAGCACACTATTTTCACTTTCTTTTTTTGCCGTGGTTTTTTCCCTTCTGTTTCTTCTTTCACAACATGACTAATGTGGACATGTATTTGATATGATTGCACATGTATAACCTATATCAGATTGCTTGCTGTCTTGGGGGAGGAGGGAGGGTGGGAGGAAGAAGGAGCAAGAGGAGGGAGAAAATTTTGGAACTCAAAATCTTATAAAAAATGAATGTTGGGGAAAAAAAAGAAAAGCATGGGGTGGGGGGTGGGGATAAATAAATAATAAAACACTCCTGGTGGCTTACATTTAGACTCTGGTCAGGGCCCAGCAAGAAGGAAAGATTCAAATCTGAGCCTATAAAGAATAAAGATTTCTCCCCACCTCTACCCCTTCCCCTCTGGTGGACCAGCTTTCTCCCGTGCCAGGGACTTGACAATCCTTATGTCTTGTAGTACCACTCTGGGTCTGGCACTAGCAGGGAGAAAGACCTACGGTTCACTCCTCCATGTTAGTTCTTTGCCAGTGCATTGCTTTTTCCCCAACAGTGCCCCTTTTGTGTTCTAGTTCCCATGGTGCTCCTCCTCTGGCATCTCTCCTCTGTATTGGCTTCTTTCCACAGTGTTCTATCATTGCTGCTCTCCATCTGTTGGTGATAGTAGCTTCCAGGAGTCTAACTTTGGAGCAGTTGGTCTATGGAATTGTTATTACATGTCAGTGTTTCAGACCTTTCATTCTTTAGTGGCCAAAATACTTCTTGGCTATTTATAATTCTGATATTTCGCATTCAAGTCTTATAGTACCACTCTCCAAATCACCTCAAGAGTTATGTGGATGTGAAAAGAGCTTCCATTTGAATCTCTCCAAGGAGTCTCTATTTTCCATTCCTGGTCATATGATACTGAGTTGGAACTGTTTAATTTTTCCCTCCCCTAGTTTCTGGATAGGGTATCTTATTTGATCTGCATCTCCTAATAAGCCTTTGGGAGGGGGTGGTGATTTGAAAAGACACTCTTACTCCTTTTCATCGACCTTTCTCCCTTCCTTACTCTTCCAGGAAAGCTGGGCTAGACTATGCAAATACCTTAAAATGCTACTCAGAGCTCCGCAAAACAAGGGGGAGTGAAAGAGGGAGATATTTGAAGTTCCCAAAACACTAGCCATAGTTCACATTGGAGAAATCTTTCATGAACAGAAATCTTTGCAGGCCAATCCTGTCTCAGGCTGGTCCTGTGGCTCAGGATTAGGGTCAGAATGAAATAAGACTCTCATAGACCACCTAGTAGTTAACAAAAGGAGGTTTACTTTACTATAGCTTGGAAAGGATAGTCAGCAAGAATAGAATATTGATTCAATTGATTTCATTTTCTTATGTCTTTGTTGGCCAGATTGGTGCCTAAGTCAAGGCTGAGAGAAGTGCTCCTGACTTCTGGGCTGGCTTTTGTACTCCTGAAGGTAAACCATTGTTTCAGCCTTTGCCCCCTGGACCACTTATGTCTTAAGTATGATTCCAGTACCTCTTAAGGGAGTACTAGACTGGCCTTTGTAGGGTTGGACCTTAAGAAAAGCAATCCTAGCCCATGTGGCAGTTGTTATAGTAGATATTATTCCTACCATACAAGTGAATGCATGTTCAAATGATAATTCCCTGAAGCATTTTGGTGGAGCAAATTCTGATGCTAATAAAGTCCTGCCTGCCTGCCTGCACACCATGATCTGTTTCTTCCTGAAAGGTAGTGTTGTCATGGGTACAGAGGAATCAAGAGCAGTAGTAAAAAACGAAAGAAAGAAAGAAAAAAAAATATGAGGAATTACTAGTTTTTAGGGAAAATAATTGAACAGGTAAAACTTAAACACAAAAAAAATGAGAGTGAATAAAAACAAATAATTTTTAAAATCATCTTATTCTTGTCTTACTTAGACCTTCTCTCATCCAATCTCTTTAAATCTTCCTCTTCAATATCTCTTTACTCTTCAAACTAAATACTAGGTAATCTTGAACTTCATTGTTTTTCAGAAGTTTTTTTTTTTTGGCTTATTCTGTGTTTGCTATATTTCCTTGAATGGTTGTAATTAGATTCTCCTTAGTTTTTTTGTTTACAAGAGCAGCGAAGTGAGTTAATTAGCATTTACTAAGTGCTTCGGCTCTGTGCTAAGTCCTAGAGAGCACAAAAGATACAAAAAACCAGGGCCCGTTTTCAAGGAGCTCACAGTCTAATGGGAAAGACCACATACAAATAACAATGTTTAAACGAGCTACATGCAGGATCAGTTAGAGATAACCAACCAAGGGAAGTCACTAGAATTAAGAAGGATTGGGAAAGGTCTCTTGCCCAAGGTGGGGCTTTAACTGAGCCTTGAAGGAACCAAGGAAACCAGTAGCTGGATATGAGGAGGGGAACAGACGGTGAAAACAATCAGAGTTGGGAGATGGAGTGTCCAGTGACGAATAGCAAGGAGGCCGGTGTCACTGGATTGCAGGATACTTGGAAGCGAATGAAGACTCGAAAGATAAAAAGGGTCCAGGTTAAGAAGGGCTTTAAAAACCAAATACAAGACTTTATATTTGATCCCGGAGGTAATAAAGAGCCACTGGAGTTTATTGAATGGGGGCGGGGTGATGATCAGTCCTGCATATTAGGAAGATCAATCTGACAGCTGAAGGGAGGATAAATTGGCATGGGGAGAGACTTGAGGCAGGGAGTCCAACCAAGCAAACTATTGCAATAGTTCAGGCATAAGGCAATGAGTGTCTACACCACGACGGTTTTAGCGCCAGAAAAGAGAAGTGGAGGAAGGAAAGATGTCTAGAAGTTAAAAACTACAAGACTTGACAACTGAAAAGTAAAATTGAAATTGAGCCCTTATCCATTAAATTCACTGGCTGAAAGTAAATGATTTGAACCATTCAGACCAGAAAAACTCTCTTCAACTTTATATCTTTTTTTTTGGTCTTGTCTGAACATTTGGATAAATTGCTCCAGTTCTCCATTTTATTTTGCCCTTGTTGACACATCCTTTCTGGTCGCTAGGATGCCATGTGGTGAAATGACAAGTAATATGAAAAACTCAGAACAAAAGCCCCACTTCTCCTTCCAGAACCACCTCTGTCTCTTCCTGAATTTCTTAGATAATTGCTTCAAACCTACTTTGAGATGGTGATTTAAATCAATCCTAAGTCATCTGCCAAATTTCAGAGCATAAAGCAATATTCCTCAGAATTTAAATGTTGTCTTTCTACAGAAAGTACCTGAACCATTTACATTCAGAATAGACTTAGTACCCTATGTGGAAAGTGAAATAACTCATCCTTTTCAAACTTGTGCCAGACATCAAGCCAGCAAGCTACCTACTGGGTATTGTTCAAAATCCAACTTTCAAAAAGCAGGAAAAAAAAACAACAAAGCAAGAAAGGAATGAAAGCAGAGGTTTCTGCAGAGCAAATGCTTGCAAAAAAAAACAAAACTCTGGTTGTCATGGAAGAAAATCCCATTTTCATGGTCCTATGCTAAGCTCTTTATTTTTATTTTTTAACATACTGAGTCAAATTCTGTCAGGGCTCATCTTATTTCTTAGAGGTATGGTAAGTATTTTTGTAATTTTGGAGGATGAATTAACTTAGGTCACTATGATGTTAAGTATAATAGAACTTTTTATGCAAAACACTAATGTTGGAAGACTAGGATTTCATTCATGTCACAAGCTTTCTCTGTTCTACTTAGTGAGCTGTATTAAATGGGAAGCATGTTTTGCTCTGGAGTGTAAATGAATCTATAATATAGTGAAGAGTTTTAGATATGTAAGAATTTGACAGTAGTAGCCTGGTGGATAAGCCTTACTTACTCATGCACCAAATTAAATAATACCAGCTCCATGAAATCATTCCTGATTCCCATTGGCTTGAAACTGAGTGGGATGTTGGCCTGGATATTACCATACTCATTTCATTGCCTTGCCTTTGTATTACTTGTTTGTTAATAAGCCAGGTCTATGTCATCAGCACCTGTCTATTCGTGTCAAAGAAAAGAGCTTTTTGTTCTTATTTTGTGGAAAAACCCAAGGCCTATCAGAATAATCTTGAGCTACTGGGAGCATTGAATGAGATATTTGTATATAAAATATTTTGCAATAATAAAACTTCATGAATGTTAATTGAAAAAAAATATAGGAAAGGATATTTTCTGGTAGTAAAAGTAGAAATAAGAATGTCATAATCCATCCAATTTGGGTTGGGAAGAGCAAAGACTAGGGGTAAGAATATGTGTATGGGGGACTGCCTCACCTCCTTGTTTCCAACCCAGTGTACCATTGAACTAGAAGCTTGGAAGCTGTATTTTATATACAAGGGGCATGTAAGTAGAGAATACATTGGGGATGATGTATATTCATTATTAGAATCTAGTTTTTGAACTTTTAATAAATTCTTCTATGTCGAATTATAAATCAAACTGTTACTAACAAGTCTTAGGATTTATTTTTACTCATTGGTCTTAACTAATAGCAATTGTCCTTTTATGACTTCAGTATCAACTTACTTTTAGCACCTTGACGGCAGCATGTACATGTAGATTTGGAGCTGTTGTTATTAGAGAGAGTCCCTTGAGATTGGACTTGGTCCATCATGTCAGAGGTCAGGGTCTGATGTATGGGGTGCATTTTGGCTTTAGTGCTTTTCTCTAATAATAATTTCAATGGTTTATGGGCTCTCCCAGAGTCTCTCTTCCAGAAACATCAGACTCTAGCTCATGTCTTTAAAGGGCCCTCAACATTCCTCTAAGCACGAAGGCTAACAAAAACATTAAACATAGAATAATTTTATTGAAGGCATAATGAACACAGAAAAGAACTCATATCTGAGCCCTTTGCAAAGCAGTAGAGACCCTTCCATTAATCTGTTTTGCTGTTCAACTCATGATCCCCAAACATTTCCTTAGTGAAGTCTCTGACTCACAGGAGGAATTTTAGATCCCGGTGCTGATGCAGCATCCCCATCTGGTGCTGGCTTCTTTTTTGTGGGGTGGGGTGGGCAGGAAGAGTTAATATTGAGCCAGTGGTCTATGGTGGTTACCTCACTTTAGCATTCCCAGATCTCAGTGCAGTACTAGTAGTCTGTATGGCTCCATTCCTCTGGTTCACAGCTGACCTTACACCCATACTCTACTGGGTCAGCTCTCCATTTTTGTCTATGTGCCCTATCCCTTTCCAATATGTCACCTAAAGTTGTTCTCCTTCCCCAACATTTCTGACCTAAAAGCTCTCTTCTCTGTCTTCTGCATGCATCTTTGCTTCTCCTCAACCCCAAGCAGAATAAGAAGGATTGTCTTAAACTCCTATTCATATATATTCACTAAACCTAAATGTTGGTTCCTGACCTACTACCCAAGTTTGGAGAGAGAGAGAAGCAATCTTGGTACCAAAAGGAGGTCAGGTTAAAGGTCAGCAGATCTAATCTACTCTTTCAGTCTCAGAAAGCGAAGCACCAAGGTTATTTGCAAGGATCTAGTGGCCAGAGCCAGGGGCAAGCTAGGTGGCACAGTGGATAGAGAGCCAGGCCTGGAATCAGGAAGACTCATCTTCCTGAGTTCAAATCTGGCCTCAGACACTTAGTAGCTGTGTGACCCTGGGCAAATCACTTCACCCTGTTTGCATCAGTTTTCTCATCTGCAAAATGAGCTGGAGAAGGAAATGTCAAGCCACTCTAGCATCTCTGTCAAGAAAACCCCAAATGGGGTTACAAAGAATCAGCCTGACTGAAAAATTACTCAACAACAATGACCAGAGGCTTGATGAAAGTTGAAAGGAATTTTCTCACCCTAATCCAAATAGGAATCAGATGTGAAGGAGGGGCAACAAGGAGGAAACAGAGTCATTCAGAAAACAGACTTGATAAGATTTTCTGTGGGTTGTCTGGGTGAACCTATGGGTCTTACTTAAAGGCGCTGGAATGGTTCTGAGCTTTGGACACAAAAAGACAGATGACCATTCCCCTCTAGGGAAGTGACCACAGAGTAGCTCAGCAGAGAATCAGAAGGTGTCTGTAGATCACTGAAGCACTATAGTACAGCATAGACTACACCTGCCTAGCAGATGACCTGAAGAGAGTAGCAGAAGATATCAGTGGCTCTCTGGGGAAGTAACAAGCAGCAGTTTCAGAGGCTCCAGTGGGAGGCAACAGGAAGAGAGAGTTGCCCTATGAGTGTGGTTGTCAGGATTCCTGGGCTAGTCATATATAACATTTTCCTTTATTGGGCTCTTGATAAATCTCAATCACTTACATTTTATGTTACAAGTTCTTGTACTAGTTGCTTAGTTGAGTGATACGAAACTCAAACAGAAATGAGGGTCACCAAACTGTATATCACAATCCCTGTGGACCGCATATTGGCTTAGTTTTAAAATGTAACATTTTCTATGTTTTATTATATTTTTATTTATTTTATAAATATTTGGCAATTCAATTTTAATCTGGTTCAGGCCACACTCAGGAGTGTTGTGGGCCTCACGTAGCCCCTGGCAGCATGTTTAATACCTCTGACTTAAAATATCTGGTCCTCGGTTTCCTTAACTGTAAAATGAGGGGGTTAGACTAGATGACCTCCAAAATGCCTTCTGGCTCTAAATTTGTGAGCCTATGATCCAAAGTTCCTTAACTTAATTTCAATTTTTTTTTTTGTTAAATCATAGAGATTAGCAAACTTCTAAAGAGAGATTCTTTTTTTATTTTGAGGTTCTTCCACAGCCATCTCAAACACATGATAAAAGAAATCCATATGTAATCCAAGAAAATTATATTGGCCAACCATTTCAAAACTTCCTCTCCGAACAGTCACAGAATCATAGGAGTAAAGATAGAAGGGCTCCCTAGAACAGTCACTCCAACCCACACATCCCAACATTCCCCACGTTCACACAGCAGATAGGTAGCCATATGGATTCTGTTTGAAGACATCTGGTGGCAGAGAATTTAGAACCTTCTGAGGTAGCTCATCCCAATTTCAGATAAAGCTAACTTTGAAGAAAAATTTAGCTTACATCAGGCCTAAATTTCTTTACTAGTTTTTCAGCCTGATAAACTGCCTTTGACAGTGGCCCAAAGGGGACTTTTTTCTTTTTAACAAGTTTTTATTGATGTCTTCTGTCTCTTACAATATCATAGTTATACTCAGTATCCCTTCTCCTCTCCATCTTGGAAAGCTATCCATGCAACAAATTGAATTTTTTAGAAAGAAAAAAAATTAACACAACTGAGCAATACACTGAAAAAAAAATCCCAAAACAGGCACCATCTGTAACACCTATGAACCTCCTACCTTCACAGATGTGTGAGTTGGAGGAGTTCTCTCATGGCTCTTCATTTGAGTAATGCTTGGTCTTTATAATTTTATTACATTCATTTTGGATTTTTTTGATATGTAGTTATCAAAGGGGATATGTTGTAAGACAATCATAGTAAAGTAGAAAGACTGCTGACTCTGAAGTCAGAGAGTCTGGATTCTAATCCTGCCTCTGATGCTGGCTATTTTGGCGGCTCTGAACAAGTCTCTAAACTTCAACTATTCTATGAGGGGATTGGGCTAGACAGCTTCTGAAGTCCCTTCTAACTCTCAATCATCATTCTTAACTTTAGCTTCAAAATTATTAGAGGTATGCCTTGAATACTGGTCACTTTTTCTTACTTTATTGTCCATTCATTTATCTGAATCCTTTTACAACTAGCTGCATTTTTTTAACTATATTATTCCAAGGGATGAGATAATACATTTCTTTGATTCAGCCTCCAATTAGAAGTGAACCAAGGAGGTTTAGGTTATCCTATTAAGTTACGTAATATTTATTTGCTTTTCTATTAATGAAGTACTTCATGTTATTTGCCCATCAATGGTCTCTTTACTTTCACTAGTCCTTTCAATCATCAGGAAAGGAGACTTGTCTTGGCTACTCAATGGAAAACAAAAGTATTTGAAAAGGTAGTCAGCTGATATAGTGAAAAGCGGATTTCTCATGAAATCTGGAGACTTAGGTTTAAATTTGGCTTCAGACACTTGGCTGTGTGACCCTGAGGAAGTCACTTAGGCCTTGTTTCCTCATTTGTAAAATGGGGATAATAATTGTTGCACTACCAACTTCATAGGATTATTGTGAAGAAAATACTTTCTAAACCTCAGCAAGGTGTAAGTTTGAAAGTCAAGAGATCTGGGTTGTGGTCCTAGTCTGGCTACTAATTATTTGTGCAGCTTTGGGTAAGTAATTTCATTTCTGTGGACCTCAGTTTCCTCATCTATAGAGAAAGGGACTTGGGCCAGGCCATCACTAGGATCACTTCCATTTCTAACATTGTTTTTCTCTGACTTTTAGAAATGTAAAATTGAATGAACCTAAGGTTTTCTTGTTGTTGTGTAGTCACAGTCAGAATTGTGTTTCCTCTGTTCTCTGGAAGAGGTGTTAATGAGTATGGAAAGCTGCCTAGTAGGAGGGAAAAGGCAGAGAAGCAAGGGGCCAAAATAACTCACAAACTAGACAGTCACCCAGAAAACAGACAAGACACAGCAACAGAGAAGGAACCCCGGGGCTAAATGAGTGAGACCATAAGTCTCTTTCTTTACTTTCTTATGTCCCCAACGCACAGAGTTCAGCTCTCTCCCCCATGGATAGACAAATTTCAACCATGGTACGGCAGAACATTTAATTTAAGTCAAAGAGAGACCTGGTTTTAAAATACAGCTAAGATCATGATGTGAAGAAGTCATACTAGGACAATTTTTGTAAATCACCCAATGACTTTGGATTCGAGGAGTTGACAACATTGTATAAAATCCAAGAAAATGGAATTGAAAAGGGACTGTGACAACACCTGTTAAAAGAAAATGTCTGAGCTGCCTACATAGGGAACTGGATGTTTTCACTTTGGAATTTCCAAACCAGGCCAAATCTGGCTCTTGGAACCACAGAGCTACCCCTGGCATCAATAGGGGCAGTGTCTCTCCATTTTGAAAACAGAATTTGTACCCAAGCATCTGTCACTGTTTTAATATGATTGAGTTGCTGTGTCTGATGACTTACTGTAAAAACATTCCAGCCCTAGGTACCATATTAACTAATAAACTCCTTTGTTTTTGGCATTTTTATTGTGATTTGCTTGATCTACTTAGAATAATTCCACCATGGATGTTTGCTCAGCTCTTACATTTGAGGAATCAAAGTGATTTAAGCCATTTGTCTTTTGCTTATTGCTGCTGTTTCCAGTAATAAATCCAGTTCCCCATGTAGCTAGTAAGTAAATGGTGGCTAAATCATGAGTGAAAACAAATTATATCAATAGCAAGCATCTTTTTTATTATATGTCATATTTCTGTACTGAAAATACAGCTTCTTTTGAGCTTTTTTCTCACTAGTCTTACAAACACATAAAAGTTGATATATATCAACATTCAAATTTATATTGAGTAAAGTTAAGAAATGCAGTTGATTTTGAAGCATCTTTTCTCCTTGAACAACTTAGACAACTTAATTAGATCCGTCAGAATACAGTTGGCAATGTATCCATTATTTTTTTCTTTCAAAAATTTTTTCCCCTCTGGAAATTTTTTCAAAGCAACAAATCCCTGGTAACATCAAAAAGATTTTGAGTAATTGCTTTTTCACCAAAATGTTTTCTGTGGGCAGTAGACTTCTTGAACAAGCCCTCACTCTATTCCTTTGGTACTCATTGATATTTTTCTTAAATAATGATGCATGTGGCTGTAATAGAATAACTTTCTGGTGTTCTATTGAAGTTAAGAATTCCTTTTTGAGCATGCTTTTAAAACCAGAGAATCACAGGTTTAGAGTTATAAGGAAGCTCAGACATTATGGGATCCAACCCTTCAGGAAACTGAAGGGTTAAATTGCTTTCCCAACATAGAAAGTAGCAGAGCAAACATTTAAAGACAGGTCTTCTAACTCTAGATGGAATCTTCTTTCCCCTTAACTACATTGCCTCTCTGAAAAAGTATGTCCCAGTGTATTTATAAGGAAACCCAGGGTTTAAAAAACTGTAAACATAATGTAAAAACACTATGGTTTTGATAGCATATCATCAATTATTGGCACAGCATAATAACTGTATGACTATGTGCTTTACAAGGGGCAAGAGAGGCTAAACAAAGGGAGGAAATTCTTCTAACTTTTGTGTAGAAATGTTTACCCTCAAAAGGCATGTGACATAAAAGATACTACAATCAATATAAAGTATAACTTCTTAAAAAATTCCTGCTCCCTTCCCCCCATATTCTTTCTTGGTCAATTTTGTAAAACTGACATATTTATTTACTAAGGAGTCTCCTCCTGTTTTCCCACCAGATGAAGGATTTTCTGAAAAGTAACAAAATCATTAAGCTGAAGGAGAAAGCCTATTTTAGGCAGAAGCTGAACAATTAGGAGAGAGTGTAAGAATCTAAGCAAAAAGACAGAACTGTGAAACTTGTGCTTATTTTCCATTATTAGGAAGGAAGAAAGCAGGCATTTATAAAGCACCTACTATGAGCTAGGAACTATGCTAAGGGCTTTATAAATATTATCTCATCTGATACTATTATTATAATAATACAATATCTGTTTTGTAGTTGAGGAAGCTGAGCAAGCAGAGGTTAATTGACTTGCCCAGAGTCACAAAGCTAGTAAGTACCCAAAGGTGAATTTGAACTCAGGTCTTCCTTGCCCCAGGACCAGTGATCTAGTCACTGTGCCACTTACCTGCCCAGCAGTGTTATTAGAAACAATTCAATATGCAGGCCCTCTGCATACCTCCCTAAATAGGAGTGGGAAGCATTAATGAATTTATTAGATACTTCTGCAGCAGTTTTTCTGTTCTCTTCAAAAAAAAAGGCCATAACGGGGGTTGTCGTTGTTCAGTTGTGTGATCCCATTTGGGGTTTTCTTGGCAAAGGTACTGGAGTGATTTGCCATTTCCTCCTCTGATTGTTTACAGATGGGGAAACTTAGGCAAACAGGGTTAAGTCATTTGCCCAGGGTCACACAGCTAGTGAGTGTCTGAGGCCAAATCTGAACTCAGGAAGATGAGTCTTTCTGACTCCAGGCCTGGCACTCTATCTACTGTGCCACCTAAATGACCCTAAACTAGGGTAGTCTAGGGATATGGACCACCCCCATGGTTGAGGTTGCTAGTAACTCCATGAGGTCATTCCTCTTGTGTAAACAGTGTACCCTGGCACATCCAGGGCAAATGGACTCAAATCAAATACTTAGTGAAGATCTGATATGGGTCTACCTACTGGAGTAAAGTCTTAGTGTAAGGCATTGTCTCTGCCCGGCTTAGGGTCTAGCTGAGAAGATAAAATGAACACACTGGAAACAATCAGAAGACAATTTCACACTAGCCCTCTCAGAGCTGACTATAAGCTCAGCAGAAGTTTCTAGAAGGGAAAGGGGCTGCAGAGGCCAGGGAGATCTTCATGGAAACCATAAGGGCTAAGTTGGGCATTAAATTATGGGTAAGAGTTAGAGACCGAAAAAAGAGCATTCTATGTTGCAAGTTGGGAGGTTTGGTGGGAAGTGGGGGTAGGGTAGAGGGCCCAGGATGCTTGAGAATAAAGTGGGGAGGGGTTACTTTTCCTGCTTTCCCAGTTGCTGTGCACAGCCTTTTACTTCTAATACTCCATTGCCTAGAGAAATGAGACTGTAGGGCTGCCCTGTTCCCCTGTGGGCCCAGGAGGATTCATAACTAGCATGTATGCCTGTGTGTAAAGGGGAGAGCTGGCCCACTGAGAGATGTCTTTTTTTTATTGTGTTCTCCAAGAAGAATCACAGTCTTCAAAGACAGGCAGGGAGGTAGCCGTAATACCAGCAGGCCCTGCCACAGTACCTGAATGGATCTAAGTCTCAGGCTCTTAAAGGGCCCAGTGATTACATGGCTCAAGAATAAGAGATTAGACCAGTTTGGTCTTTGCACAACCACTGCTGATAGTCAGGTTATTCCACTGTGGAGCTTTTACATGGTACGGTAGCCATTGCTGACTGCACAAAGGAGAAAGCCCACTATTCATCAAAAGAAGAGCAAGCTAGGCTTTGGGAATCGACATGGGTTCAGAATCTAAAATACAGAGACTCCTTGGGTGCTAAAAATTCAAAGATGTAAAATTCAGAGGCTGGTGTGTTAAAGTGGGGAGGGGAGAGGAAGCCAAAGAGAGTAAGGGGGACAAGCAAGAGAGGGAGACAGTCAGCATTTATTAAGCACCTACTATGTTCCAGGCACTGTGCTAAGTGCTGGGGATACAAAAGGGAGTAAAAAAGGGCAAAAGACAGTCCATTCTCTTGGAGCTCACATGCAACATGCAAACAACTATGTACCCAAGAAGCTATAGTACAGGAGAAATTGTAGATAATCAACAAAGGTAAGGCACTAGAATCAAGGACTTTTAGAAATAAAAGTTTTCCTCTTGAAGATGGGATTTTAGCTGGGATTTGAAGGGAACCAGGGAAGCCAAGGAAATGGAAATGAGGAAGGAGACCATTCCAGGCATAGGTGAGAGCTAGTAAAAATGTCTGGATTTGGGAGATGCACTGTTTTGTTTGAGGAACAGCAAGGAGGTTGAGTGTAACTGGATTGCAAACTACATGGAGGGATATAAGGTGTAAGAAGACTGGAAAGATAAAGGGGGGGGAGGCAGGTTTTGAAAAACTCTGAACACCAGAGGATTTTATATTTGATCTTAGAAGTGATAGGGAGCCACAGAATTTATTGGGGTGTGGGGGTGACAGGGTCAGATCTGTACTTTAGGAAGATCACTTTGACAGCTGAGGATGGACAACAGTGGGAAAAGATTTGTGTCAGGGAAACCAGGCAGCAGGTTATTGCCATGGTACAGGAGGGAGGTGATAGGGGCCAACCCAGGGTGGTAGCAGTGTCAGAGGAAAGAAGGAGCATGTGTGAAATATGGTACAGAAGTAAAATTGACAGGCCTTTGTAACAGATTGGATCTGAGAGTGAGAGAGGGCAAAGAATAGAGGGTGACATCTATGTTACTAGCCTGGGTGACTAGGAGGCTGATGGTGCCCTTAACAGTAATAAGAAAGTTAGAAAGAGGGGAGAGTTGGGAGAAAAATAATGAGTTCAATTTTGGACATGTTGAATTTAATATGTGTACAGGACATCCAGTTTAAGAAGTCTAATAGGCAGTTGGAGATGAAAGACTGGAGGTCAGTAGAGAGGTTAGGAGAGGATAAGTGGGTTTGAGAATTATCAGTATAGAGATGATAACTGAATTCATGGGCACTTCCCTTTCAAGGTATTATGGGTGATATTTAAGCTAAAAGAATCACAATTTTCAGTTTCCAGTCTGTAAAATAAATAATATACTCTATAGCTACACAAAGGTGTTATATGAATTAAATTTGGATTATTAAAGTGCAAAAGTATATCTAATTAGCAGTTGCTTTGACTTCTATACAATTTTGAATAATAGCACGATATTAAGGAGGCTTGACCTGGGTTTGACAAGAGTTCACAAAGTATGACTCTGGAGCAGTAGATCTTAGGATGAGAGGGATTGAGTCCAATGGCAAAACTCTTCCATAGCTGTTGAATATCTTTATTGATTTCTTGTCTTGTTTTTACATTACCTTTATTTCCAGAATATATCCCTTATCACTCCATTAAGCCATTTTTATTACAAAGATTTAGAAAGAGGAAAAAAAATTATTAAAACCAGCTACTGTAGCAACTATGTCTGACAATATATGCAATATCCTAGACCCATAGATTCCCACATCTGGATAAAGGGAAAGGGGGTCCATTTTCTCAACTTTTCTGAAGGCCAAGCTTGGTCATTAAAATCACATGGTGCTCTTTTTGTTGTTGCTATTGGTTGGTTGTTCTATTTAAGTTGTCTTATTCAATGCATAGATTGTTTTCCTTAATCTGCTTACTTTACTTTGTATCAATTCATATGGGTCATATAAGTCCCTTGCTTCTCTGAATTGCTCCTTATTTACTTATAGCACTGTAATATTCCATTATATTTATGTATGACAATTTATTTAACCATTTTCAAAATGGTGGGCACCTATTTTGTTTCCAGTTCTTTGCTATCACAAAAAAAAATGCTGCTATGAATATTTTTTTATGATACGAGACCTTTCCTTCTGCCTTTCACATTTTCTTGGGGTATATGCCTAGCAGTGTTATTTCTGGATCTAAAGGTATAGGTATTGCAGTTACTTTAAAAAAAAGAACAACCAACCGTAATTTCAAACTGCTTTCCAGAATGGTAAGACCAACTGACAGCTCCACTTACAATTTATTATTATAGCCAATATATGCTTTCCCTTTTGATCTTAGATATAATGATTTTGTTTGTGCAAAAGTTTTTAAATTTCATATAATTGATCTGCTATTGGTAAAAAAGAAATAATGATCTGCTTAGTGCATTTTCTCTAAAAATATTCTAATTAGATGGGTCAAGCAGGGCCTGAGGAACTTTCAGCCTAGAGGCCCCATGTGATCTTCTAGTTCTTGGGTGTGGCCTTTTGACTGTGTCCAAGTTTTACAGAACAAATCCTTTTTAGGGATTTATTCTGTAAAGTTTAGATTCAGTCAAAGGGCCACACTTGAGGACCTAGAAGACCATATGTGGTCTCAAGGCCACAGGTTCCCCACCCCTGTAGTATTTGCCAGGGTGAAGAAAAGGCCTATCCAGGTGGCTTTTGGGGCTTATACCCCATGAAAGTCAAACCAGAGCGTTGCTGTTAGAGCTTAGCTGCCAGTTCCCTTCCCTCGTCCTATCTTTGTAATACTTTAAACAATGTGTGTGGGGAGGGAGGCCAGGTCAGTATATGAGGGGACTCTAATAAAAACAGAGTGCAGCTCACCAGAAGAGCAACACCTTGCTTGCTGGGCAATACCCAGAACACTGTGGGCATTCAGTAAGTATCAGTTTGAAGCAATCTCCCAGCAGATACCAAAAATAGCTGTGGGGCTCCCCAAGAGAGAAGAATACAGGTTGTGCTGAAAAACTGTTATCTTTGTGTATTGCCTTTTATCTCAAAGTCTTTGATAATAGAGATTTCTCTTAACTTCCATATACAAAAGAGCTGATTAAAGGCCCTCTTTTACCACTTTGCAATCTTGATGTTATCTGGTTTAAATTTTCCTCTGCTAAATGATTATTTCTAGGGTTTGTAATCATATGTGCTTAATAGCTTGTTTGAGACTTGAAAAAGAGTTTCTACCAAATTTCTGCCTTACTCGAGGGCATGCGATAGGCGTACTAACTGTGGGTAACGTGTGTAGTTTCTGCTTCACTGACCTGTAGAGTCTGTGTCAGAAGCCCCTCCCACGTAAATGGAAAGTTATTCCTTTTGTTATCTCTAACCTCTCATTCAACGTTACAGTGTAGTAATGTTTTTCTGTGGTAATTCTGTGGTTGTGATCTCCTGTATAGGGGTGGGGAACCTGCGGTCACACGTGACTGTAAGGCTACAGGTTCCCCACCCCTGGCCTATCCTCCTAGAAGTCTATTTTAGGTTCATCCTCTCTGGTGCAAGTAAACTGGAGTGACATCCCATCTCTCCACAGTGAAGCTATCTACCAGCATCATGGAGGTGAAACCCAGTTAAGAACCACAAAGTAAGCACCAGTGAATCTGAATAGACAGAGTACTTTCGTCAAAGTTCAGGTACCTAACTCATGGGAGAGCTTTCTAAATCCTCACCCAAAACCCATCTTTATTGTGCTCACAGTTAAACAAGCCTGGTCTCTGGTCGCCTACCCCAAAGCAGATCAGAAAACAGCAAATCAGAGAAGAAAGAGTCTGGACAAACCAATAGGGTGACATAGTAGAAAGAATACTATATTTGGAGCCAGGAACTCTGGGCAAGTAATTTAACCTCTCTTGGCCTCAGTTGTCTCATTTGTTAAATGAAGGTGTTAGATTTAATCCCTTTGCAAGTGAGAAAATAGTGTCAGAGAAGTGAAATACCTTACTTGGGGGCAAAGAGGTGGTATAGTATAGAAGAACCTTGAGGAGAAATCAGGAGTATTCATTCCCATTTCCATGTTATTTCCATATTACCACTATATCCAGTGTCATCAGTAATCATCATGAGGCACAGTCTATAGACATCATCTTGATGGTTATAGGCATCGCTTTTGACTAATTCTCTAACTATCTTCTTCCTCCTACTCTGGTATGGTGTAGGCTCAGCCTCTACAACTCTACTGGATGTAACAATGGCAGTGGGACTCCCACTTGTCTAAATCAAATGATCAATCAATAAACATTTATTAAGCACCTACTATGTGCTAGGCACTGTGCTAAGCATAGAGATGCAAAAAGAGGCAAAAGAAGTCTGTCCTCAAGGAGCTTACAATCTAATGGGAAAGACAATATGCAAATAAATATATAAAGAGCAAGCTATATTCATATATGTATATATATACAATAAATAGGAAGTAATTAACAGAGAATGGCACTAGAATTAAGGGAGGTTGAAGAAGGCTTCCAGTTAAAAGGAAGGATTTTAATTGGGACTTAAAAGAAGCTAGGGAGATCATAGGTAGAGCTGAGAAGGGAGAGCATTCCAGGCATGAGGGATGGCCAGAGGAAATGCTCCTGGCCGGATGACAGTGTCTTATTCGAGGAATGGCCAGGACACTGTCTACTACCAACTAAATCTTGATGTTGTGCAAGTACATCAAACACACAATGCAATAGGAAGGTGGCTTTTTACCATGCTCACTGTGATAAATTAATTTTTTTAAGTTCCACCTGCAGACAAATCGAGACCTTCCTTTGGATGCAAAATATTTCTCCTTTGTGGCACTGGAGACCCTGTTGTTTATAAATTCTCAGGAATCTGCCATGATGATATCTTCTATGATTCTTCAGAATAATAAATTTTTTTTGCAGTCTAAATTTGCATAGTTCAAATATCATCACTTCTTTTTCTTGCTCCCTGCCTTTGAGACAGTTCATTTTAGAATTATTGCCTTACCACATTATAAAATCTTTCAGGCAAGAAACTATGTTTTATTTAGCTTTAAATTGTAACGTGCCTTGTACAAAGTTGGCACCAAATAAATACCGGTTGAGTGAATGAATTACTAAAATGATGCCAGTTTTATGTATTTCCATTTTCTATTAACTGTTGAATTTCGCTCCCTTATAGTACTTCTGACCTTACTGTCCATAAAGGCTCAGAAATTCACAGTACCTAAGCCAAATGATTCTCTTACTGCTGGTATTATGACCACCTTCTGTAACCTCAGTATTTTTCCTCTATCATGTTACCAAATAGGATTTCCCCATCAGATTACTTCTTTAGATTTTTGTGTGATAGATGTTAGGTAAGAACTGTGTAACGCTGTTCTTAGCAGCATGAAACATTTTACCTGTATGATGGGTGATGGGTAAAAAAAAAATCTAAAAATTAAATATATTCTATTGCTTGCCTTTATTTATGCTGGGTTTTTTTGAACTTCCAAGCATATTGATTTATTAAGCAATGCATACCAATTGCATAACAAATCAGAGTCAGGCCTCCTCAGCTTTGGTACTATCTTTGAGTACTGAGGGAGACATCTCCCTGCTCTTATACATTAGAAATAATTAAATAAGACCAATAAATTAAAAGAAAATAACTAACAGTATACAAAATTAGGTAATCTGATTTCCAGTTAGTGGAAAGAGTAGAGACTTTCCAAGTTGCAAAGGGGAGAATGAGAAAGTACAATTCCCTGAAATCAGAAAAAACATCTGTTCCTCCCCCTCCCCCCAAACACACACACACACACACACACACACACACATACACACACGTCTGTATTCAATCAAAGGAACATGGAAACAGTAAGTTATTGACCTGTATGGGGCCAGTTTTCAAATAAGACATATGGTTTGCTTGAGATGGATAATTGTGAGAAAACTCGATGCATCAATCTTTGGATCAGATCAGGTTTCTGGACAGCATAAGATAGGCCCTTAGTTAAGTGTCTCTAAGCAGCAGGTAAAGGTGATCCATATACTGGGTTGCTGTTTTTTGTTGTTTTTTTTTAAATGAAGCCCTGGGATCAGGGAAAGGTGTGGATACATCACTCATCCAAGTGATGGAAATGAAGCAAATAGTTCACTATTTGTTTAAAGAAGCATCCTGAGCCTACTTTCATCCCGTGGCCTCAACAATCCAGAACAAGTCAAATATACAGTCCAGCCTTGGGGGGCAGGGGCAGGGGTAGGGGTGGGGGGTGGGGGGTGGAAAGTGGGGATAGATCGCTCACTGGGGCCTCCTTAGAGAGTAGATGTGGCCGGGGCAGTCACATTGTTTATTCCACTCTGAAAGTTTTTAATGTAGATGAAATTAGGTCTTTTTGGATTGCTAAGAGAAGCCACTAAAATATTTTATGAACAAATCTGTAATAAGGGGATTGTCCAATGAGCGCTCAGGCTTTAGAGTCAGCAAACTATGATTGAGGGCCGCATCCTGACTCTTGTTTTTGTAAGCCCAGCAAGCTAAAATGGTTTTTATGTTTTTAAATTCAGTAATACTTTACTTAAAAATGTACAAACTATTCTAAATTTGTAGGTATACAAAGTCAGGTGGCTGGGCCAGACTTGCCAATCCCTGCTTTAGAGCATCTACAACACAACAGGCCTTGCTTGATTTCAATCCACACAGAGGATTGGTGGAGCCTGCTTCCCAGCATGCATAATGGAGGTGCTCCAGCAAACCCCCAGCCCACTTTAGAGCACAGCAGGTACTGTGTTTCCTGTTAGGAAGCCTCTGTAATGGCTAAAGTCCTTTTAATTGGCTGCTGAGCTGGGACAGAGTGTGCATACAAAAGGCTCCAGTAGATAATCTCTTGGTCTCTTCTTTGGCAGCTTTGGAGGGGGAAGAACTGTGGTTAGCCTCTGGGCTGGAGGCTGGGGCAACTACCTGGCTGCCTAATCTCCTCACTCAAATCCAGGTATCCCTGGATACAAGGTGCTTCTGTCGTTGGTGTGTTTCTTCTTGATTTTAGGTAAATGAGTATTAATTAGATGGGACCCCCAAGATAACTAGTGAAATTGGAATACTGATCAAGGGGAGTGTCAAGACAGTTGGTGAGATGAAGACACATCAAAACCATCCAGGATCCCACTTACAACTGGAGTCTTGGAACTGGTGTTAGCAGTTCTTGTTTATCCTTTATATTCAAAGATGTTGGGGTCAAGAAACAGTCTGAGTATGACTGATCAGTCCAGTCTACCACAGGTTAGGCACAAATTCTCCATTTGAACATTTAAGATGGCGATGTCTCTAGGTTTGTGCATCTGACATTTCTTATGTGGTACCTTTTTTTTGATTCAGGCATCCCATGCTGAGCGGCTCCTTTACTAGCACCTGCCATTTCTCACAATGGATTCCAAGGTTCCTCAGAAAGATTTTGAGAGTGTCCTTGTAGGGCTACTTCTGATCTTTGTTTGACTGCTTGCCTTGTGAGAGTTCTCCATAAAATAGTCTTTTAGGTAAATGTACATTTGAGATTGGGGCTACATGACTAGCCCACTGGAGTTGCACTCTCTACATTAGAGTTTGAATGCTTGGCAGTTCAGCTTGAGAGAGGACCTCAGTGTCCAGTACCTTATCTTGCCAAGTAATCTTTATAATTTTCCTAAAATAATTTAAGTGGTTTAGTTTTCTGTCAGAGTGCTTAATAGACTGCCCAGGTTTCACAGGCATCTAACAATAAAGTCAGCCCAATGGCTCTATAGTCCTTCAGTTTGGTAGGCAGCCTAATACGTCTTCTTTCTCACACTTTCTTCTGGAGCCTCCTAAATTCTGAGCTGGCCCTGGCAATGCCTGCTCAATTTCATCATTTATGTGGACATCTCTGGGAAGTATACTGTCAAGGTAAGTGAACTTAATCACAGCTTTCAAAATTAATCCGTTTGCTGTAACCAGTGGTTCCACGTATGGATGGTGTAGTACTGGCTGGTGGAGAACCTCTGGGAGGAGATCAAGGATGCCTCCGTCATCCATTTCTATAAAAGAAAAGGGCACAGGTTGTCCTGTGACAATCACGAGGGTGGGAGGAGTTTCTCTCTCTCTCCCTCCCTCTCTCTCTCTCTCTGTCATTGCTGGTAAGATTCTTGCCAGAGTTCTCTTTAATCAGCTGATCCTTCACTTGGAAAATGTTCATTTACTTGAGAGCCATTGTGGCCTCAGAAAGGGCTAAAGAATGATCAACATGGTGTTTGTTGTCCAACAACTCCAGAAGAAATGCCAGGAGCAGAACAGAGGTCTCTACACAATATTTATTGACCTGACCCAAGGCCTTTGATACTGTCGGTGAGGGCTTGTGGAAGATCATGGCTAAATTTGGTTGCCCAGAGAAGTTAATACACCAATTTCATTGTGGTTTGCTTGCACAGGTTCTGGATAAAGGACTATGCTTTCACGCTTTCCCAGTCACCAATGGAGTGAATCAGGGCTGTGTGCTTACTCTCAAGCTTTTTAGCAGGATCTTATCAGACATTGTTTTCAGCAGTGTCATCAGGCACTTTCAATGAGGGTGAAAACAGCATCAACTACTGCACTGATGGTATATTATTTAACTTGAAAAGGCTGAAAGCCAAGACTGAAGTGGAGGGAGAATCAGTGCATGGCTATTTGTTTACAGATGATTGTGCACTCTATGGAGTCTCTGAGGCCAAGATGCAACAGAGTATGGATTGATTCTCTGAGACTTGTGCTAATTTTGACCTGACAATTAACACCAAGGTGTTAGCAGTAGTCATGTCTGGTGAGAAGACCATGCATTAGCCCTGAGGAGCGTGTACTTCTGAACAAGGGAGCAACTGGGCCATTAGATAGCTCCACCATCTCCAGAAGTGAACTTGGCGGAGACTCCATGAAAGGTGAAAAAGACTCAGAGCCAGGAAATGCATTCCCCATCCTGAATTATTGGGGGAAGGGGAGGAATATTTTGTAACTACAGGTTAGTTTGAATCTACACTCCCTGGAGTCTGAGTGGTTGTGTGGAAGGGAGAATGCACTTTTCAGTTTGGAGGAATATTGCTGTAAAATACCCCTTTGTAAAAGCTAATCAATGATAATTGGTTAATTAACAATGGGGAGAGGATAACTCCACTGGTTGGTTGAGAATAGAGAATAGAAGGGGCTGGGGTTTAGGAGTAGTAGTTTTAGGAGCCATAATCCCTCAGGGTACTCTATAGGCAGAAGAGGAGAAATGGTCTACCGCCTCTCTGAGAACCTTACCCCCAAGTGCAAACGTAGGTTGAGAGTTTGAGTTTAGACTATGCTACAAATTAATGAAAAATGAATGTATTAAGTGTTTACTTTGTGCCAAGTCCTGAAGATACAAAAAGAAATTGGAGACAGTTCTGCTCTCAAAGAACTTATGTTCTGATAAGAGAAAGCATCACATACAGGAGGGTTCAACTGTAGGTCAGATGGCTAAACCCTGGAGTCCTTAGAGTATATTGGCAGGTCAAATGGCAATGCCTAGGTGGCCTGGAGGGACATCAGCAGAGCATATGGTAAGACCTGGTGGACCACCACCTTCCTGGAAGGGTTGTAGTTAGAGACTCCTTGCTTATCCAAGCAGAGTGAATGACTATGTCCACTACCCATGACTGATGGAAAAGCATAATAAATCCATGAGTTAGAGTGGAGCAAGAACTCAAGGTTACCACTGGAGGGGTGGGAATAGAGAGTCAAAGTCCAGCTGGGAGGGGACAACCAGCACCTTCCAGAAACTAGGCTGAGGCAATGAAATGTACTCCTGTTAGATCTCAGAAAAATGTACTATTTGAAAAGGAGGTCAATGTCTGATAGCAAGAGATAAATGACGGTGTTCCTAGAGAGGACCCAGATAAGAGTCTCAGGAAGAGAAGGTATGGATGAGTGTCACCCTGTATAGCTGCAGGGTGTGTCCCCCCAAGGATGGAATCAGATCCATCAAAGTATCTTGAAGTCTGTTCAAAAATAGGCCACATACTGTGCTGAGTTCTGGCTTTGTCTTAGTGACTGGGGTGTTAAAGACTAATTGTGTGTAGATAAGCCTAAGTCTTTTCTTAGAACTTGTTGGAACCTACTTTCTTCCCCCGTGGGGTTGTGCCGCCCCCCCCCCCCCCAGTAATAGCCTAACTGCCTGGTTCTGACATTTCCTTCAAACCCAGGGCACGAGCAATTGTTTCCTTCTAAAGATGGAGACTGGAGTTGTGATTTTATTGATATCAGTGTAACCTGACTTTTGAGCGTGCCTAGTTCGCCTAACAGAGAGCCTGCCCTACCACATGGGTACCACATGGGTAGGACAGCCTCTATTGCTTAGCTGCCTGCCTCTTTAAAACTGGTACGATCAGACTGGTTGCTTTGTTGATACCATCCTTTCTAGCTGCTGGACTCATCCATGAACTGAACCAGTGAGAAGGGATGGACTTGTCTTCCCCTGGTTGGCTTTGAGAAACAGGCCTGAAAGGTGTTTATATCTGTTCTCTGTGTTTGTCCTCTGTTTCAGGTCCTGGAGGTGTTCCCCGTGGGACCTGGGGATTCAAGCCATGGTGACCTTGGAGCCAGGAGTACAGGTGGGATGGTGTAGTCAGCCAGCCTGGCATGGAAGCCCTGAGAAGCTGGGGTTTCTGGGGCTTGAGCCCTGGGACTGTGTTCTATGGGAACTGAGTTAAGCTATGAACCAAATCTTCTTCCCATCCCCAGAAACTGAAGTGGGGCAGGAGAGAAGGGAGATCGTGGCTCCCATGTGTATGGGGAATGTATTCCTATATTTGTGGTTATCTTTTGAAGTAAATATTCCTTTTTGTAAAAACTTCATTGTGTTACATAGGTAACTCCCAAATGAGGAAACTCTACCATGCAATTCATCACCTTCTCTGCAATTCATGGTCTTAGAGAGTTGATCAGAGCACTGAAAGGTTAAGTGATTTGCCCAGGGTCACACAGCAGTTATGTGTCAGAGCTGAACAACCTGAACCCAGGTCTTGTGGGCTCTAACACTGGCTCTGTATGCCATACTAGCTCACCATCCTGGTCCTTGGAGAGAGTAGACTGAAAATCAAAGTGGTTACTAGCAAATATTTCCCCCACAAAGTTTGATTCTGGGTGTGGCATAGTTGATGGACAAGTTGATCCCTGCTGGGTCAAGCAAATTGCTTCTCAGGACAAGCTCCTTACAGGGCTCAGTTGCTATGGTTACTGGCAAACTGCTGAACATCTGGTGGTTCTTGTGATCTTTAAAAGGTCACAAGGTTGTAACCTTGTCCATTCCATCTCTGGTATTCATTCACCTAAGATCAGGAAAAAATAAGCAAAACAGAGGCAGAAAAACAGCAGCATCATGGGCTCGTGGCCACGTGGTGACCCGGTAGGGAGTTAAGGTAGCAGGATGCTGCCTACTGACACTGCTACCTCCCTCCCCCTACCCAGAGTCTGACTGCAATCCTTGCCTTGATCACCACAAGGAAAAAGAAAGAAATCCTTCCCTTCTGGGCCTTTTCTAGGCAAAAGTTCTAGCTCAGTAGCTAATCAAAAGACTTTCCATCACACAGCAGTAAATAAACAGGAAACAAGAACAGGATACTCTGCAGTGGGCCAGCAAAGGGCCCTCTGTCACCTTTCTCTGGAAGGAGGCTGGCTAGCCCTCCATGTGGGTTGAGATCAAGCAGAGAATATGCATATTCTCTAAGGTAGGAGACCTCATTGGTCAGCCTTCCTGTTCCTAATAAAATTGCATTGTAAGAAGGAATTGAGTCCAGGAGTTTGGGAGAGTGGGTTAGTATAAAAGCACTTTGCCCCAAGGAGTCTTTATATGCTATATCTCACTCTAAGAAACAGCTTGAGGGAGGCCTTCAGTATACTAGTATAGTCCTAGAAAACAGAGTGACAAGCAATGACTGAGTATCCACAGGATGTGTGGTATACTAGGAATCAGGATATACTTTATGGCGTATCGGCACCATAGATTGGACGGCTTTACTCCTGCATAGGGAGAGAGCTACAGGTTCTTGGCATTGAAGTGTTTTGCCTCTCTCCATCAGTCCCTCTATCTGAGTATATTTTGAGTACAACTGTCTGGTAAGTACAAAGCAAGTTCGAGAACTAATTGAACTTGTGCATCCTTTAGAACATGAAAATAACAGCATTAATGTGCTCCAGGACAGTGTTATGATGGTTTTTAAAATCACACAGCAATTTACTGTCTAATTCCAAGTCCCTACTCTTCTGCGAAATCTTCCCTTGATTACTCAAGTCTTAGCTTCTCTGTGAATTCATCCTTGATGACTTAATAATAGTCAGAGGAGGTAGATTCAAATTCTGCCTCTGACACTTACTACCTGTGTGACCTTGGGAAAGTTGATTAATCTTCCAGTGCCTCACTTGCTTTATCTGTAAAATGAAAGTCTCTTCCCCTGAGGCTTTTTAAAAGAATAACATTTTATTTTCTCCCCCATTACAAGTAAAAACAAATTTTAATGTTCTTTTTTTTTTAATTTAGATTTCCAAATTCTCTTTTCCCTTTCTCCCCTTCCTGAGATGATACTCTGAGGCTTCTGAGGTCCCTTCCAGCTCTAAATATATGATCCTTCTTAAGATCTAAATGTATGATCCTCCTCTTATAAATTCTTACTAAACTTTTAGTCAGTACCACACAACCTAGCAGTTAGTTTTATTCTATATTGCTTTTGTCTCAAATTGTTACATTTAGTAGTATTTTCTAATTGTAATATGTTTGTCTCTACATCTATACAGTTTATATATATGTGTCCCCATGGACCAGTTAAGTAGCAAGCTGGTGCAATATATAAGTGAATGACTCAGATAATAAATACTCTTCAGTTCAATACAACAAGTATTTATTGAGCACCTACCGAGGCTGTTATTATCTGGGTAAAGTAGGAGTAAAGTAGGTTGGTGAAGACTTCATCCACTATGGAGGTGGGGTTTGAGCTAAATCATGGATAGGAATTGGAAGTGAGAATAAGAGAAGAGAGGAACATTTTATGTTATTGAGAGGAAGAGGAGTAGAGTCAGGAAAATTACTCTGGCAAAGTTTCAGACTGGAGAAGGAACATAATGGGCTCATGAGGGAGAAAATAAGGAGATCCGGTAAAGCAAAATCTTTCTTTGATCTGTGGGAGATAAGGCTGTCTGGGTGTTTGGAGGCTAGACCACAGGGGACAGTGAGAAAGACACTTTAATAGCCAAAGGCCCAAATTGTTAAGGATACGGGATAATTTGAAAGAATGACATCATTATTATCATCATCATCTTCATCATCATCCTCTCCCTACTTCTTGTAGCATTTTATTAGTTTACACACTGAATCAAACTTAGGCTTAGGAAACAGCCTTTGCTGTCATTGGGAATGTTGAGTTCTACTATCCACTGCCAGGCTTCTGTGTCCCAAAGGCGTTGTGGACAATAACAATTTGCCTCAGTTTCAAAGGTGGTTAGTTGCTGGATCCACTATTGATCTGCAGGTAGCTCTAAAACAAAATGCCATGCTCTGTCACTGTTCATCATGATGTCAACACTTCATAAAGAAGAGGTGAATGAGGGCCCATAGGAGTCCCTTATTTCTTGAGATCTTTACTTCCCAATTTGACACAACCAATCCAATGGAATCCAATGAGAAATTATTAAATGTCTACTATGTACAAGGCAGCTAGGTAGCTCAGTGAATAGAGTGCTGGAGTCTGAAATACCTGAGTTCAAATGTGGCCTCAGACACTTGCTAGCTGTGTGACCTTGGGCAAGTCACTTAATCTCTGTTTACCTTAAGCCACTATAAAAGGAAATGGCAAACTACTATAGTGCCTTTGCCAAGAAAACCCCAAATAGGGTTTCCTCAACAACAACAACAACTTCCAAGGCACTGTGCAGAGCCTCGGGACATACAAAGACCAAATGAAGAACACTCCTGCCCTTTAAGGAAGTACATTCTACTGAAGTAGAATTAATTAATAATAGAACTAATTAATATAATTAGTTAAGTATATACATGATACTTTGAGGGTTTGTGGGTCCTTTGGGGTATCCAAGCCCAGTTTCTTGGTTGCTTCTTTTTTGAAGTGTGTTTCAGTTTAAGCTAGTCAAAATCTGGACAGGCTGGAATTTGAGCATCATTCACAAGAAGCAATTTTGTGTGTGTATGTGTGTGTGTGTGTGTGTGTGTGTGTGTGTGTATAGACCCAGGTACACACCACAAATCTTAATGTTCTTTACAGTATTACAGTGTACATCTATTATTTCATCCTTTTTCTTTTCTTACCAATTTCTTCAGTTTCCCTTGATTTCCTTCTCCCCTCCTCCTTTGTACCCGTATTTTAAATTACTTCTGACCCTGTCACTACCCCCTTCTGAGGGCTTGATTAACTTAGGCAAACCTTCCACCCTACCCAGATGCTGATTTCAGATGCAGAGGAAGAAGAGAGATAACAAACTGTCAGGAGTGAGAATGGACAAGTGGCGATAAATGGGGGCATCTGCAATTTGGTCAGGCCTGGCCTGCAAGATGGCTGGCTTATAATTAGAGGCATCTGAAATGTGGGTTCCCCCCACCCTTTCTTTTATTCTGATACTTTTTCTTTTTAAAATGTCTGAATTCCGTCTGTAGTCTGGTCTTGTACCATCTCGTTGGCAGCTTCACAATACTCCCCAACTTAGGGTACTGTCTAGAGAATCCAGCTATGCCTGCCAGAAAAAAAAAAATGCATTCCGAACCTGACATCTGGGTCTTGCAGCTGGAGAGAAGGGAGACAAAAAGGAAACAGGGCTGAGTGTCATCAAAGGGAGCTGATGGTGCCAAGTTAGTATGGAAATTATATACAGTGCAGATGTCATTTTCAACATCAGAGAAATAATGGGGCTATTTAAGAGACACAAAGATGTGCTTAGAAATTTATCACCGGTGAACATATAAAGATTTGTGTAGCTTCCAGAGGGTGAAAACAGTGCTTTGCATGCTTATTTTTGAAACAATCACATTTTTTTCTAAAGGTAATTTTGAAATAGAGGCATCAAAATAGTCACTTTTTTGGCTTTTATGCAAAAAGAAAGAAGTAACTTTCAGGTTTTGGGAACACTTTGTGCATGGATATTCATTTTAAGTTTTTTATTTTTATTTTTTTATTTTGACCTTCGGTCTTGGTAGCGCTCGCAGTTGTACGCTATGGTAGCTTGGGGGATTTGAAAGAAAAAAAACCATTCAGTTATTTAAAAGCCATGATCAATCAAAAAGAATTAGTTCATTGTGCTAAGATTTGAGGGAAGTGAAGTCATGGTGAAAAGGAAATTGGAAGTGCTAATTGGCATAAAGGCACCTTGCCCTCTCACTTTTTTTTCTTCTTCTGAGTCAAAGCTACTTGAGATGACTGGATCCAGTATTCTTTCATCCAGTGATTTTTAAGTTTCAACACTGAGATGTAGCAAATTTACTTTGCTATGTTCAGGAAAAAAAGAGAGGAGGAAACAGTGGTATAAGTATAAATTTAGAGTGCATAGCAGAAAAACAAACACAAACTGAGAGGCCCCTTACCTTTTGTTCTGCAAAATAAACAATCCCTCAGACCAGGCCAGTTCCTTCTGTGAGTCTCCCCACAATAAAGATGCTTGGTAACCATTTATGCTTATTGGGGAAAGAAGGGTGGAGATAAGATTCCTTAAATCTGAAAGGGAAGTGAAAATGAAGGCCTGAAGTTATTTTGTTGGAATACTCCTTGTGCTATAAATTTAGGAACTAGTCCTTTTAAAGTAAGGCACTATTCCCACCAAAAGGTGTCCTATGTGTTTTGATAACCTCCATAGGGAAATCATAGCTCAGTGGTCTAAATGGTTTCTGGGAACTAATAATGGTATGAATCCTGATACCACTCTCCATGGCTATTTTAGATGACTGGCTGGCAAGTCATTCAAGAATTTGGTCCTCTAATGTCCTCAGAGGAGCATTTTCATTAATAATGAACGAAAACATATTGATAAACAAGGCCAGACAAAGGTAGGAGTGGACTGGGGGAAGGGAGGCTTCACTTTATCATGCGGTGAAAAACTGACTGCATTAGGAAGCAGGAAACCTAGTTCTTACTCACTAATATGCCACACTAGAACTTTTCAGTGTTCAGCAAATGATTTTCCTTCCCTGTGCCTCACTTTGCTCTGTAAAATTAGGATATCTTTCCTATATATCATCTATCATATATATATTACATATCATATATAATTTGATATGATATATCACATGTGAAATTTTACATATGGCACATATCTAGAATGTGATATAATACATATCTATTACATGTGATATAATGTGTTATACATATCACACATCTATATTATGACACATAATATATCACACATATCTATCACATATACTTATTACATATGTCTATAATATATATAACGTATGTGATATGTAATGTGTAATGTCATAGGGTTGTTATGACTATTAAGTAACAGGTACTAGAATTTGTGTTTTGGAACCTTTAAAATGCTCTATGCGTATAAAGTATTATTATTAATAAAAAGAAGAGTAGCTTTGCTACTAGTGTTCCTGATAACTTCCCAGAAGTTATTTTATCATCAATCAATATTTATTAGATGCTTACCAAAGAGAGGTCTCTGTGCTAGGCCTGGGGATATAAAGCAGTAGACATTCAGTCTTCAGGGGGAACAACCTCCCTGTGGGATGAGATGAGACGTGGACACCAGTGGTATCAGAGAGAAGCGGCATGACATAATGGAAGGGGCATTGGATTTGGAGTCACGGGGTCTTAGTTCTAGTCCTTGCTTTGCCATTTGCTTCCTGTGTGACCTGGAGCAAGTCACAGCTCTGTGTGCCTCAGTTTCCTCCTCTATAAAGAGAGGGAACTAGGCTAGATGGTCATGACGGTCCCTTTCCACTCTGAATTCTGTGATGCAAAGTGCTCTGTGTTATCAGAGGAGGGAGTGATCATCCTCAGCACGGGCACTAGGACGATTTTCACTTTTGGGAGCTTGCTTATATTAGGACAGGAGGAACCCAATCTCTTTTGCCCAGCACATTACTGCCAGATGAATAGTCCTAAAACTCTGCTTTCATCACGTTATTCTACTGAGCAAAAACCTAGTTTCCCTTCTGTCTATCATGTGTAAACTTCTCTGCCTGGCTTTCAAGGTCATAAATACTTAGTCTCTCCTACCTAATTGTTAGCAAGACCTAGCATTATTTAGCTCTTTAAGGTTTGTGAAGGGCTTCACAAACATCTCATTTGACCATCATAATAACCCTGGGAGGTAGATGCTATTATTATTATTCCCATTTTGTAGATGAGGAAACTGAGGCAGACAGAGGCTTAAGTGATCTGTCCTGGGTCACAGAGCTAGTAAATGTATGAGGCTAGATTTGAACTCAGGTCTGCCTGACTCCAGGTCCAGGGTTCTATCCACTGTGTCACCTAGCACCCTATCCAATCTGATTATTGTTTCCTAAACAATACAATCCTTTTCAGTTAGACTGACCTCCTCACTATCCCATGCACCTACCAGGTTGAGTCCCATTACCTTAGTTTTGCTCCTGTCCTTCTTCCTGAATGGAATGATCTTTTCCTATTTGCCTCTTCAAAGTCTGGCCATTCGTTAAGCTATTCCTTCAAAAAGTACTTCAAAGGCTTCTTGGATTCTTCAGTCTACAATGCCCTCCCCCTACTGTGAACTCCAATACAATTAGTCTCTGGTATACAATTGTAATCCTTAATTATGTTACATACCACAATGGACTATTTGCTAACTGTCTCGTTCAATTCAAGTCATTAAGCATTTACTGAGTGTCTACTGTGTACCAAGAACCCTATTAGGCACAGGGCGATCCAAAGACAAAATGAACATAGTGTCTGCCTTCATGAAGGTTTCATTCTACTCAGGTCTCCTGGGTTAGCCTTATCTATACCATAGCTAGACTATAATATCCATGAGGTCAGAGTTATGTCAAACTTCTTTTATATTTCTCTTAGTGCCCAGCCTGGTGCTTAGTGAATACATGCTGATTGAATTGGGCTTTGACCTTCCCCCCTTCACACTCACCCTCATCCTAGCACTAAATGAGATAATTATTAAGACTTATTATACAATTCTTTTAAAACTCTATACCTGTTCAAAAATTTTAAGTAGTTGAAAAGATAATGCTAAACTGACTGAACAAGGAACGAGCCCTATTTTGAGATTCTCTGATATTTATGTCTCCGTTTGTCCCCACAAGCCTTCCCCAGCAGCATGCCTGAGGATTCCACTCTGGTAGTCTTCCACTGGGAAAGAGGGAAAGAAATATGAGGTGATACAGTGGTAGCGGGAAAAACAGGATTTGGGGCCAAAGGCCTTGAGTTTGAATCATGACTCTGATACTTGTGTAACTTTGGGTGAATCCCTTCAACTATCTCCACCTTGGTTTCATCATCTGTAAAATGAAAGTGGGCCTAGATTGTTCGGGGACTGTCCATCACAGTCTCCCCTCCCCACCCCAGGCACTCAAAACCAACAAGGAAGAGCTAAAAATCACCCAGTTCAGAGAAATTGTATGAGACAAAGTCTGTCTGACAGTTTCTAATCACTCAGTTTTAGAATGACTACATGGATGAGGGGCATTCCAGTCAGGTCACCATCTTACTTTCTGGACAGAGTCCCTCAGATGAGGCTAAAATGCAGAGCTGATGATACTCTCCATTTCCACATTTGCCCTGGAAGTAACAACCCATTCACTTGTTCACTCATCCGCATAACACCGAATCAAACATGTGTCACTCTGTCCAGACCACCTCAATCACTACTCCACCTCTCTGTGATATAGCCACTGAAACCCCGACATGCTGAGATGAATTTGCTGAATCTCAGAGTTGGGAAGGACCTCAGAGATCACCTGGTCCAACTTGTACTAGAAGCAAGAATTTGTTCTAGGAGGCTGTGGAAGACTGAACAGAGAACTGCTTTGGAGTGAGAGGATCTGGGTTCAAATCCTACCTTTGACCTTTCTTGTTTGCCTTCTGGTGACTTTATCTCTCTAACCTGCAGTTGCCTCATAGATGTAAAAAAAAATCATTGGTTTAGACTAGAAGACTTTTCTTGGGCTTCAGGTATATGATGCTACAGGCATTACAACAACAAGCCGTTAGCCAGTCTTGCCTTGAAGACTTCTGGCTAGGGGGAGCGCTCTGTCTCCTGAGACTTGCTTTTTGCATTTTATTCTAGCTCTCATTACTTAGGAAGCTTCTCCTTACATTAAATTTAAATATTTCTCTTTGTTACACCTAGGCAACTAGGTGGCACATTGGCTATAGGGCTGGGCCTTGAGTCAGGCAAACTCATCTTCTTGAGTTCAAACCTGGCCTCGGACACTTACTAGCTGTGTGACCCTGGGCAAGTCACTTAACTCTGTGCTTCAATTTTCTCATTCGTAAAAAGAGCTGGAGGAGGAAATGGCAAACCATTCAAGCATCTTTGCCAAGAAAACCCCAAATGGGAGTTATGGAGAGTTGGACACAACTGAAACGACTAAACAACAACTTTGCAATTTCTACTCTGGGCTCCCAATTCAACCTTCTGGATCCAAGCTTCCTCTACCCACTATTGTTCTCTGATCTTGGAATCAGTCACTCTGAGAGCAAACACCAGGGCCCAGTCCACACCCAGGACAGTTTCTAGTGATCACCACCCAACCTGGGCTCTAGTTTACTTTCTTATACCCTTCAGTAGTCCCAGAGAGTCCTGGACAGCTGCATGCCTTGGGTGAAGGCTGTTTCTCCTGTGCTATTTGATCCCTTAGCATCCTCAAACATCTAACACTGGTGCTGTCTAAAGCCCCTTTCAGCTAGAAATCCTGTGGTCTTATTTAAGAGGCACTTGAACACACAGCTTTAGATAGATAGCTGGATAATGGATGATAGATGATAGAGTGAGTGAGCATTTGTCAAGTGCTTACTATGTGCAAAGCACTGGAAATATAAATATAAGCAAAAAGCCAGACATTCCCTGTCCTGAAGGAGCTTACATTCTAATGGGAGAAGATAACACATAAAAGGGAGCTAAAAGGTCGCGGAGGGGCAGGAATTTGGGGAGTCACAGGCAGAACCAGGTTTGGGGTAAGCATGGTTGGCATGGGCGTTTCTTTGTTCCAGAACAAATTTCCATGGGCTGCTCAGAGGTTGCCCTGTGGAGGGATGGTCTAGAAGCAGTCCAGGGAGTCATGTGCTGAGCCAGGTTTTGGAGTGGTTTGGAGGACAATGACAATTCTGTCAGCTCCCTCTTTTCAAAGTCTGCTCTCTTATCCTTTTTTCTTTTTTCTTTTTTCTTTTGTTCTTTTTTTGGTGAGGCAATCGGGGTCAAGTGACTTGCCCAGGGTCACACAGCTAGTAAGTGTCATGTGTCTGAGGCCAGATTTGGACTCAGGTCCTCCTGACTCCAAGGCCGGTGCTCTATCCACTGTGCCACCTAGCTGCCCCTGCTCTCTCATCCTTAATTTACACTAAGGTATAAGTGGCTGATAGTAACTGGAATATTAACATCAGTAAAAGTTGATTCATCTCACAGACTAAGTCTCTAAGTGTTAAATTGTACATGTTTGTATATTAAATATACAACTTCAAAGCCTTAAGCTAAATAGAACTACTATCTAAAATTTGAGCCAATCAGTGGGGAAGGATTTCAGGGACTCTGGCCCCTAAAATGGGACAAGTAGGGCATTGCCTATTCTTCTGATGTGTAAGACCAGCTGTGGTTTCTCTGAAGGTAAGAAAGCTGGGACAGGAGGGATAGAATCTGTGACTTCATAATATAAGCTCCTGAGAAAACTTCCTTTCCAGAAGATGGCAGACTTCCCTCCTTGGTATAGCTGCTTACAGTAGGACTATTGCCATGCCTCTTTCCCATTCCTGGTCACTCAGTCTTTTTTGCTTTCCCGAGCACAGCACCTCCATCCCCACCCTCTCGGCTCCCCCAACCCCCTGAGGAGCCCTGTGAGTCCTTCTAAAAGCTCACTCCCCCACAGCAGGAGAACTGGGCCTATTGTTTCTCCTAGGCTTTCCTTTAGGCTAATTTGTAGAGTGTGAAAGAACCCTATTTACAAGAATCGGGTGAATTAGGACAAAATAAAGATCAAACTAGGCACAATCAAAAGCTGTTTGTTAACATGCAACATGCTCTTCAAAGCATTTATCAGGAGTAAGAAGAGTCTTATCTTGCAACTCTCTGTGTGGAGTAAGTGGGTGGATTTGTGGCATACACTTTCAACTCTAAAAAAAGATGACTAGCATCTTTGGCAGCCAGTCTCTGGACTATCTGTAGGTCTCTTGGGCTAAGTAGGCAGCTTTGGTAGATAAGGGTTTCAGCCTTGGCCAACAACAAACACAGTACAGTACTCTCATACTCCCATTTTGCTATTCTTACTGACAAAAAGTAGATTCATTTATATTTATTTTCACAGGGCTCCCCTTGCCCCTGATCCCTGTCTTAGAAAATGGAATTATGTCTTGGGAGCTAGTAATACTTATTTTTAATAATATATAGTGCCATGTAGTTTACCAAGAGTTTTCACAGGTATAGTCTCTTTCATCTTCATGAGTGCAAATATTATTTTCCCCATTTTATATGTGAGGAAGCTAAGGCTTAATCAATCAACAAATAATTCTTAAGCACCTGTACGGTGCTAAGCTCGGGGAATTGGAGTACAAAGAATCGAACAATCTACTTCCAATAAACTTTCATTCTAAATGTGGAGACAACCAGGGCAGAGGCGGCCAGCACACCGCTTACCTGCCTGTCTGTCTGCCTGCCTGAATGTGGCCAGAACCAGATTAAAATGTAGTTGGTAAATATTTAACAAAACAAATAAAAATACAATAAAACGTTGATAACATATTTTAAAATGAAGTCAACATGTGCCTACAGGGATCCTTATATGGGGTTTAGTGGCCTTATTTCTATTTGAGTTTGACACCTAGGCAACTATCCAAGACTATACTTTGCAGAGAAGGTTGACTACTACATAGTAAGTACGTACTAAAGCTGTGTGGGAAGCTAGGTGGCCCAGTGAATATACAAGAGTAGCCGGCCTGAAGTTAAGAAGACTCATCTTCCTGAGTTCAAATGTGGCCTCAGACACTTACTAGCTGTGTGACCCTGAGCAAGTCACTTAACCCTGTTTGACTCAGTTTCCTCATCTGTAAAATGAGCTGGAGAAGGAAATGGCAAACCACTCCAGCATCTTTGCCATTCTTGATTTAAAGATCAACTCTCTAATGTATACCATTCTGAGAATATCTCAGGATTAGAGAACAAATATCACTTGACTGACTGACAGTCAGCGAACAGAGACAGAATTTCAAAGGAATGGGAGAGCTCTGACAAAGAATTGTATCCTGCAGGTGGGATGAGGTACTAGGTGTGTGACTCTGGGCAAAGAGTCCTACACAACTTTAACAACAGAGCAACAACACCAAGGTGGACTGAGGAGAAGGGAGGGATGAGTTGTAGCAAAAATGATTCCATGTTGCAGAAGGCCTGGTGGCCTTTTTGTTCATGTTTTTAGGTTTTGGACATTGTTGGATCTTTCTCCTGGTTGTCTTTGTCAAGGGGTAGATAGAGAGGAGTGGGAGAGGCCACGCAGTACAGTAGAAAGGGACCTGGAATCAGAGGGTCTGGGTTCAAATCCCAGCTTTGCCACCTAATACCTGTGTGCCTTTGTTAGGTCTCAACCTCTCCGGGCCTTTTTAAAAAGAAGAGGTTGAGCTAGACGCCAAGGTTATTTCTAGCTCATCTAGGATCCTAATTTAAGCAAGGAACAAAACTTGGGCAGCTAGTTCGTTGAACACCTTGGAAGAATGTGTGCTAAAAGGAACTATGTAAAAGCCCGGAGTTAACGATTAACAGAATCGTGAGTCCAGTAAGGTTTGCAGCCTAGGGCTGCCTATGGCACAATCCCCTTGTGTCTAAGAGGTAGCCAGACTCCTTCCTTCCTCCCTCAGGGCCCAGTAGCTATTTTGTTGTGTGCTATTGCTCAAAGGAAATGAGAGCATAATAGCTGATAGAGGGACAAAATTCTACCCTGAGGGAGACCCTGGTTCTTATCTTCTGCATTGTACTAAACCCTTTACAAGCCCTCCTTTTGCCTCCTCTAACCTCCTATTGATCAGATTCGACGTTAGAGGACGTTTGCAGATTATCTTTTTTTTTTTTTTTTAACCCAAAGGACTTGGTGGTGTCCTGGAGTTTGGGTGGTCTGGGTCTCTCTCTTATTGTGAAATCAATAAGCTTAGGTACTTTTTGGAATAGGACTTTGGAATATCACTTGGTCAGGAGGGCACATGAATCGGTGAAATAGGAAGTAAGAAGACTTGGGTTCCAATTTCAGCTGGGCCATCCCTGTGACCTTGGGCGAATTACTTAATCTCTCTGGGCCCTCAGCACTCATCTTTAAAATCAGGGTGTTTGAACTCTGTGCCCTTTCAGTTCCCTTCCAACTATTAATCTATGATTCATACTGGTGGTCAGTTTTCAGCTGTCGGTCCAGTTGCAGGAAGGTTTGTAGTTCACGTGGGGAAATGTCATTGTTGTTGGCAGGGGTCATCTTTCATTAGTTGTAGCCTCAAGGCCTGGGAAGAATGATCACACAGCAAAGGAAATGAACCCAAGATGTTACCCACCTCAGATTAATTGTGGTGACCCGTGTTGGTCTTAGAGAAAAGAGAAGGAGACAGATCTCCTTTCTCCTGGTAGAAAGATGGGACATTACAGGTGTGGAATGATGCTCATACTGTCAGACTCAGTTAACGTTGGTAGTTGGATTTTACTGAAGTATTTCTTTTCGAGAGGACACAATGAAGGATTATATTAATATGTGATACTGATTTTTAATTTTTTAAATTTGGGGGTCGGCTAGGTGGCACAGTGGATAGAACTCCAGCCTTGGAGTCAGGAGGACCTGAATTCAAATCCGGCCTCAGACCAGACACTTGACATTTACTAGCTGTGTGACCCTGGGCAAGTCACTTAACCCTGATTGCCTCATCAAAAAAGAAAGAAAGAATTTTTGAAATTTGTTTTTGATTAGAATTCTAACTTTATTGATAAAGAGAGCATCCTCCTCAGAGGCAGATCTGTAACTGCTCCACAAATTATAATCTCAGTACCTGGCAAGGGCATGTGGGAGACAGCACAAACCAGCTAGAGTCCACTGTTAAATTATCAGTGTGAGCATTTATACCTCAGCAATTGCCGCAAAACAGGGCCTGAGTTATGGTTTTGTTGATGGCTTGAATTATTGTTTTGTTGATTGTCTGGACTTAAAATGATGGGGAAAATTTTAATAATGTAGCTTAAACTTAAAATTGTATCATACAGTATATTTTTTTTAGGGAGCTGGTTGTTAAACATTTAAGGCACACCACGTTCAGCTGTACAGCCAGTATGTGTGAGAGTCAGGATTTAAACCCAGGATTTTCTGTTGAGGAGCCCAGATCTCTATTCACTCTGCCAGAATGCTTTTCTTTTTGGATTTTTTAAAAAAATGTAAATAAAAGTTATTAATCAGGGTTGGGGAGACAAATGATTATTCGCTGTATTTCAGAAAAAGAGCTAAAGAATCAAATCAGACCTGTTATCTGCTTGAAGAGACCTCTGTGGCCTGTTTGGACCTTTAGTATCTAGCCAGAAAGTTATTGCTCACCTAAGAAGGCAATGACATTGGAGAAATTGTTTGTTGTGGAAACAGACTGCCTCCTTATTATTCAATTCAGAGTCTTTGATGATTTCTCTGCTGGTGCTGTGCTCTCAGCAGCACACACAGACATAAATGGTTATTTCCCCAGTGGGGTGGAGGCTGGGGTGCCAGAGTGGATAGATCTTTGGATTATTTATTATGTTGTTGCTTTTTTTTTTCCCATACAGCAGATGAAATCCACAGAAGGCACTTTCTTCATTTTCTTGCCATGGGAACTTTAGTCTCTCATGTTTTACTGCGCCCCCCCCCCCAGGCTATCCAGCATCTTTTTATGAAGTTTTTGTCCCCTTAAAAACCACTATCCTAAAAGAATGCTGAAGTAGTAAGAGAAATTAAAATAGTAACGGAAAAAGATAACAATAATACAGCAGTAACTTAAATCTAAAAAGGACCTTTCTTCTAAGTCAAAATTTCCATTCCATCAACAGTTTTATCATTGACTAACAATCATGTATTAATTGCCTACTATGTTCCAGTCACTGTGCTAGGCATGCAAAAACATAAATCAAACACTTCATGCCCTTGAGACATCCTACCAAGCCTGTTGGAAGAGCCTAGCTCTGAGTTCTGTTAGATATTATAAACAAATTTAGCCTAGACCCTTCCCTGAGGCAGAGGACTACAAAATGTATAGATGCATTGTGTCAATAACCTGGATCTGGGAGTACTGTGGCCTACAAGCTCAAAACAAATTGACATGATGGACAAAAAACAGTATCTTAGGCTGTATGGAAAGGGAAGTATGGTGTTCAGGACTTGGGAGGTGACGACAGAAGCCACATGTTCTGTTTGTCCTTATCAGACTGCACCTGAAGCATTATATTAAGTTCTAACATCACCTTTCACGAAGCATATCTAGGAGAGGAAGGTGACCAGTCAGTGAGTCAATAAGTATTTATTAATGACTATGTGATAGGCACTGTGCTAAATACTGAAGATACCAAGAAAAGCAAAAAAAAAAAATTCCTTGCCTTCAAGGAGCTTACATTCTAATGGCTGTGATAGGGACAACATGGGAACTACATACATATGTAGGGTGTCAGCCAGGTGACAAGCATTTATTAAGTCCTTATTCTGTGGTGGACTATGCTAAGTGCTAAAAGCAGAAACAGAGTCTCTGCCTTCAAGGAGTTTGCATTCTAATGGGGAAGATGATGGAGGAAGCTGAAAAGATAAGTAGGTTGAAGGTATCTGGCACAAGGGGATGATGGAGATGTCCAGAGGAGTGCAACCTGGTGGGAAATGAAAGAGATGTCTGGCCTGAGTGTCCTCCTTAAATGGAGGTCCTGGAAGAAGTCTTCTAATCAGAGGAAGGGGCTCTAGGGGCAGAGGGTGCTTCCGAAGTGTGAGTGCTGTGTGTAGCGCCCATATAGTTTACATGTGTGTCCCATGGATTTGTCTAAACGAGCTTCCCAAGGAGGTATGAATATGAATAGATAGTTTAGAATCTTATCCACCCTTCTACAAGGGAGACTTTTGATTCTGGCCTGGAAAGGAAAAGGAGATTGGGGCCACAAGCCGTACCTGCTCTGCTGTCCTCAGAGAGGGGATATTAGACTAAAATTATATTTATTTGCCCCCCCCCCCCCATATTGCTAGTCTAGGTGAAAGGATTTTTAGTTTATTGCCATTCTCTTGATCACTATCCTTTAATGGGGAAGGACTACCCCAAGCTGTATTTGAAGGTTTGACTTCCTTCCCTACTAAAAGCCAGTTATACAAAGACCATCACAATTGTGAATAGGAAATAAGCACATTTATTTAAGCCAGAGCAAACAGAAATCAGAGAAGTTACACAGATTAGAATATATTAGACTAGACAGTATGTTTCAGCTCAACCAAGAGAGTCCATTATTTCACTCAAAGTAAAATTCATTTAAGTCTCTAGTATGGTATGATGGAACTCAAAGGCATATTTGAGGTGCTGGCTCCTCTAAATTTTGACTTCTTCCCAAGGGTTTTCTCCCTCTCCAGGTATTGCTCCCTGAAGACAACCTGCAACTCCAAGGGCCTGTCTCTCACATCCAGAAGCTACAAAAGGCAAAACTCTCCCAAGCACTTAAAAACTCTACCCCTCATACAGAAAAGCACAAGTCACTGAGTAATTATTTTCTCCACCAATGAGGAGAGTCTTATGCAAATACCCAGACTTGAACTCTAATTATATATTCAAATTGTACAAAGAAGGAAGATAATTTAGAGGGAAAGGGATGGAGGTGGGGGAGGGGGAAGAAAAGCCTCCAGCAGAAGGTGGGATTTGATGTAAGTCTTGAAAGAAGCCAAGTAGTAGAAGTGAGGGAGGAGAGCATTTCAGGCATGGGGGAACAGTTGAGGAAAAGAGTCTTGTATGAGGAAGAGCAAGAAGGCAGGTATTACTGAATCAGAAAGTACGTGCCGGGGAGTAAAGCCTAAGAAGACTGAAATTGCAGGAAGGGTCAGGTTGTAAAGGGCTTTAAAAGTCAAACTGAGGATTTTATATTTGATTCTGGAGGTAATAGAGAACCACTGGAATTTATTGAATGGTGGGGAGGTGAGATGGTCAGACCTGTGCTTTAGGAAGATCACTGTGGTAACTAAGGGGAGAATGGACTGGAGTGGGGAGAAACCTTAGGCAGGGAGACCGACTGGCAGACCATTTCAATAAAGCAACTGTGAGGCACCAGGATGGTAGTTATGTGAGTGGAGAGAAGAAGATCGTATAAGAGAGAAATGAGAGGACAGAAGACCATGCCACTTATAAGAGAATTTGCTGAAGAAAGTAGGGATATTTAGACTGGTGAAGAAGAGTGAGGGCATTACTGCTTTGAAGGACCTTCATGTGGAACAGGGATTGGATTTGTTCTTTTTAGACCCAGACAACAAAACTAGGGGTAAATGGACAGAAATTTGGAAGTGGTAGGCTTAGGTTCAATGCAAGTATAACCTGAGTCCCAAACGCCACTGATAGGGAGCTCTCTCCTCACTGGTGCAGCTGGGGAGGGGGAGACAGGGAGAATAGAAAGGACAGAGACAGAGACAAAGACAGATGGAGACAGACCGACAGAGCCCAAAGCATTGAAAGCAACTGAATCAAACATTTTTAAAAGCCTACTCTGTATAAGGTATCATTAGATGCTGGGAGTCATAAAGAATGCCTGATCTACCTCTGCCCTCAAGGAACTTAAGGGTATAGTTGGGGAATGGAGATGGCCCACAAGTAACTATAGCACTAATTAGCATTTTTTATAAGTATATAAATGTACATTGTACAAAGAAAAATCCAGGGGTGAAAGATTACTTTCACTTAGGGGGATCCATGGAAGATTTCATGGAGTAGGTAGTTGTCTCCAAGTATTGGCAGAATTTTTAATAGGCAGAAATGTACAGGTTAGGTCAAAATTTTCGCTCATAGGCAAAAAAAATTACAGCATTTTATTTTTCTCAAAACTCTCATGAGGTAAGAGTAGAGCAAATGTTATCAATCTTAGCTTCCCAGAAGGGAAAAATGGAAATATAGGGCATTAAAGAACTCATTTAGCTTTATAGTTAACCCTTCGGCTAGGCCTTGCCAAATTTCTTTTCAGATTTTCTTGGCCACACTGAACATGCTTCTTGTCTTTGGCAAATTTCAGGCCTGTTGTATCTCCCAGATGGCTGCCTGCCGGCGGTGTTGCAAAGACTCCACATTTGGGGACAGTGTTTCTGGGATTTGACATCTGGAAAGTAGATGGCTGGAAAACACTGGCAAAAACTCCCAGCCCTTCTGTTTCCCGCATGTTAGATGGGTAGTCTTTTGTCCGGAGAGAACTGCAGGAGTGGTGTTCACCTTTTGAACAGATAATTACAGTTTGGAGGAGCCAGATGAAAGGAGAGGAACAAATGGGCCAGAGACGCTAGAGAGCAGACTACCCTGAATGAAGGCAGAGTTTGAGGAGGGCCAGTCTTCCCATTGCACAATAAGATCTCTCCATAGGAAAGAGACCAGGAATGACTTAGCTAGAATCCAGTGGTGGTAATTGGTTCTCTTCACAATAGGGAGTGTTAATGGGTTCGTTTTTGAACAGACTGTCTGACCTGAAAGTCACCTTGGATGGTTCCAGGTGCTGAATGCTAAGGATTGAAGCCAGCATTAGCTTGACACCAGGTAAACATTCCCTCCCTGGGTCTATTCTCTTGGAACAGTTCCTAGCCCACATTTTCTCCATCTGCAGCACCCCTGTACAGCTACCTTCCCCCAGACAATACTATTTTGGTGTTGTCAACCAGAGTAGATTTGCTTGCTACTTCTTACTGGGAGGCCGGCTAATTAAGTGGCCTGGGCCTTCAGTGAAGTCCAGGGTCTGTAATGAGTGACTGGAGCTGGACACAAGTGTTTCAGGTGCCCTTGTAGCTCTAGCCTTTGTTGCTTTTAGGGGTTATGCCTTTAAAAACCATCCCTAGAGCTCAGCAGGTGAGAACAAAACACTGGATTTCTCTGATGGTTGTTCTTACTCTCTTGCTCTTTCCTTCCCCCCTTCAGATTCCCTGCTGAGGGATTTTCTTAATTGTATTTGCTTGGAGTAGGAAAGGCCTCAGTTTGTTTAGATTTTTCCTATAAAAAAAAGCCAACAAAACTTTGTTTTTGAGACTTCCTTTCTTGTCCTTCCCTGTCCTTGCCTTACTCATTTATCTTAGGCCTTAGGTATTTATTTCCACAATTTCCTTTATTTACTTCTATTTGCTTTTGAGGAGTTTGTTTTCTATGCTGGACGTAATGGATGGAAGAGATTCTACAGTAACAGAATTGTTCCTCTGCATCTGGATTATATCTCTTCACCTGCTGGCTGAGAGTAACCTGGGATTCCAGACTTTTTGGTAAATGACTGAAGCCGAGTAAGGCACTCTCCACCTTTCCTATAGCCATGCAGCCCCTTTAGGGTAATAGGATTTTCTCTGGACTTTGCAAGGAATTAAATATATCTTTAATATTTTATGGCACAGGAGGGAAATAAGATGAACTGAGGTTGAAGTCTTCATTCAGAGTTATAAGATAGAGAGAAGATAACCCAATTTCTTCCCTGTTCAGAGCTTGGACATACATCTTAGCAGGTCAAATATAGAAAGAATTTGTGCTAGCCAGTGCTAGTCCTCCTAGCTGAGGGATAAAGAGCCTTTAGCATCTCAAAGAATGAATGGTGGAATTTTAGGCAGCAGGGCAAGATGATGCGAGGGGGCCTCTTAAATTACACCACCTACTTTGTCTATGCACATATTTGGACCTGTCCATATGTAAACCAAAGACATTGCTTTCAGAATCCTTACACTGAGTCAATGTGAAGCATCAAAGTCTTCAGCCAAGTCCATAGAAAATCAAAGAGTGGGAGGTAGAAGGGACTTCAGTGACCATCTTATACAACTAACTTATTTTACAGATAAGAAAACTGAGACCTAATAAGAGAGTAAGTTACTTGCCCAACCTTACACGGGTAGTAAGGAACAGTCAGGATTTGAACACAGGTCTTTGGACTCCAAAGCTATTTCTCTTTCCACTGTTGTCTTTCTTTTATATCACCTTCACTTCTAAATAATAGCCCTCCTTCTCCTGTGCCCAACATGCTTTCCCTTTTAACAAAGAATTTATTAAAAGTGTGTGTGTGTGTGTGTGTGTGTGTGGAAGCAGTACAGTCAAACTACCCAGCACATCAACATAATGTTTGATAGTATGCTCCATGCTCCCCATCCACAGTCCCATACCTTAATAAGATAAAGGAGGCAGGAAATAATCTACTGATTCTTTTTTTTCCCCCCTTGAGGCAACTGGGGTTAAGTGACTTGTCCAGGGTCACACAGCTGTGTCAAGTGTCTGGTCTGAGACCTGATTTGAACTCAGGTCCTCCTGACTCCAGAGGGCCAGAGCTCTATCCACTGTGCCATCTAGCTGCCCTGAAATAATCCACTGATTCTTAAAAGATACTGAGTTTGTTTGAAAATTATGGTTCATTTAGAATATTTCCTTTTACTCTATTCAGAAAAAGATTTTCTTACTTTGGAGGATTCCAGGTAAAAGACAGCCCTTAAAAATATTTGCCAGGGCAGGTAGATGGTGCAGTGCACCGGCTCTGGAGTCAGGAGGACCCAAGTTCAAATCCCACCTTAGACATAGAACACTTACTAGCTGTGTGACCCTAGGCTAGTCACTTAACCCCATTGCCTAGCTCCCCCAAAAAACTTTCCTTTACCTCTGACTGCATTCTTTTGACATTATCACATTAGGACCCTGACTTTAGGGATTTAAAAAGAGAGAAAAGCCTGTTAGAAAGTCCACCAAAAGCCACTACTATTTTTTTTTAAACACTGCCATCAAAAAAGATTTATTAAACATCAACTTGTGCTTAATCTACCCTGGAATTTAAATTCTTTTTTTGAGGCCTACAGACCATGTTGGATATGCAAGCATTTAGGATTAATTCAGAGAAAAACCTTAATGGAAATTCAAGTGTTTGAAGATACTGCTCCATTTACCTTTCTCATGCTTTTATTCAATTATGACCTGTTATTATGGTTTTATAAATTGGGTACATTAGACTTGCACTTATTGAGTAAATTTATATATAGACTTCTTTCTGGAAAGACAATGTAGGGAGCATTTTAAAACAATTCAATTCTCTCTCTCTCTCTCTCTCTCTCTCTCTCTCTCTCTCTCTCTCTCT